>NC_139620.1:8322081-8804079 GCF_964270895.1 Podarcis filfolensis
CTTCTTTGCTAAACTGTGGAACTCACTCCCACTGGAGGCAGAGATGGCCGCCAACTTGGGAGGCTATAAAAAGAGGACTGGGCAAATTCATGGAGGAAAAGGCTATCGATACTAACGATGTTTCTGAATACCAGAAGCCACAGGAGGGGGTTGGATCCTGCTGGCAGGTTTTCCATCTAAGACCAGGATCCTGGGGTAGATAAGCCACTGGCCTGATCCCAGCCAGGCTCTTCTCGTGTTCTGATGTAACCTCTGTGTAAGCATGATGTGAGAAGACTGAAATACCGTATTTTTCGCTCTATAAGACGCACCAGACCATAAGACGCACCTAGTTTTTGGAGGAGGAAAAGAAGAGAAGAAATATTCTGAATCCCAGAAGCTAGAACAGCAAGAGGGATCTGGCTTCTGGGATAGCCTCTTGCTGTGCTGGCTTATGGGATAGCCACACGCAGCCTCTCCCGGGCAGGGACATGAAGACTCCCCCAAGAGTCGCGCTCCCTTTAAAGAGCGAGTGTGCGGCTCTTGGGGGCTTTTCCTTCCCTAAGGATGAGGGAGGAATAGGCAGTGGGTTGGTCAAGTTGTATTGTGAGAGAGTGAGAGGAATTGTTAGGTGGAGTCAGACAGATAGTTGGAATAATCAGTTTGCAGTTGTTAGAAACGTATAGGACAGCAAAGGAACTAAGTTTAAGAAACTGACAAGAAAAATTAACTGGAACCATAAGCTTGTTCTGCATTTTTAAATAAACTTGATTATTTGTTAATGTTAACAACTGTCTGGTCTCCGTGTGTCCCTGTGAGAAACGGGGTGGTGGCAGCGAAGAAAGCAATCACAGTGGTGGCACAGGGTCAATAGACCGTCAAATGTCCAGGGCCCTGTGTGATTGCCACAAAGGAAAAGCCCCCAAGAGCCGCACACACGCTCCACGCGGCTCTTTAAAGGGAGCGCTGAACAGAGCCTCCCGCCTGCATTCGCTCCATAAGACGCACACACATTTCCCCTTACTTTTTAGGAGAGGGAAAGTGTGTCTTATAGAGCGAAAAATACGGTGAATGCTCCATAATCTTGATGTCGTCTGGAGGGGCCCCAATTCCTGCACCCCTAGCCTTGAAGTGGTACAGTCCGCTCAGGACTGTTTCCCTTGCTCACCAGCCTCGTTCTCCTGCCTCTGTCTCTTCACGCTGAGGCTGCAGGCCCGAGCTGGTAAGGTCAGCAGCCAGCAGCGATGTCCCCAGTGCCCAAGCCTCCGCCACCGCCCACCAGATCTTGTTCCCGGTCTTTTGTCCCGCTGATATGCTATCCTCTTTCTTTAAATAGCCGCGGAACAATTCCTCACCGTTCACCGCCCTCTGTGCCCAGCAAGCGAGGCTGCGGGGAGCCGAGCGGCTCTGTCACTTTTTATTCAAGGCTGCCGCTCGCATTCCGTTATTCAATCCCGGCACCGACAGGTGGTGAGATGCCAACCTTTCTTGTGTCCCCAAAATGCCCCTGCTTGCTTAGACAATGCCCTGGCTGCCACGGGTAATGGATGTCATCTTCAGCCTGCAACCTAAACCTCAGCGGGGGGCAGGCGTCATTAAGATGGTCAAAGGTGTTGCTATTCACCAGGGCCAAATCATATTTAAGTTGCTAGTCCTCAGTGTCTCCGAATTAATTTCTTCTTCCTGTTCCACTCCTCCTGTGGGCTCTGGCCACCCAAACTCCTAGGAAGTACTTTACCCATTGCTCCCTTTGGGAAGCCTCGTCTCTCCCAGTACCTCCCTCCTTGCAGTGTAGGCAACCAATTTATTATACCAGGGGCAATCTCTGTTTTCTGATACCTGCTTAAAGGTAAAGGGGTAAAGGGACCCCTGACCATTAGGTCCAGTCGTGACCGACTCTGGGAAAGGCAGCCGGAGAGAACGCGGCTGAGAAGAGCGGCGAAGGAAGGGCGGCCCCTCTCGGGGTGCTGAAGGGAGGGAGGGAGGCGAGGGGCTGGGGGATCCCGTGAAGGGCGCGCACGGGGGGGGGGGAACCGCAGCGTCGCCATGGCAACACGCGCCTCCCCTCCTTTCCCCGGGTCTCTCTTTTTCACATTCACGCCTTTGGCCCCGTCGCTATTTCGGTTATCTCTTCATGCCCTTCCGTTCTCCCGTTTCGCCCTCACGACAACCCTGCGAGGTAGGAGCTCCCAGATTTGCACCCACAACAATCCTGCAAGGTAGGAGCTCCCAGATTTGCCCCTGCAAGGTAGGAACTCCCAGATTTCCCCTCACAACGTTGCGAGATAAGAGCTCCCAGATTTGCCCTCACGACAACCCTGCGAGGTAAAGGTAAAGGGTCCCTGACCATTAGGTCCAGTTGTGGCCGACTCTGGGGTTGTGGCGCTCATCTCGCTTTATTGGCCGAGGGAGCCGGCATACAGCTTCCAGGTCATGTGGCCAGCATGACTAAGCCGCTTCTGGTGAACCTGAGCAGCGCACGGAAACGCCGTTTACCTTCCCGCCGGAGTGGTACCTATTTATCTACTTGCACTTTGACGTGCTTTCGAACTGCTAGGTTGGCAGGAACAGGGACCGAGCAACGGGAGCTCACCCTGTCGCGGGGATTCGAACCGCCGACCTTCTGATCAGCAAGCCCCAGGCTCTGTGGTTTAACCCACAGCGCCACCCGTGTCCCATACCCGCTTCAAAACAAACAAAAACAAGAGATTTTCGCAAAGTTCACATATGCTGATATGTATCTATAGGTGCAACTTTCAGAAAAAAGTGCAATAATTTCAATAGGAATATAGTGGGAAGATGATGAGCAGGTGACCTCAAGGCAACTTCAAGGCTCTCTCTTGCTCCTCTTTCCTAGGGCTCTGTCTTTTCAAACCACATTTGGATGGGCAGCCCTTTAAACAGAGAACTGTCCTCTGAAACCCCTTGTAAGGGGAACTTACAATCAAATATTGCCGAGTGTTCAGGGTGCCAGCCAGCCAGCAGGCTACTCGATTCCTTCCCTACCCCATTTTCCACAGCGGAACTTGCAATCAAACATTGCAGCGCAGAGTGTATCTTTTCAGAGTTCCAATCTGCCGGCCATGCCCTCCTCAGGCCGACTCCATTACCTGTCCTCCCTCCCTTAAAAAACAATATTTCTCCTTTTAAAAAACAATGACAAAAAAAAATTGTTTTCCCCCCAACTGACTCCCAGAAGAGGATGGGAGCAAAACTTCAATTGCTGGGCTCAGCCTGCTATTTGCTCTGGCACCACCTGCTGTTGAACTCCCTGTATTCTGTCCTATCCAACCCAATGGACACCAGGGGGATAATCGGTTAAGCCCAAGGAAAGGGAAAGCAACCAAGAAGCCGAAGGGGAAGACATCAGGATCGCCTGTGTGTTGGTCCAAGCTGCGGCTCCAATGGGTGTCGAAATAACCCTGGCGCTGTAAGAATATGTTTGATATTTAGTTGGTTTCCCAGTAGAACAACCTAATATCAAACATATCAGACAGAAGCAGGGGAGGCGGGTGGGTCTCCGGCTGAGACGATGGGCCCCTGAACAACGTCACTGGGGTGCGGAGAGGTCTGCAGAAGGAGACAGAACAGAAAATGTGCATCAGAGTCACACCGTTCAGTAATTTCTCTCAGGGTTGTGGGTTCAAGTTGCCAACATTGGACAAAAGAGTCCTGCATTTGCATGGGGTTGGACTAGATGACCACATGGTCCTTTCCAGCTCTACAAGAGAAATAACTTCATGCACATCAAGAGATGCGCTTGCACTCCAGCTCCCTTAAGATCCCAGCCAGTCAAGGATGATGGAAGTTGGAGTTCAACAAGATGTTTTCAGGCTCAAAATGCAGAGCTGTCACCAGACGCCATGACCGATTGAATGGGCATTGAACTGTGGGAGATCACAGAACAGGTATGCCCAGATAGGAGTGTCTTTTCCACTTCCTGCCCAGGCACTGGGATGAGGACAGGGCTAGAGAGGCAGGTAAAAGGTAAAGGGACCCCTGACCATTAGGTCCAGTCGTGGCCGACTCTGGGGTTGCGGCGTTCATCTCGCTTTACTGGCCGAGGGAGCCAGCATACAGCTTCCGGGTCATGTGGCCAGCAGGACTAAGCCGCTTCTGGCGAACCAGAGCAGCGCACGGAAGCACTGTTTACCTTCCTGCTGGAGTGGTACCTATTTATCTACTTGCACTTTGACGTGCTTTTGAACTGCTAGGTTGGCAGGAGCAGGGACTAAGCCACAGGAGCTCACCCCGTTGCGGGGATTCGAACCACTGACCTTCTGATCAGCAAGTCCTAGCTAGGCTCTGTGGTTTAACCCACAGCACCATCCGCATCGCTAAGAGAGGCAGGAGGGAAGCCCAGAAGACCAGAAGGATGGTTACAGGGGGCAATGCCTAGGTGGGGATCAATCCTGATCTGGGGGAATCTCACATCCGTCCAGGGGATCCAGAGCACTAGCAAAGAGAAAGAGCCAGTTGGTAGTAGAGCAGGCATGCAGTCCTCCATATTCAACCCCAGGATTTCTTTTCTGTGGCCTGCACTATCAATGTGATTTTATTTATTTTTTTTAGAATAGCCCTGCCTACAGTCTCCAGCTAGCAAAGGGAACATAGCAGTGGCAGAGCAGATGCTTAATAATAATAATAATAATAATAATAATAATAATAATAATAATAATAATTGTACCATGTCCATCTGAGTGGGTCGCCCCAGCCACTCTGCATGATCTCTTGGTATCCCTGTTTAGGGAAGCTTTTAATGCTTAATAGGTTATTGTATTTTAGTGTTTTGTTGGAAGCCGCCCAGAGTGGCTGGGGAAACCCAGCCAGATGGGCGGGGTATAAACAATAAATTATTATTATTATTATTATTATTATTATTATTATTATTATCCCCATTAAAAAGAAATATATTTTTTTAAGTATTGGAAGCAGGTAATGTGAAGCACCCTTAAGAATGTAAGGAGAGCCTGGCTGCAGGATCAGGCCACTGGCCCACCCAGTCCAGAATCCTGCTCTTCCAGTGGCCAACCCAGTGCCCAAAGGAAGCTCAAAAGCAGCATCCGAGCTCAGGAGCAACTCTTTCCAGAAACTGGCATTCAGGGGCACATCACTGCCTCTGACAGTCTCTGCCTGAGACTGACCCTGTGAGCATAAGAGCGACAGTGTGGCATAGTGGTTAGAGCACCAGACTAGGGCTTGGGGGAGTTCAAATCCCCGCTTGGCCCACGAAGCTCCCTGGGCCAGTTTCTGCCTCTTAGCCTAACCTACCTTTCAGGGTTGTTGTGAGGACTGAATGAGAAGGGGGGGAGAACCACCTACATCACCTTGAGCCCCTCGGGGGAGAGAGAGAGAGAGAGAGAGAGAGAGAGAGGTGGGCTATATGAAGGCGGTGGACTCTCTTTCCTTGGAGGTTTTTAAATCGAAGTTGGATGGCCACCTGTCGGTTGCAATTCCTGCAGGGGGTTGGACTAGATGCCCCCTGGGGGTCCCTGCCCCTGCTTTAATTCTGCATTTCCTATGAAACGCAGTAAGTAAGTACGAAATAAAACTGTTTTTAATCCTGCTTTTCAAAATTGCAGCAACCTTCCCTGGGACCTGTTGTCAGAGGGCAGGCAAGCCATTAAAACGATTTAATAAATAACCACGACAATACCGGCAGCAATAATAAAACTGGACTAGCCCGGGAAATGTTCCGATCCACCAAAATCCGACGCCTGGCACTCCTCTAGGTTGGAGCCAAGTTAGGGCTTAATGGAGGGATCTCTGCGAACCTTTTCCCTCCCCCTTCAACCGTCTGTCCACAGAAGATTCAAAAAACCTCCCATAGCTCTCGGCGCCTTACCTGAGCGATGGATGGGCTGCCCAACGGATGCTGGCGATCTGACAATTCCCTTGCCCTGAGCCTACTTTATAACCATGTCCTGCTGCCCGCCCCCCCCCCCCGGCACAGTGGGGTGGGGTGGGGTCTCCCCGTCGAGGGGCTCCAGCCCCACTGCCACACACGTGTCCGTGTTCCCATTAACTACTCCCCAGCCCCAGCCCTCAATGCCCTTGGAGCCAAATTATCCTGATCAATAAAGGTTCGATCTTCTGTCCTCCTCTCTGGCTGGCCTGTGGGCCTTGTCAATTTCACGTCAATATACGTTACTCTGGACAGTTCCTTCCATCAAGAGGCCAGGATATATTAGAGGGGAGGGCTATTTTCCTCTCATGTGCCCCCCGATTTTTCCCGTTTTCCACTCTGGTCCAGGAGAGCCAGGTATCTCTGTTTGTCAGGGAAAAGTCCCTGATTTGGTTTGTTGTTGTTGTTTAGTCGTTTAGTCGTGTCCGACTCTTTGTGACCCCCTGGACCAGAGCACGCCAGGCACTCCTGTCTTCCACTGCCTCCCGCAGTTTGGTCAGACTCCTGCTGGTAGCTTAGAGAACACTGTCCCACCATCTCGTCCTCTGTCATCCCCTTCTCCTTGTGCCCTCCATCTTTCCCAACATCAGGGTCTTTTCCAGGGAGTCTTCTCTTCTCATGATGTGGCCGAAGTCTTGGAGCCTCAGCTTCAGGATCTGTCCTTCCAGTGAGCACGCAGGGCTGATTTCCTTCAGAATGGAGAGGTTTGATCTTCTTGCAGTCCATGGGACTCTCAAGAGTCTCCTCCAGCACCAGAATTCAAAAGCATAAATTCTTCGGCGATCAGCCTTCTTGATGGTCCAGCTCTGATTTGGTTAGTTTAGGAAAAGTAGGGGGGATGACCGGGACGGAGAGAGATCGCGCACAATATTCAAACAAGGTCACCCACAGAAGCTGAATGATGGGAAACTCAGGACCAGGGATGTCTGAACCTGTTGGTTTCAGTTCCTGTCAGTTTTTTGGGTTTTTCCCAGTCTCGAGTTCAGGTTCTGCACATTTCCACAGAGGTTTGCGACGACGACAAAAAGTTTCCTTGAAAATTTACCAGCATTTTAGAGCGACTTTCTCTGAATAGACACATCCCATGCCCTTTTTAAATGGGGGAGGGGGTTGCGGGGGGGGGGAAAGGGAGTTATTGGGTTGTTATTTTTATTTTATATTTTGTGGTTTTATATTTTGATTTTGTTCTGTGAACCGCCCTGAGACCTCTGGGTATACAGCGGTATATAAATCCCATAAATAAATAAATAAATAAATTCTTTCGTATGCAATCTGGCCTAAATATACGTACACCATTTTGCCGTGTTTTCTATTTTCCCTAACGTAATGCTTTGTTTTCACAGTCGTATGCATTTTTATGCCTCGATACCTTCCGTAAGTACAGTGGTACCTCGGGTTAAGTACTTAATTCGTTCCAGAGGTCCGTTCTTAACCTGAAACTGTACTTAACCTGAAGCTCCACTTTAGCTAATGGGGCCTCCCACTGCCGTTGCGCCACTGCTGTGCGATTTCTGTTCTTATCCTGAAGCAAAGTTCTTAACCCGAGGTACTATTTCTGGGTTAGCAGAGTCTGTAACCTGAAGCGTATGTAACCTGAAGCATCTGTAACCCGAGGTACCACTGTACACCATTTTGCAGTGTTTTCTATTTTCCCTAATGTAATGCTTTGTTTTCACAGTCGTATGCATTTTTATGCCTCGATACCTTCCGTAAGTACTGTGTTTGGAGGTTTTGGGCGTCCCATGGCAGGGCAGTGTCTCAAAGAAAGATGTGCTCCACGTTTCCAGCATATTCACACCCCTCCTGTCTCAGGAGTTTCTACTCTGGCTTGGTCCACAGAATGGAAGATGGAAAGATCTCCAAAGACATGCTTTATGGCAGGGGTCAGCAACCTTTTTCAGCCGTGGGCTGGACTGTATTTTTTTTGGGGGGGGGGGGACAAATTCCTATGCCCCAGAAATAACGCAGAGATACATTTTAAATACAGTGGTACCTCGGGTTAAGAACATAATTCATTCCGGAGGTCCGTTCTGAACCTGAAACTGTTCTTAACCTTAAGCACCACTTTAGCTAATGGGGCCTCCCGCTGCCGCCGCGTGATTTCTGTTCTCATCCTGAAGCAAAGTTCTTAACCCGAGGTACTATTTCTGGGTTAGCGGAGTCTGTAACCTGAAGCGTCTGTAACCTGAAGCGTCTGTAACCTGAGGTACCACTGTAAAAGCACATAGTCTTCTCATGTAAAAACACCAGGCAGCCCCCACAAATAACCTAGAGATGCATTTTCAATAAAAGGACACATTCCACTCATGTAAAAATACGCTGATTCCCAGACCGTCCGTGGGACAGATTGAAAAGGCGATTGGGCCACATCCAGCCCACGGCCCTTAGGTTGCCTACCCCTGTTCTATTGGGAACTAACTGGCTTCAGGCCTGTTAGCAGACTAACTCTGTTTTACAAAGATGTCCGCCAACATGACATCAAGGCTGGCAACATCAGCCCTGCTATGTGGGAATCCCCTGCAGAGGACCGTAGTGCCTGGAGACAGAGTCCAGTGCCGGATTTACATATAAGCTAAACAAGCTATAGCTTAGAGCTCCAATCTCTTGGATATAACCATTTTATTGAAAGTTATCTTTGTTGTTTCTTCGGCCTGTAAACCGCCTTGTGTAGAGTCATACAGAGAGGCGGTACAGTGGTACCTCGGGTTAAGTACTTAATTCGTTCCGGAGATCCGTTCTTAACCTGAAACTGTTCTTAACCTGAAGCACCACTTTAGCTAATGGGGCCTCCTGCTGCTGCCGCGCCGCCGGAGCACAATTTCTGTTCTCATCCTGAAGCAAAGTTCTTAACCCGAGGTACTGTTTCTGGGTTAGCAGAGTCTGTAACCTGAAGCGTATGTAACCCAAGGTACCACTGTATACAAATTAAAATTGAAACGTAATGTAATGAATCCGTCAATTTAGGCAGGTCTGCAGTGAGCGGGACTCAGGTGGCATTCAGCCCTGTGTACAGAATTGCACCTTCTTTTTCCAACCCAGGTGCCAAGAGGCAGGGAACTAACTAATGCAATGCATTCTGCAGCCATAATTCGCCCCATTAGTGCACAGCCAGTTCCCTTCCCCTCCACTGCTATATTCCACTGATGCATCGATCCGCTCGGCCCATCTGCTGATGGAGATTCCCCTGCGGCCACGACGGGGCATGCTTCAGTGGGTAGTACACGGCCGACCTTGGGAAGGGGGCAACGGGCTGGGGGAAGGGAGGGTGACAGTGGCTAAACGCAGGGAACATTTCGGTCCCCTCTACAAGTTTGTGGTGCACGTCTGCATGCGTGTATGTTCAGGCTGGAGTGTGGGTAGAGTAAAACTCCTGACCGGTGTAAGGTCCCTGTGGATGAGAAGCTGCAAGGTGTTCCTGTACTTGCCCAAGGTTCAGCTTCCTTGGCCTGGAGGTCAGTGGAGACGGCGGTGTCCTTGGGATCAACAGTTGTACAGTGGTACCTCAGGTTAAGTACTTAATTCGTTCCAGAGGTCCGTTCTTAACCTGAAACTGTTCTTAACCTGAAGCACAACTTTAACTAATGGGGTCTCCTGCTGCTGCCGCGCCGCCGGAGCACGATTTCTGTTCTCATCCTGAAGCAAAGTTCTTAACCTGAGGTAATATTTCTGGGTTAGCGGAGTCTGTAACCTGAAGTGTATGTAACCTGAAGCGTATGTATCCTGAGGTACCACTGTATATATATACAGCGTTACCCCAGTTTAAGTACTTGATTCATTCTGAGGTACCACTGTATAACCTGAAGCACCACTTTAACTAATGGGGCCTCCCGCTGCCGCCACGCCACTGGAGCACGATTTCTGTTCTCTTCCTGAAGCAAAGTTCTTAACCCAAGGTACTATTTCTGGGTTAGTGGAGTCTGTAACCTGAAGCGTATGTAACCTGAAGTGTCGGTAACCCGAGGTACCACTGTACACACACACACACACACACACACACACACACAACCTGAGCATAGGATGGAGGGTCTGACACCTCCTCCTCCAGATCCCACTTCTGACACCAGTGTGGCACACAACTCAATCTGCAAGCAACATGATTCCAGGTGTGTCTGAGATTACCCAGAGTTCAGTTTCCTTGGCACGAAGGTCAATGGAGATACAGTTTTAGTCCCAGATACATCCAGTGCAACCTGAGCAATTTATGTCTCGATGTTAAGGTTACCATACGTCCAGAATTTCCCAGACATTGCCAGGATTCAGCCATCAGAAAAATTGAAAAGTCTGAGAAAATCTGGACATATGGCAACCCATGTTGGAGGTGTAGATTTGGGTGGATTTCCTTATAAATATGCTCAAAAACTTATTTCTTTTTTTGAGATATTGCCAAAAAGCTCAGCAACTTTTGCGTCCTATGTCCCCACTACTCACCTTTTCTCCAAATTAAAAAGCCCCAACATTCTTACTGAACAAATATGTGAACCAAACCACAAAGAAATAAAAAGTGGAGAGGGCACTGTTTACCACTTCCTGTTTCAGCTCTATGTGCTTTCCAAGTCCCAGACTAATTCTACTGGATCCCTCTTTTACCCGGATACTTTGGAAAAGTGTGTACAGGTGCCTCTCTTTTTCAGGTGGTGGGTTTATTTGGGGGAGGGGGAGTGAAGGGACTGGAGGGGCTACAGCCCTATCACTCACTCAAAAATCCGGATGTATCCCCAAAAGCTAGCGACTCCTGGCATATAGGATTACAGCGTTCTGAACATGCTCAGAGACCCATGCACCTTGCTTAATACACTCCCAAGCAGGTTCTGAGACTTCTCTAGGGTGTACCTAGATCAACATACGCCTTCCCAAAACCTTATTTGCCTGTTTCTTGGGGCCAGCTCTGGCAGGGGCAAGAATTTGGGGTCTGATCTCCAAGCCTGACGGCCTGATTTGGTGCCACCGCTCTGCCTGCTCCTCGTGCGTGGCAGGGCTGATGTGATCCGGGGTGACAGCCTGCGTAATGAGCAGGGGGCCTGCTCCCATTCCACTCGCCCTTGTCAATATCCAGAACCAGCCCAGGCGCTGATGGGCCCTAGAGCAGAGAAGCATCAAGGTCGGCGGGGTGGGCGATTGGGGAACGGCAGATACAGGGGGTGGACAGAGCATCTCAGAGGGGAGAGGGGGGGTCTGTTCTGAAAGACGTGCCATTTCTGATCAGAACAGGGCAAAATGCCATTGCACACACCCTACCGAAGAGACTCCAGAGTTTGGGTTTATTGGAATCAAGGTCAATGGAGTTTGCGGTGCCTTTATGACATTTTGTTTTATTTGGACGTATGTACAACCAGAGCGTGTGGCGCTGTGGGTTAAACCACAGAGCCTAGGACTTGCCGATCAGAAGGTCGGCGGTTCGAATCCCCGCGACGGGGTGAGCTCCCATTGCTCAGTCCCTGCTCCTGCCCACCTAGCAGTTCAAAAGCACGTCCAAGTGCAAGTAGATAAATAGGTACTGCTCCGGCGGGAAGGTAAACAACGTTTCCATGTGCTGCTCTGGTTCGCCAGAAGCGGCTTAGTCATGTGGGGATTCGAACTGCCGACCTTCTGATCGGCAAGTCCTAGGCTCTGTGGTTTAACCCACAGCGCCACCTGCGTCCCATGGAGTGGGTATCATTTGTCTATCCAGCTCAGCATTGTCTGCACTGACTGGCAGGGACTCTCCAGGGTTTCAGGCAGGAGGTACTCCCAGCCCTAACCTGGAGATGCTGAAGATTGTATCTGGGCCCCTCTGCATTCAAGGCCTGTGCTTTGCCACTGAATCTATAGACTTTCCTCTAGGAATAATGTAAGATTCAAGTCTGCACCGTCCAAAACAGGACGGCTAGTTTAAAGAGGAACCTAGGAAGCTCTTTTATGCTGAGTGAGACCTGGGATTTGCCCAATGCAAAGCATGTGTTTTGCCAGGGAGATCCATTCCAATGCTCCTCACTTTCCGAGACTCACTTTGCCTCTTCCACCAGCCTTCTTCAACCTGGGGTTGCCAGCTGCTGCTGAAGCACAGCTCCCTTCAAGTAGGCTTGGGATGATGGGAGTTGGGAGTCCTACGTCAGTTGAGGGACCGAAGGTTGTGGAGAACTCTGCCCTGTACGGATGGCTGGAACAAGACCCTCATGGGTTGGCTGCGATAGGGCTGGGAGAATCTTCCAGCTGCATTTCTCAAGAGAAAAGTTGCCATCTGCTGGCCACAGAAAGGGAAACAAGCCCCGGTGGTCTGTACTGTCGCTGATTGCAACAGGAATGAATTCACACACAGAATCACAGCGTTGGGCCGGATCTACATGGTTTCATGGCGCTCTCATTGGGGTATTCAGTTAGCCTTTGTGAGAACAGGATGTTAGGCGAAATGGGCCTTAGGCCTGATCCTGCAGACTCTTCTGTCGGCTCAGCACTGTCCAATGCGCAGGGCAGGATGTGCAGTGTCTGCCTGACTTCGACAGACTGCCACCAGAAGGAGCGAACTCTGGCACAAGGGTGACCCCCTCTTGGACGACCACAGAAAACACACAGGTAAGGATGGGCAAACATGTCAAGTTCGGTTTCTCTTTAGATTTCTCATTTTTCCATTTCTACCCATTTCCACCATTTTCTTAAAAAGTCATGAAAACTGGCATTTATTCCTCCTAAAATACACACATTTCTATATAACTTTGCAAAGCACATTTCCCCCAAATACAACACATTTGTGTATGTTACCATCACTAATAGATGGTAATAAAATGCACCCTCCCAGTATATGCAGTTTCGTCTAAATTCCTGGGCCAGAGGACACTTCAAAAATTGGGAGCAGTGTGAATTTCGAAGGAGGGCTTTGTTGAAATACGATGCAAATTTTCACGGAGTTTTAAATTCAGTTATTGATGTCGAAGAGGAAAGGCCCCTGAGCGAACACATTCGAAATGGATGAGAGTGGAAATCTGGCCTTTACTCCGATATAGAAGGGATGGAGGGACGACACCCTCCTTCCAGATGATGTTGGACTCAAACCCCCATTAGACTCAGACACAGATGATGGGAGTTGGGAGTCTAGCAACATCTGGAGGAAGGCCATAGGTTCCCCACCCCTGAACTGACACATGTCCCAACCAATCAGGGGTCACATATTAAATGCATATTAAAGCAAGGAAGGGGAGCCTGTGGCCCGCCATATTGTTGGACTACATCTCCCGCCAGCATGGTTAGGGATGATGGGAGTTGTAGTCTAACGGCATGTAGATGGCCACAGGTGCCTTACTCCCCATGATATAGCTCAGAGCAACACAAACCATGTGGGCTTAGGATGACGCAGCTCCAAGATCGGGAGTTTGAAGTCCCAGAGAACAAGGAAGAAAGCATATGTGCTTGTGTGAGGGCAACAAAGTCTCTCTCTCTCTCTCCCACCTTCAAATCTCATGCAGTCATAGGGAAGACCCTCTCTAGTCCTTAGCTTTCCTGTGCTCTTCCTGCTGGTTTCCTCTCTCCTTGAAGTAGGAACCAGTCAACACTTGTGTCTTTTAAAAGCAGAGGCAGGGAATCTTTTTCAACGGCAATGGAGTGCAGGGGACATAATGCGTATCCTAGGAGGCCCTTCCAGGTGTGACTCAAAAGTTCCTGGAGACAGAGAAAGTGATGGGCCTGGGAGCCACATCCAAGTCAGAACTGCTCTTTTGCAGAAGAGATAACCAGGAGCCCATGGCTGTGCAAGTGTCTGCTTTATTAAAGAGACGTTTTCAGAAACAGACAAGGACAGTCCGGCTCTCTCTCAAGGCTGAAGAGGGGCAAGCAAGGCTTGTTGTGCTGAGACCCAGGTTGGTAGGGGGGAATGGGACATCCCCATGGTTGTGTTGGGGGTGCACTGATGTTCCAGCGCATCAACGGCAAGTAGACAAAAAGGAAAACAGGGGCCCTGGTCAGGACCCACGGCGGCAAGCAGCCGTTTCGTCGCGACACTCCAAAATGGCACTGCAGAAAAACAGCCGTCCCAACGTGGCTGTTTTACAACCCAGCCGCCTCTTGTGCTCGTGGCTGCGGACCTTCGCTTCTTCCTCGCTGGCTGGAAGGTAGAGATGGGGAAGATTGCAAGGCAAAGCCATGGGGGAAGAATTGAGGGAGGGAAATGATATTGGAAAAAAGGGGGGGGAGGAGAGAAACAATGTCCCCACGGTGGAAGGGGATGGAGGACGAGGAGCCAGAGTTAATAAAATGACAAAAACAAGCCCCTCTGCTCGTTCTCGGCATCTTCGGCGGACAGTAGGGAGAGAGAGGCGTGCCTGGGAGGCTGTGTCTTTTTAAATAAATAAAAGAGGTAACGGAATGATATATTTACAAGACCACACAGGGTGGGAGAGGGAAGGGAAAACTCAGGACACTCCCCACCCCAAAGCAGCAACATGCTTCACACAGGACTGTCCACTGAAACGCCACCTGGCAGCAGCTAATGGCAGCCCAAGTGCGCAGGCAAAATAAGAACGACAGGGTGAGAAGAGTCTTCTTGGTCCTGGCGGGCCAACCGACCGCAGGCCAGTGCCACTGAGAAGGGAGAAAGCCCTGGCCCCATTGTGCATTGAGGGTGAGGATCACAGGGTGCTCTCCAGCGTGTTGTAGTTGTCCTTAAAGCTCTTGAGCTCCAGGAAGTGTTTGGCTCTCTTGCTCTTCTGGCTGGAGGGCAGGTAGGTGACCTGGATGGTGGTTGGGCCGGAAAGGTCAGGCGAGAGGGTCAGGTCCTTGGCTGCGGACTGGTGCTGCCGCTGGCTGCTGCCTCCTCGGGCCTTGATGCTGCGCCGGAAGAGAGGGGGAGAGGGAAATGAGCAGTTGCCGGATTAGAGAGCGGCTGCATAAGCGCTGTATCCAGTGAAGCTCATAGTAAAGGTAAAGGGACCCCTGACCATGAGGTCCAGTCGTGGCTGACTCTGGGGTTGCGGCGCTCATCTTGCTTTATTGGCCGAGGGAGCCGGCGTACAGCTTCCAGGACATGTGGCCAGCATGACTAAGCCACTTCTGGCGAACCAGAGCAGCACACGGAAACGCTGTTTACCTTCCCGCCAGAGCGGTACCTATTTATCTACTTGCACTTTGACGTGCTTTCAGACTGCTAGGTTGGCAGGAGCAGGGACCGAGCAACGGGAGCTCACCCTGTTGTGGGGATTCGAACCGCCGACCTTCTGATCAGCAAGCCCCAGGCTCTGTGGTTTAACCCACAGCGCCACCCGCGTCCCTCACTTACAGAAGGTATCGAGGCAAAGAAATGCATACAACTGCGAAAACAATGCATTATGTTATCTGGCAGGAGCAGGGACCAAGCAACAGGAGCTCACCCTGTTGCGAGGATTTGAACCGCCGACCTTCTGATCGGCAAATCCTAGGCTCAGTGGTTTAACCCACAGCGCCACCCGCGTCCCCTAGTGAAGCTCATAGATGCAACTAACTTGGGTTTGTTCATTTCGGGAAGAGGAGATGCCGGGATTTGAACCCACGACCTTCCCTTTGCAAGGCAGATGCTCTACCGCTGCGCTATGCAAAGTGTTGCCGGTTTGTGCGAGGGATTTACAGGTCTCCCAGCACACTGCACAGTTCTCCCAGATGGAAGGCGATTATCAAAAGAACAACCCCAGCCCCAGGACTTACATTGCCGCCAGCTCATACAGAGCTTCCTGGTACTTGAGGAATTCCGTCTTCCCGAAAGTCTGGGAAACAAACAAACACACAAAAGTGGGTCAAGAATATCAGGTGGTTTAGCATTGTGGGTCATGCCTGCCCCGGAACATCTCACTCTCCCTCCCACCTACGAAGCATAGAGGCAAAAAGAAGACATAAAGAATTCAAAGTACAACAGCATCAGGCGCACCCCTCAGCCCGTTTCATAGAGAAATGTAGCTTTCTGGGTCCAAGAGAACGGGTGATTGCGGAGTGTTCCAACCCCGTTTAGCTGGGCATTGGAGAAGGGCCAAAAGATGGCCATATCAGCAGCACACACGTCATGGGGATGGGGCGCCAGGGCATCTTTCACCCTGCACCATACAAACACATATACACACACACACGTCCCAAACTGAAGGCAAAGATGATCTGCAAGGAACATGTGGATTCTGTCAGCTGGGTGTTGTGTCTATCAACGCTGTTGTCAGAGCAAAAGGCTATCCTGGCTGCTACCACAGTCGACACAGATTAAATACGCATACAAACAGAAATGCCAGGCGCGGGCCACCTCTGATCACACCAAGGAACTGAACGCCTGCAACAAAAGCAGGTGGCTGGGGATTCCCCCCCCCCCCATCCCAATAGCTGCATTCCTTTCAGGGTAACACATGCCAGCAGGGGAGGGGGTGGCAACAGCAAAAGTGGGTGGGGCAACAGATGTAAAATGTTAGGTAAAGGGACCCCTGACCATTAGGTCCAGTCGTGGCCAACTCTGGGGTTGCGGCGCTCATCTCGCTTTATTGGCCGAGGGAGCCAGCGTACAGCTTCCGGGTCACGTGGCCAGCATGACTAAGCCGCTTCTGGTGAACCAGAGCAGCGCACGGAAATGCCGTTTACCTTCCTGCTGGAGCGGTACCTATTTATCTACTTGCACTTTGACGTGCTTTCGAACTGCTAGGTTGGCAGGAGCAGGGACCGAGCAACGGGAGCTCACCCCGTCGCGGGGATTCGAACCGCCGACCTTCTGATCGGCAAGTCCTAGGCTCTGTGGTTTAACCCACAGTGCATAGTTCCTACACATAGCACTCTTGATTCACCACCCAGAGAAGGATGTTCTAGGACACTGGGCAAAAATATCAAACAAGGGCACAAATCAGGCAGCTGGGGGATATGGATGGGAAAGAGGAGAATCCAGAGGTCCAGACAAAGGTTGTATTTGTGTCCCCCCCAATGTTTGCTACCCCTGATCTAAAGGGGAAAGGGGGCAGGGCCCATTTTAAGGCTGTCCGCCACAGGCGGACAAGGAGAAGCCAATGCTTTCAGTGCTAGTGCATCAGTTTCCCCCAGCCCAACGCCCTCAGGGATTAAAGGAGTTGTGGTTTAACAACGTTCTTGGATTCCCATCAACCTCAGCAGTCAGCATGGCCAATGGTCAGAGATGATGGGAGTGCAGTCAGGAGTTCTCAAGATGCTTTTGAAGTCCCAGAGTCCCTAGCACTCTGGGCAGAGACTACTCACCCCTGTGCCGTAACGGGCGCTCTCGTACCCATCCAGGAGTATGTCAATCAAAGTCTTGCGGACGCCTTTGAAGGGGGTGCTGGAGTTCCGAAGGTCCACCAGGTAGGCGCGGAAGTTCTTCCCGATCAAGGATCTGGGGTGCCTGCCTTCAGAGGAGAAGGGGATCTCTATGGTGTGTAGGGGGGAACAGAGAGAGTGTGAATACGAGCAGGAACTGTAGCCACCAGGCCAGCCAGCTTAACATTTGTTTGCTTACCTGAATCCCTGATGGCATCCAAGGCCTTCATCCTGTACATGTAGTTATAGCAAACTGCAATAAAAAAAGACAGCCCAGAGGCCTGAGTCAGTTTGGCATCTCTGTGAACATTCATGCCCTCTTCTCCCACCCCCTTGGCATGAATTAGGAAACAGTACATGGGCTTCGAGGCGACTCCAATTGAAGGAGGCGAGTGTCGTCGTGGGACAGCAGCCGGGGCTCATACTTGATGTCCTGAACCCGCGATAGTCGGATGTCAATCTCCTCCTTCAGGCCCTGAGCAGGTAAAGGGGAAGGGTCAGAGGTGAGGGGCACGGCACACGGCACACACACCAAAACATCCCACAGGTATCCATAAGCCTAACAGTTTGCTCCCCTTTAAGTAGCGCACAAAGACCAGCCACCTGAGGCTGCCTCACTCTGTCTGATGGTAGGGGTGGCCCTGATCTGGAAGGCCATGGTCTTCAACAAAAGCAGAGCCAAGGAAAGCCCATGGCTGGGACGCCAGTGGGAGAGCACCAATCAAAATCTTTTTAAATGAAGCATCATGAATATTGCAACAGCACTGCCAATCTCCCTTCCTGGGAAAACTCTAAGTGCCAACCAGACATCGGTGATTGCTTTGGGTGAAGTTTGAAGATAGCCACTTCCAGGTAGGAATGCAGAAGATCCAACAGACCAATAGCAAAGCTCATTCTCTGGGCGTTAACCCATAGACAGGCAAAACAGCATCATCAGAAAGGGCCATAGCTCAGTGGATAGAGCACCTGTTTCTCAAGCAGAAGGTCCCAGGTTCAATTTCTGGCACCCCCAGGCAGGACTGGGAGAGAAAGACTCCCTGCCTGAAGTCCTGGAGAGTTGCTGCCAGTCAGGACAGACAATACCAAGGTAAATGGGCCAATGATCTGATTTGGGATAAGATACTTTCCTATCTTCCTATTGAGGCAAAAGAGGGAGGGGCTAGTCAGCTTATGTTATGCTGTGGTAATAAAATGGGGCTGGGGAGAACAATGCTTGCTGACTTGAGCCAAACGATATAGTACAAAGCGATAATAAACAATAATAAATATTGTCAAGTCTTCAGAGTTTCCCCCTGCCAGTAGTCATTTCATTTTCTAAACTAAACACTCCTAAACACTTATTAGGGCTGGGCAATATAACAACTTATTGCCCAAAACTGGTCTGAAGTCTGTATCGTTATATCAGTTTCATAATTTCTGACCTGGCAATATACAGTGGTACCTCAGGTTAAGTACTTAATTCATTCCAGAGGTGCGTTCTTAACCTGAAACTGTTCTTAACCTGAAGCACCACTTTAGCTAATGGGGTCTCCCATTGCTGCTGCGCCGCCGGAGCACGGTTTCTGTTCTCATCCTGAAGCAAAGTTCTTAACCCGAGGTACTATTTCTGGGTTAGCGGAGTCTGTAACCTGAAGCGTATGTAACCCAAGGTACCACTGTATTGCAAATCACTGTGTGTGTTTGCTAGGCAAAAAATCACAATGTGGGAAAAACCGTGAAGCCAGGCAATGCTTCTCTTGATTCCAGCAGCCCCTGTTAACTCTGCCGGCTCAGCTCTCCGCTGTCTCCTGCAGGGGCCAGCGAATCGCAAGAGCAGGCGCCGGCAAAAATCACGATGCGGTAAAAGCCGTACAGCCAGCCAATGCTCCATTCGTATTTCAGACACCGTAATATATCGATACATCATGCGGTTTAGCTGGT
Organism: Podarcis filfolensis; assembly: GCF_964270895.1. Classification (NCBI taxonomy): domain Eukaryota; kingdom Metazoa; phylum Chordata; class Lepidosauria; order Squamata; family Lacertidae; genus Podarcis; species Podarcis filfolensis. The sequence goes on from NC_139620.1 coordinate 8,341,115, forward strand.
GATATATCACAATGTTGAAAACTAGATATCACCCAGCCCCAATACAGTACTTATTTTTATTCATACAGCTCAATTTCAGGACCTTATATTCCCAACCAGGGATTATACATCAGTCAGGGTCAGGAAGCTTTTTCAGTCAGAGGGCCACATTCCCTTTCAAGAAAAATATTTTAGCTGCAGTTCATTCATTTTCAGCTTTACATTCTTGTTATAAAATAAGCATGCCTAGACATTCCATCGTTGCACCCGTAACCTAGGTTTAAGGTGCCACTGAGCTCCTAGCTTTCATATTTCACTTTCTAATGCTGCTCCTGTGGTTTCCAGCAACTGATATTCAGAAGAATTTCTGTATCTGACCATGGAGGCAGAGCCACCAACAGCTTTATCCTCCATGAATTTGTCTCTTTGAAAGCCATCCAGGTTGGTGGCCCTCCCTGCCTCCTGTGGAGCGAGTGCAATTGTTTAACTATGTGCTACACAAAGAAGCACTTTATTTTATCTGGTCTGAGTCTCGTGTAGGAAGAGAATCCCAAGGGACAAGGAGAGAGGCCTGGAGAGTGGCACACAGCTCCTAAACCCAGAGGTTCCCCAGCCCTTCTAACCCTAAAACAGGGTTGCCTGCCAACAAACCTTTGGTGCGTGCTGCCCAACTGGCACATGGGGGCCACGGCGGGACTTCATGGCGAAGCGCATGATCTGCCTCTTAACAAATATGAAGAGTAGCACAAAGACCTGGGGAAAAAGACGGAAAAAATGCTGAAACAGTATCACAGAACTGAAGCAATCCTGACCCCTTCCCACAATCTGCCCACAGGGATTTACTTCCTCCACGCTTATACAGTATCTATAGTGAGAATACATTGTACATGAGCCAGCAAAGCGATGCTGTGGCACAAGAGCCCAATACAATTGTGGGCTGCCATCAACCTGGGCATCATGTCCGAGACGTGAGAAGGCACCACAGTACTGAGCACTGGAACGGCTGGTTTCCCTGTAGGGCCGGTTCTAGGCAGTCAAGACCCATTCAAGGAAAAAGAAAGCAAAAATGGAAAGGATTCAGTGAGAGTTTTGAATTTGCAGAAGGATCCCTTTGTGCAGAATGTGAAACTGGAGGAGTTTTGTCATTGTAGCTCCAAAAAGCTGGAATTCCGCTGCCCGAAAGAGGTCCGCTTCAGTCTTTTTCCGCAGGTGGCATCAACCTAAGAGGGACCTACAACGTGTCCAACCTGCCCCACAGATGAAATGAAAGGCATCAAGGTGTCCGTGTAGTGTTGGAGAGGGCGAACAAAGGTCGCTCCAGTGCAGAATACTAGAGTTGGAAAGAACCACGAGGGTCATCTAGTCCAACCTGGTGCGATGCAAGAATCTTTTGCCCAACGTGGGGCTCGAACCTGCGACCCTGAGATTAAGAGTCTCATGCTCTCTAGCAACTGAGCACAAGCTTTTGTGTTGGTGTGTGTGAGGGGGAAACTGATGCCGCCATAGAATTTGTGAAGCTTTCTCAAAATGCGCAGCTTCTTCGCAGGCTGTTCCGGCTGCTGCTACCTCGCAGGGTTGTTGTGGGGGCAAATCTGGGAGCTCTTACCTCGCAGGGTTAGTGTGAGAGCAATTCTGTGAGCTCCTACCTCGCAGGGGCAATTCTGTGAGCTCCTACCTTGCAGGGGCAAATCTGTGAGCTCCTACCTCGCAGGGGCAAATCTGTGAGCTCCTACCTTGCAGGGGCAAATCTGTGAGCTCCTACCTCGCAGGGGCAAATCTGTGAGCTCTACCTCGCAGGGGCAAATCTGTGAGCTCCTACCTTGCAGGGGCAAATCTGTGAGCTCCTACCTCGCAGGGGCAATTCTGTGAGCTCCTACCTTGCAGGGGCAAATCTGTGAGCTCCTACCTCGCAGGGGCAAATCTGTGAGCTCTACCTCGCAGGGGCAAATCTGTGAGCTCCTACCTTGCAGGGGCAAATCTGGGAGCTCTACCTCGCAGGGGCAAATCTGGGAGCTCCTACCTCGCAGGGGCAAATCTGGGAGCTTCTACCTCGCAGGGGCAAATCTGGGAGCTCCTACCTCGCAGGGGCAAATCTGGGAGTTGCTGCCTCACAGGGTTGTTGTGAGGGCAAAACCGGAACGAGAACAGAAGGGAATGAGAGGTAACCAAAATAGCGACGGGGCCAAAGGCGTGCATGGGAAAAAGAGAGACCCGTGGAAAAGAGGGGAGGCGCGTGTTGCCATGGCGACGCTGCTGTCCCTCCGCGCGCGCCCTTCACGGGACCCCCCAGCCCCTCGCCTCCCTCCCTCCCTTCAGCACCCCGAGAGGGGCCGCCCTTCCTTCGCCGCTGTTCTCAGCCGCGTTCGCTCCGGCCGCCTTTCCCGCCCGGCGTTTGTCCTCACCAGGCTCCCGTAGGCCATGATCAGCACCACGTTCACCCCGGAGAGCCAGTTGCTGGACTGGGGAGGGGGGGAGGAGGAGGAGGAGGAGGACGAGGAGGAGGTCGAGGACGCCGCCATCCCCGGCCCTGGCGCCTGGCCTGGCCCGGCCGCCCGAAAGGGCCACACAACATGGCGGGCGCCGAAGCCGGCCTGCGCCCCCGTCACGTGACGCGGTCCGTAACACCCCCCCCGTTCGATTTCAGACTCTATGGTTTCCAGAGGGCGGGAGAAGAGGCGCGTCGGGTCAGGTGACCGGAAGGAGGCGATAACATATAGGGGAGGAGACATAGAGTGTGTCTTGAGGGGGCGGGAAAATAGCAAATGCTGGACTGAGGGAAGCGGGTTTTGGGGAGGGGGCTGGGAATGTGTGAGTCACGTGGCCCGGCTAGTGGGGGAGGTTACAGGGGGCGAGTGAAGGGCTGGGGTTACCCACTCAGTGGAATGTGAGCGGCATTTCCGGTTCCCAATGGGACGTCGCCACGTGCAGGACCAACTCAGAGAGAAAGGGATAGGGTCAGTAAGTACACAGGATTTTTGTAACAGAAAGGGAGATCTGTGCGCGAGATAAGTGCCTCTAATTTACGAGGGGGCAATTGGTGGCCTTCTGGTTGTTGTCAGTCTCACATCCAGCAGGGCCAGTGGTCAGGGATGATGGGAATGCTTTTGAATTCTGGTGCTGGAGGAGACTCTGGAGAGTCCCATGGACTGCAAGAAGATCAAACCTCTCCATTCTTAAGGAAATCAGCCCTGAGTGCTCACTGGAAGGACAGATCCTGAAGCTGAGGCTCCAATACTTTGGCCACCTCATGAGAAGAGAAGACTCCCTGGAAAAGACCCTGATGCTGAGAAAGATGGAGGGTGCAAGGAGAAGGGGACGACAGAGGACGAGATGGTTGGATAGTGTTCTCGAAGCTACCAGCATGAGTTTGACCAAACTGTGGGAGGCAGTGGAAGACAGAAGTGCCTGGCGTGCTCTGGTCCAGGGGGTCACAAAGAGTTGGACACGACTAAACAACAACTCCTGCCGACCTAGCAGTTCAAAAGCACGTCAAAGTGCAAGTAGATAAATAGGTACCGCTCCGGCGGGAAGGTAAACAGCGTTTCCGTGCGCTGCTCTGGTTCGCCACAAGCGGCTTAGTCATGCTGGCCACGTGACCCGGAAGCTGTACGCCGGCTCCCTCGGCCAGTAAAGCGAGATGAGCGCCGCAACCCCAGAGTCGGCCACGACTGGACCTAATGGTCAGGGGTCCCTTTACCTTTAAACAACAACAACAACAACCCACTGTACTGCTACTTTCCCCCTAACCCATGCCTTAATGTTTAATCGCTTTTATTGTTTTATATTTTATAGAAATATGTAAAGTTCACTTAATCAGAAAACTTTCTTAGTTGTGCAGTTAATAAACTAGCAAGAAAACACAAAAGCAGGAAAACTTTAAAAAACAAAGATAGTTAACTAAACTATACTGCTACGCTACACAAATTTCCTAGTTGAAGTCCTCTCTCCGCCGCCTCTTCAAAAAAAAGGTATAAAACAACAACAGTTTTATTAACAACAACAACAGTTTTATTATTTATACCCCGCCCATCTGATTGGGTTGTCTGACACTGAGTTGCACCCAGTGCTTAGTCCTACGCAAAGCAGACCCACTGGAGTCAATAGACATGACTAGTATAACAAACAACTTAGGCTCATGAATTTCAATCAGGGTCTACTCTTGAGTAAAACATAGTTCTACGAAACCCGCCGTGTCCAACGAGAACCGGAAGTGGCCGCCGGCGATAACGGCTCCCTATCCTACAGACCCACCTCCCCTTTTTCATCCTTGGCCATGTGAGTTCTGGCAGGGAGTCGTCACGTGGTTCCTTTAAGAAGGCGGGGTCAGGTTGCGAGGGGCGGGGTAAGAGTGCGAAAGCGCGCCGGGATGAAGCCGAAGAGCGGGCGGGCGGACTCTTGACGGACAACAGCAAAGGGGGCGTGGCCCGGCCTCCCTCGCCGCCGCCCGTCACGTGACGCGGGCCGAAGCCGCGCCGCGGCCCTCCCTCCAATCCCCGCGCGCGCGCGTCACGTGGTGGGGGCAGAGGGGCGGCCCCGCGGCCGCGTTGGGTTAGTTGTCAGTGTGTGTGGCGGCGGCGGAGGAGGCGGTGGAGACTCAGGTAAAGTTGGCGGCCGCGCCGGGAATTGCGCGCGGGCCCTTTAAGCGCCGGCCCCGCCCCTTCCCCCCCACCCACCACATAATAATAATAAATTCCTTCTTTAATACAGACTTATATATGTATATCTATATTTTGTGAGGGGATTTTTTTTCTTCCCCTCCCCTGGGCTTCAAAAAAGGAGCTTTCCGTGGAGGGTGAGTAGAAGGGGGAAAGTCCGGCCGGCAGGAATTGTTCCAGGAGGCGGTGGAGCTGCTGGGCCTTCCGAGGGAGGGAGGGGGCGAGGGCGGGGGAAGGGGGCGTGAGGAGGGGAGAGTTCCGGTCCCGAGCGCCACCGCGGCCTAGTCGGCCAGAGCGAAGCCGGGGACTTGCGTAGCGCGCCAGGCTGGGCCAGGGAGGGGCTGAGTCGGGCTGAACCAGGCGGGACCGATTCCCCCCCAGCTCAAACTTCTTCGAGGTCGATCCTTCCCCCACAACCTCTGGGTAGGTAAACTACTCTCCCCCCCCTTCTTCTTACTATGGTTATTACTCTCATCACTATTTTTAAAACATTCCTCCTCTTTCTCGCCCCACCTTGAGGCCCTCTGGGCTGTTTCCGCTTCCAGAGAGCTCCGCGGACCGGGGAAAAGAGAGAGAGGAGTCTTTCTTTCCAACTCTCTCCTCCCCCCCCCCCAACCACCACTCTAAATCCTTTACCGCAAACACAACCCCACCCTTGACTGCAAGCTGATCCTTCTTCCCGGACAACCAGGCCTGGGGGGAGCTTCCTGCGATCGAGGTGGGGGAGACTTTTCTTTTCCTCTCTAGAAAGCCGGATCCATTGTTCCTTCCCCCCAGGACCGCTTGTTTCTGTTTCTTTCTCTCCCCCCCCCCCCCCGCCAAGGTGTAAAAAGCTGGTAAATCTGGCTGGTGGCTGTGAGAGTTAGACGACTTCTCTTTTCTGTCCCCACCGCCCGCAGATCTGTAAACATTCCCCAAGTAGCCCTTAAAAACCTGCACGTGGAAACGATTTAAGAATAAAAAAGTCAGGGGAGGAGAGAAAGTTCCCCAGTCTCCTCTTTCTTCTTTCTTTTTTTTGTGCGGGGGGGGGGAGAGAGAAACAACAGCTTGTGCCAAGTTTGCAGCAGCAGCAGCGTTCTGTTTCCGAGTAACTCTGAAGCTAGGTTGGGCTCTTTCTAGCTGCAGTCCTTTGGGCGCTGAAGTAAAGAGGTAAACTCCATTGTACAAAGCGGGACTACGGCGGATGATTCTTATCAGTGGCTACAAGTCATCATGGTTATATATTTCGTCCCATATCAAAGGCCTCTGAATGTTGGTTTCCTGAGGACCGGTGCTGCTAAAACTTAAGAAGATGAGTCTCATTTGTAGCTACAAATCATCATAGCTCTGTTATGTCCTCCCTTATCAAAGGCCTCTGAATACCAGTTTCCTAAGGATCAATGCTCCTGTGCTGATGCCCATCTTGTAGGCTTCTCAGAAGTGTTTAGTTGCCACTTTGAGAACAAGATGCAGATGGGCCTTTTTCCAGATCTTGCAAGACTCTTCGCACCTTATTACTTTGTAAGTTTGAGCTGCTAGTGCATCCCTTCTTATAAAGTTACCTCATGCAAGTGGTACTTAACTTCTGAATAAACTGTTAACTGGCTATAAAACTCCCCCCTTTATTATGCTAAATAATTTTCTGGACTGTTCCTTAAACTCCTAGCTGCGTCCTTGGATTTTAAAAATATTTTTGGATACTGCCCTTCCTTTAAAGAATTCAGGATGTTGCCCTCCCCTTTATATGGGAGGGTTACCTTCCTCTATCTAACCCTCACTGTTTTTGCTTGAGGATGAAACAGCATAACTGGCCTTGGTGAACATTGTGACCGAACAGTGTTTCGAATCCAGGTGTCCGAAGCCTGTGTTGCACTGCTGCTGAACTTCCTTGTCAGATTACTCTTGCACCTTTGTCTAGGACACTTTGCGAAGACCTCTGGTGCCAGGCAGACAGATGGGGCACTGAAAGAACCAGGATTCCCTTGGTGCCGGAAGCTTTCAATCCAAAGGGTGTGGTGTTTACGAAAAGAGACTTCAAATACTGCAGAGCTTCTTCTTGTCCTGCCTTTAAAAGCTAACTACCACCATTCTCCTGAGGATTCTGTCGCTCAGTGGGGTTTGCGTAATGGTGTTTCTGCTTGTATTGCAGGACAGCTAGCTCATTTTTCCTCAAACCTTGGGAGTTTGTGTTGATCTCCGTCACTCTTCTCTCTTCAGTGTCCCCTCCGGCCAGGCCATCTGCTCCAAGTCACCAGTACCATTTCTAGGGCCTCCACTTTCCACATGGCAATTTCAGTTGAGATTTGGTGCCTTTGAGAAAGCTGACTGCCTGCAGCTCCATGGCTAGTCCTTGCTTCTGCCTCCCATCCTTCGAACGGCCCTCTTTTTGTGCCAGAGAACTTGCATCAGTACAGCACAAAAACTCTTGCTTCTGTTGTTCTTGCTATTCAGCATCTTCTCTTCTGCCTGGCTTCTTCAACCTAAGTTCTTGCTTTTCAGAAAGTGATTCTTAATAACGTACATTGCAATCCTAACCATACCTACTTTGAGGTCAATGAGGCTTGCTCCCAGGTAAGTGGGTTTAAGTTTGCAGCTTCTGTGCTTTTAAAAGATAGTAGATGGAACAGTTTAATCCTTGGAGCAATCCCTCTATAACCTAGGCTGCTGTTAATTTTTGTCTCACAGACAAGGAACAGAACCAGTGAGTGGCTGCTTTGTTGCTTATTTATTTGTTTCTCCTTTCTGAGGCTTGGGATTTGTGCAAATATTCCTTTTCCCTCCTTTGCTCTTTAGAACAAGTTGTTGGACTTCAGCTCCCATCAGCCTCAGCATGCCCAATGGTTGAGGGATGATGGGAATTGCAGTCTAGCAACCTCTGCAGGGCCAAAGGTTCCCCATCCATGCTTTAGGAGTTTAAGGGCTCAGGCATCACACAACGAAAGTCAACACTTTTGCCATTATGTCTCTCCTAAGGCGGTTCTTGTAACTAACCAAAATAATACTCTAAACTTTTTCATCTTGAGAAAATAGAGTCCAGCAGATAAGATCCTTTTTAGGTGTTATTACTACCACTACTACTAATGAAAAAATCACATTTACAACTATATATATCTATATCTCTATATATATAGATATATAGATACACACACACACACACACACACACACTTCTACGGACACAAAACAAGTTTCAGGGTGAAGGTGTATAGCTTTTTAGTAAAGTGTGTTTGCATTGTGATCTCCTATGCAATCCAGTCCTATGACTCCGAACCACATCACTTACTTCAGTGGGGTAACTCACAGAAAACTGCACCCTTAGGTACAAAAAAAATGTTTTACTAAAGGCAAAGTTGCTTTGGTTTTTGTGTGTACCTGTGTTTTTCCATCTATGGCTGTGAAGTTCGCCTGCTTGGGTTGCCAGAAGCATAAACACCCTGTCAGGATTGCTGGCCTTTCCAGTATCTAGTCTTTCCAGCAAAGAATAACCATCTTTCTTGTTGCTTTGTTCTTAGAACCTAGGAGTCTCAGAAGATGCTTTGTGGGACCAGATCTCTTCTTTGACATGGGGTATTCATCACTAAAGGGTCTGTCAGACCCATGGCAGCCTTTCCTTCAAACTTATAAAAAGAAGACTGCATATTGCTCTGGGAGACCTTGTTTGGAACACAGAAAGCTACTCAGTCCATTAGTCCAGCTAGCTCAGTATTGTCTCCACATTGGGTAGCAGTAGCTCTCTGTAGTTTCCAACAGGGGTCTCCTGACCCTACCTGGGATTAAACCTGGGGTCTTCTGCACGAAAAGGATGTGAAGCAGGGCTTTGAGGCATCTGAGGAACTTTTTCTTAGTGTAATGATTAAGCATTCAAGCTATGAGCTGAACATCAGCAGTGCTCTTGATTATCTTTGATATTATGGCGTGTCAGATATTTAGGAATAAATTTCCATTGGGAGAGCAACACTGCCTTATCAATTCGTACTGAATAGTAATAACGGGAATCCTAGCACTGACCAATCTCACTAATTATATTAAAGATGGTTGAAGGCTTTGAGTATTGTATAAATATTGTTTCTAATGCTTAATTTTCCTGAGTGAACTGAAACCAACAGCTTTTCATCCTGGCCAAACCGTGATCTCAGATAATAGCGGCTGTTCTCCTTTAAAGAAACTCATCACATCACATCCTTCATCTCTATTTTCTTTAGCTATCTATATCAGTATTTTCAGGCTTTCCCCTGCACACAACTTATCTGGACCTTTCTGTGTTCTTTCTGAGTTTCTTTTCTCTCTGCAAAATCTTCTCCAGCTTATCAGTGAGTTTCCGCGGTGTCCAGTCTGGTGTGATTACGCTGTTTAACTCTTATTCTTGATGGTGCAGTGATCTGTAGGGACTGAGAAATCTAGTTGGATTCTCTCCAAATTCCCAGCTGTGGGTACTGAGGGCACATGGATAGACCCCTCTAAGCCCCCAGACCTGTGTGGGAATGAAACCTCTTGTATGAAAGCAATGGACAACTATAGATTTCTGTCATTGACTCAAAGGCCTACTCACGTATAAACAGGAAGTTTATTCCACCCACGAGATGGAAGCCGCTGGCCTTGTAATACAGGAAGTGCACTGAGGCTCCTTTTTATGCCAACTCAGGGAGGTGTTTATGGTCAGGACCTGAGCATAAATAGCCCCACAGTGCGTCCCTTGGAAGGCCTTGTAATTTGTAGGGACCGAAAAGGAGTGTAGGGGAAGAGAGCCACCTCAATGTCATCTGAGTATTTTGAAGCTGCATTATACATTAACTAAGTGCATTAATTTGTAGGATTCAGCACAGTAGAATTTGATGAAGGCTGCTGCTTTGGACAACTTTAGAAGGGGATGAGACAGATTGATGGAAGAGGGAGAGGCCTATTAGCCATGATGGCTAATTTGGAATATGTCTGTCTCTGGATCCCTGTTGCGCTCACTTTTCTGTCGTGTTTTTGTGGCTGTCTTGGGACATATCTGTCTGGTTATGTGGAGTAGGCTGCTGGAATGGATGCTAGACATTTGCTGAGATCCATCAGGGCTGCTCTGACTGGCAGCAGCTCCCCAAGGTCTTGGGCAGTGACGTCGTTCCCAACCTTTTTGGAAAGGTCTAAAAATAAAACACTGTTATGGCATATTGCATGCGGAACAGGTTCATGCTAATTGTTCTTAATGTTCTCCCATCTTTGTTTTTTCAAAAAGAAAATTCAAGTAAAACAGACTCTGAACTACAAAAGCCAGCTTATTTTAACACAAACCATGACTACAGGCTGCTGGGCTTAAGAGTTTTGTCTTCAGCAAGGTTTTCGACTTTGTTGAAGCTGTGAAGATTTGGAGGGGGGGGGCACTCTGTCCTGAAGCCACCCTGCAGAACTGAGGGTTAAAAGTCTGTGTTCTGTATGCAGAGCTGCTTAGCTCACTGCTGAAAAGCAGTTGTTGAGCTGCAGCCTGACCTCACTTCACTGAGTTATGGCTTTTCCTCCCAGCAAGGGAAGTTGCCATATCTCGAGTCAGACCATTGGTTCATTTAGCTCAGAATAGTCTGTTCTTGACTGGTAGCAACTCTCCAGGGTCTCGGTCAGAGAGGGGTCTTTACCAAGATATTTTACTGTTCGAGGCAAAGACAGGGTGGTGCAAAACCCTCCCTTTTCCGTGTATAAAACCCACATGGAGTAGCAGCGGAGTCTTTCGTCTGTCTACCACACTTAAGGGCAGCAGGTCTCCAAGGCCTTCCCTGCCTGCTGCCTGACTTCCTCTAACAGACAAGCTCAGTGCTAGAAATTAGCCAGGCGCCAGGTGCGTTTTGCGACTGGTGCGGGTCCAATTGCAACCACATGGAGGTCTCTGGGTGCTGGGTTAGCAACTGATATCTCCATCTGGCTGGCCCCTCCAGCTTTTCTTAATCAGGTAAGCAGAAGGGCTTAATTGCTGCATTTATATCCCACCCTTTTCTCCAAGGAGTTCATGGTTCACCTCCCCCTCCTCAGTTAATCCCTACAACGGCCCTGTGAGGTAGGTTAAGAGGTTGCAACTGACTCAAGGTCACCCAGTGAGCTTCATGGCTGAGTGGAGATTGAACCCTGATCTCCAAAGTACTAGTCCAACACTCTAACCACTACACTACACTGCCTTCCTAGAGTCCTTCTGCTACGCGGCAGCTCTATAAATTAAGTAGGTAAATAAATGTGGGGAAAGCAAAATGTCACTTGCAAAAGGAACGGAAATTTGTTATAATCTGGATTGTTTTATTTGATGTTTTAATGTGTTGTCAAATGTTGCTTTGACTTTTTTCTTAAGGATCTAGAATGGTATAGAAATGAAAATAAAAATAACAACAACAACAAATCTAGACATGCCATTGTGGTGACCGCAACCTAGGTTTAATCGCCATTTGGCAATTAGCTTATATATCTGAGTTTGGTCAGGCTGGCTCTACCTGCTACCCGGGATCCTTAAACCTTGTTTGCTGGGGACTGAACCAAAGACCTTCTGTGTGTGCAAAGCACGTATGTGCTCTGCAGCTTGTCTTGTGTCCAGCAGCAAACAAACTGTTCATGTGGGGCAAGCAGGTCATAATGCTTGGTCCTCAGTTGCCTGTGGCTGTAGTTCATCCATGAGATAAGAGTGTACAGGGAGCACTGACCTGCCAATGGGAGTTTTTGTCTCTTGTTCCAGACCACTTTGTAACTTTGTCTGCCACTCCTGTGCTCAGGTGCCCCCAGCGTGTACCACTAAGGATCCCGAGAGTCGCATGGGCCGCTTGCCCACAACTCCCATCGCTTGGGAATAATTGCTGTGTTTTTGTGGTCATTCTGCATGTAGATGCCAGAATTCCCTAAGGAAAAGTGGGTAGTTGTTGGAGAAAGCCTATTTTTCAAGCATGCTTTCCTTTCTGGTGGCCCCATAGAACGTTGTTCTCACATTGGTGTGAGAGAAATGGTTTCCTTCTCTCTCTCTCCTGCTCTCCCGCAATCTCTGTTGGAAGCACAGTCCCCCTATTGCAGGGATGGAAAACCTCAATCCTGGAGCATGGATGTGGCCCTTGGGACTCTTCCAAGACTGTGCCACTGCTCTGCACCCTGTTCAAGGGATTTTCCCTGATTGGAATGTACCATTTAACTGTGGCAATGCTTCTTGCCTAGCTGAATATAGAACGGTGTGTAGAAATCTTTGGTTCTTGTGTGTCTGGACTGTCACCTACAGTATAACGCTTTTGGCCCTCCAGAGGTTGTTAGACTTCGGTTCTCATCAGCCCCAGTCAGTACACCTGTGGTTAGGGAATTGTAATTCAGTAGCATCTAGGGGTCAAAATGTCTCCCCTTCCCTGATATAATGTTAACAGTTGCATGTGTTGCTCTGCCCATACCTTCCTCTGGCCCTGCACATGTGGCCCCTGGAAGGTTGTCTGTGAGGGAATGTGGCCCTTGAACTGCAAAAGTTTCCTTGCCTTCATCCGTACTGCAAGAAAAAAATACCAATATTTAGTTCTGTTGTTTCTGTTCCCCTGCAATCACCTAGTACAAAATCTGGCCGTGCTTCAGCCCATGGAGTACCAGGGCCTCTTTACTCTCCCAAGCATTTTTTTTGGAAACAGGAGGAAGGGGAGACTGATGAAAAACACTGTCCCCCCCACTGGCCACAGTGTCTTGTTAACTCATGGGGGGCAAACCCATCGTTTAGTTGGATTTCTTTGTATCTGATTTGGTAAGCATTGGCCACTGTGAGTAACAGCCTACTAACGAACTTAGGAAGTCAGGTCATTAGCTCATCCAGATCAGTACTGTCTACACTGACAGGCAGCAGCTCTCCAGGGTTTCAGGCAAGGGAGCCTTTTCCCAGCATGACCTGGGGATCGAAGCTGGTGCCTCTGAGCTGTGGTCCTCCTCTCAAACTTATTAGGTGTGGGTTTTATGAAATGTATGCTGTATTTGATCCTTTGCATTTGTAGGCCTTCTTGGTTAAATGCATCTACCAGGGTGCAAATTTCCAGAGTTTTTGTGCCACTGTTTTTAGGCAGGGCTGCGCAGATTTATGCCGCTTTATAAAGCTTGGCTTCATTCTTGTTGAAAACTGGTGTGGTCTTGGGGCCAGAATCTGAGCCCGAGGACAAGGAAAGACCCTGCTTCAACCTCTGATCTTGCGAAGACGACTCCCTGGTTACCAGCTCTGAGGGTTGCTGGATGCAGCTCAGCTGGAGAATGTCGCTGCCCTGCTCTGAGATGCCAACTTGTCGAAGTTCCCTTTTTCTTTTCTTTTTTTGTTGCAACACCAACCTGTAACTTTCCATTGGTCATGGAAACTTTCCTTGAGGAGATGGGTTTTATCAAAGGCTTTTCAGCCAAAGCTGAGAACAAGCTTGGAACTCTCCCCTTTGAGAATTGGCGTGAGTCTGAGGGATTTGAGGAGTGGACTCTGCACCTGGGACATGCGAGTCCGCGCAAGCTGATGGATTTAAGAAGGCAATTTGTACCAGGACGTGGGGCAGAACTGGGAGAAAGAATGCTTGACCCCTTGACTTAAGGCAGGGGTGGCCAACTCCCAAGAGGCTGTGATCTACTCACAGAGTTAAAAACTGGCAATGATCTGGCAGTTCGGGCCAAAGTTGTTGAGCTTCTTTGGGGGGAGCCAGTGATCTGCCACTGGATGTGATCTACCGGTAGATCATGATCTACCTGTTGGACATGTCTGACTTAAGGGATCAGGAGTTGGTTCTTCCATGTTAATCACAAAAGGGGATGTGTTGGCAAAATGTGGCTGGGCCATCTGCTTGCTCGTTTCCTTAAAAAAAACCTTTTCTTCTTCTCTCCACTCCACAGAGTTCTACCTTGTAAATACTGTTATTTGTATATACTGTAAATGATGACATCGGTGGGCACTAACCGAGCCCGGGGAAGCTGGGAGCAGACGCAGAACCAGGCACAGCACAAACAGAGGCCACAGGTGAGGGCGGAGCAGGCCAGGGTGTCCATGGAAACCAGTTGGCTTTGGGAGGGGAGGAGTCCTCTTGGCTCCCTCACCTTTCTCCCCCCCCCCCCCCCCCGTTGTGACTAAGAGCACGCTGGCCTAACGACTTTCCCACGAGACAAAGGAAAACCCCTCCGCACCCTTTCGGGCTGCTCTTAGCTTGCATGCTTAGGAGCTGAGGCAAAGTTCTGGCTTTGTGGGCAAACACAGGAAGAATTGGAAGGAGAAGGGAAGACCCTTCTACCTTTTTAAAGAGAAAACAGTGTTCAAACTTTCTTGATACGTGTGGCAGGTGAAATGACTAATTTCCCGGCCACTGACGCTGAACCTGTTGGGATATCTGGATAAAACATCTGGTTGCCTGGGCAGTGAAAAGCTCTTGAAACCTCCCCCATTGATAAGCCCAACCAGTTGCCTATCATTCATTTTTATTACAGTTTTCAAACATTTGGGTTTTTTTCAAAGAGGGGAAGAGAGATTGCAAAAGGGGACAATATCTTATCCTTTCTGTTCCAGAACCTCTGGTTTTCCATTAATCTGCATTCCATGGAAGCATGTTGTGCTATTGATATGTATAAGAAATAGAAAATTAATACCAGATTAATGAGAGGTGAACATAGAGGAGTTGAGCTCTTACGTTGATAACCACAACAAGCCTTTATCCTTGTTTAACAGAGATCAGAACAGACATGATGAGAGAAAATTTAAATACATCTCATCCCTACTTTAGACTGCACTCTGGATCCTCACCCTTAACTGAGGACTAAAACCTCTCAGTCTTGGTCCCAGCGTGTTAGTCTCCATGTTAGTCATGTACTCAGCTTCTTAGCCAAAAAGCAGAGCAGCTTACACAAACCAGTCCCTGCTCCTTGGGTTTACAATCTCTTAAGACAAGGGTTAGGGAGAGAAGAAGCAAGCTCGGGTGCAAATTCTTAAAGTTACAGTTTTGAATAACGTAGTTATATAGTTGTGTCTGTATGAGAAAATTCCTCCCTATCAGCTCTGAGCAGGTGATTAATATCTAAGCCAGTAGGGCAGGGCTTTACGCAGCTCTTCCCTCGTAACTTCATGGTGGGAGCTTTGTGGCTTTGCCCTCCTCCCTCGCTGCTGTCTGTGGCTGCCTGGCCTTGGAAGTACCCAATTCAGATCTGAGGGCAGAGCGAATGGCAGTGTCCAGCTCATTCTTTACTCAGGCAGCTTCCCTGTTCCTGGCCAGACGCCCCACTTACAGGGCTAACCTGTTGTCTTTCTGCCGTGTTTCATTCTAACACTTCCACCTCTGGCCCCTGTCTCCACAGGCCACTGCAGAGCAAATCCGACTTGCACAGATGATATCCGACCACAACGATGCTGACTTTGAGGAGAAAGTGAAACAAGTAAGTTTTTTGGGATGCTGGAGGACATGAGGAAAGGGGGAAACTCTCCAAGGAGAGTGTGCCTTTTAACTCCTTGCCCCGCCAGCTGTCTTTGATGTCTCCTGGGAGAGAGGAACACGATGGACACACTCATGGCTGCTTTGGATAGCTTTAGGGAGGCACTCGGGTTCAGGGGTTTGAAGTCCCGTGACTGGTGACAGGTCCCAGCCGATTCGACGGGTGGCCTTATGCTGTGTTGCTTCTCCCTCGGCAGCTGATCGACATCACGGGCAAGAACCAGGATGAGTGTGTCATCGCCTTGCACGACTGCAATGGGGACGTCAACAGAGCCATCAACGTGCTGTTGGAAGGCAACCCGGACACGGTAAATCTGTGGCTTTGCAGACTCGGTTAGCAGAGTGGCGTTGCGGGTTGCAAAGGCCTTTTTTTATTCTCTGTTGGGCAAAGGGAGTAGCATTGTGGAGGGGAGAAGGGCAGCCCATGTATAGACCCCATGTCTCAGAAGATGAGGCAGTTCACAGTCTACTATCTGTGCTAGACTACAATTCCCATCATCCCTCATAACTGGCTGTGTTGGCTGCAGCTGATGGGAGTTTGAAAGGAGAGAGAGAGAGAGAGAGAGAGAGAGAGACAGACCCAGGAAAAAAGCTGACAGAGTGAGGCAGATCTGCAGAGGGCAGATTTTGAAAAGTCAGGTCATGGGGCACTATGAAATCTGTGTAGTATTCTGTGGTTTAAATTTAAGTTGTGGGTCTAAGGCAGGCAGGGAGAACAGCAGCCCGAGGGGCTGCATGCCTCACTCCAGGCCTCTCAGCTTAGCCCAGGGGTCAGCAAACTTTTTCAGCAGGGGGCTGGTCCACTGTCCCTCAGACCTTGTGGGGGGCCGGAATATTTTTTTGGGGGGGGGGTCAACGAATTCCTATGCCCCACAAATAACCCAGAAATGCATTTTAAATAAAAGCACACATTCTACTTATGTAAAAACACGCTGATTTCTGGACTGTCTGCTGGCCGGATTTAGAAGGCGATTGGGCTGGATCCGGCCCCCAGGCCTTAGTTTCCCTACCCATGGCTTAGCCCTTGGAGCACTTCCCAGGCCACACCGCTCCCTAGCCCTGCTTGGCATCCCAAGCATTTGTGGGTGGCTGGAATGTGTCCTTGAGCTCTGATAATGCCTCTCATCTGTATGTGTTTGTACTTTTTTGCGCACCCACTTTTGCCTCACCGCTGGCATGTGGCCCTTGGAAGGTTCCCCAGGCGGAAATGCAGCCCTTGGGAGACCTGAGAAGACTGAGGATGACTCACCTGTTCATCGGCCCAGGCCCAGATCTTGCGGTTCTCCTCTCCTGACATTCATGGCCCCCTCTGCATACTGCTTCTAGTTGGCAAAATATTCTGCTGCCTTCACTCCAGTGTTGATTCCTTCTATGAATTCTCATTTTAGAAATGTGAAAAAATGAAACCTGGTTGATGCAGTTATGCTTTCTGCCCCCCTCCCTCTCAAAAAATGTCCAGAACTGAACTGGAATTTTAACTCTAGTTGATATTTTGCAGGCTTTTCTTTCTTTTTTTCCAATGAAATTTTTATTTTCCAAAATAAAACTTTATAAACTTTTAAAAACAATAACCGGGTACAAGTCTAGTTCTACAATACCATCTTTGCAACTAATCTAAAATGTACAAACACACCCGGTACACTGTTTTATAAGGGTCAGCACAAGTATATCCACATCTCTCCTGTACGGTGCTTTTTGAAAAATATTTTTTGAAAAAGAATATTGGTTTTTTATAAAACGACCGTGACCAACTTCAATGAAACCTGTATAATGTTTCTTGCATGCATCTGTGAAATTGAACGTGTGTTACATGCATGGGGAGTGGGAATAAATCTTGCCTCTCCCTTCGCAGCACTCCTGGGAGATGGTTGGGAAGAAGAAGGGGGTTTCAGGACAGAAAGACAGCGGGCAGACGGAACCCAGCGAAGAAAGCAAAGAGAACCGAGAGAGGGAGCGGGACTTCAGCCGGCGACGAGGTGGATTGCCAAGAAGGGGCCGAGGGACGAGCCGCGGAAGAGAGTGTACGAGTCGCGACTTTGTGCGGGGTAGCTGCCGGTGTGGGGTGGGGCAATGAGACGAGAGGAAAGGTAGCAGATGGTTAAAACCTCACGGCCAGAGGTGTGCAGCGTGGGGGCAGTTATGGCTTCCCTGTCTTCCCTGTCGTACCTGGCATTGCCGTGCACGGAGCTGGAAAAATAAGTCACATTTTGAATTCCTGCTCCACACTTCCTTTATTTTTTAATAGTTAGCTCTGCTTGGGAGTCAAAAAAATGTTTCAAATATCCAGGTGTTTTGGGTAATCGGGATCCTTAGGGTTTTTCGTTTTTTAAAATTGAGACCTGTTTTATACAAATGCCGTTTCACAAGCCAACTGTGAAGATGTGTTTTGCTTGGGTGTTTGTATCTTCTTTAAAACAAACAAAAAAAGACCACCCAACACCCTTTACAACATCTGTTTCGCAACCTATGGGTTGTATTTTATTTTCATCTGAAGACCACGTATCTTCATTCCTTTAAAAGCAGATGGCTCGTTCTAAAGACCCTCAAGGGAAATTGAGGACACTGAGTCTGTAAAATTTAGACACGGGCCTATTGCAGGGCAGGGCTGGGAAAACTGGAACGGTGTGGCGTGGGTTGCTTCTCCTGCAGTAGAGGAAGGGGATCATGTGTGGATTGTCACCACCCATCTCTCCCCTGGCAAGCGGTTGAACTTCAGAGAGGGTGCACCTGGTGGGCAGGGCAAACCCTTGGATAATTCAGCTTCTGCCAGCTTTTCTGCAGGTCGCTCAAGAATCCTTAATTCATTCAGCACTGCACCCGAGCCTTGCGCCGCCCCCCCCATGCACTCAGCACACTGGAAACTTACTACTGCGGTTTTGTGTCTTCCAGTTCGGGGCCAGGAGAATGGACTGGACAGTGGCAAGACAGCCGGACCCACTGGAAGAGGCACAGAGAGAGGGCGACGAGGCCGCGGGCGAGGCAGAGGTGAGAGAGGCGGCTCAGCAGCCTGGATAGCTTTTACAAAGAGGACTGGAAATTACCATGGAGGATACTGCTGCCAGTGGCTACTTGGCACGGTGGCTGTTTACTCCCCATACTGTTGGAGGCAGGGTGTCTCTTGATAACCAGTTTCTGGGAATCAAGTGTAGAAAGTGAGACTTCCAGGCTTCCCTTGCTTAGCTTGTCCGCTTTGAGAACAGGATGGATCAGATGCACTTTTTGTAAGACCATAAAATCAGGTTAAAACCTAGGTGATTGAGGTGTATAGAATTAAGTATGGTGTGGAGGAAGTTGATCGAGAGAGGTTTTCCTCTCTTAACACTAGAATCCAGGCTCATCAAACAAACGTCGGAAGACTCAGGACAGACAAAGAATAAATAAATCCTGATTTAAAGTGCCTTTAAATCCATCCCTCCTGCTGTACGGTGGGCTGCATACCAGTAGACCCTTTCTGGCTCCTTCATAGCTATAAAGGGGGGACAGCGTATGCTACAGCAAGTCTTGGCATCGTTGGCCAACTGAGTCCTGCAGCTGCGATAGCTGACTGGCCGCCTCCGGTGATCAAACAAACAAGGTGTTTGATTCCTAATCCGACTGCACCTGAAACCAGGCAGGGGAAGCTTTTTCAGCCTGGAAGTTTCATTCCCACATAGGGAACCTTCTGGGGGCCACAGTGCCCCTCAACCCTGGCCCTCAGCCATGCCTGCTGCAGATGGTCAGAGTTGGGAGCCCAATAACTAGAGGGTCACAGGTTCTCCACGTCTAGAATATCCCATGTTCTCCCACCTTCGTTGTGGATTTGAACTCCGGCACTAGTCCAGCTCTCAGTCTCAATTTGGTACCTACAAGGTGGGTGGTTGTATCAGTAGGCTCATTTTTGTTTTGCTTTAAAGCAAGGCTGGGGGTCCTCTGTCTCTGCCCTCCAAAGTTGTTGGGGGGCTGACTTACATCATCCCCGACCAATATCATCGATGCATGATGGAAGTTGTAGTCCCATCCTTGGTTCAAAGGAGTGAAATTGGTGGGGAAAACAAGAGATGGGTGCAGATAGAAGACTTTTAAAAATCTGGTTTAGTTTACCTGGAGGTGTATCCTGGGTCCAGTAAGGTTTAAAGCTGCCTGTGTTTTTTTGTTGTTGCAGGTGGATCTGGAAGGCGGGGAGGAAGGTTTTCAGCCCAAGGCATGGGGTGAGCTTTGCAGCCTTTGTCTTAACTCTAATCTTGGGCGGGATGGGCAGAGCAAGGGAGTTTATCTGTGACCAGATGACACTCACCTGTGGCCTGGATAGGGGGAGGGAAGAGACTAAAGGGTCAAAGCAGGACAGACGTGCCCTTGAGAGGTACGCTCAAATTCCCCTTTCCTCACCCACCCTGTCTTCCAGAACTTTCAACCCCGCGGACTATGCCGAGCCCACGAGCACGGAAGAAGGCTACGGGAACAGTAACAGCAATACATGGAACAACACCGGGAGCTTTGAGCCGGACGACGGCACGAGTAAGTGAGCTGGGCGCTTTGTGCTGCCGCAGTTTGGGGCCAGAGTTCAGCTCTTGTCAGTAAAAAGGCCAACAAGTGGGTCCCCTTCAATACAGCTTGCCTTTCTTCAACATAAAGGGTTGCATTTTATCAAGTCAGCCTGTTGGTCCAGCCATCCCAGTATTGGTTGGCAACAGCGCTCTGGGTGTTGCAGGTAGACACCTTCCCCAGAGATCCCTTTATGTCAACACTGCTCAAACCTGTAGTCCCAACAACAGCTGAGAACCCAACTCGTATCATCCCTAGCTAGCAGGACCAGTGGTCAGGGATGATGGGGACTGTAGCCCAACAACAGCTGGAGACCCAAGTTTGAAAAACACTGTTTTAAATGGAGACTGTGGGTGGGGGGAGAGAACCACCATTCCCAGCACCTGCCCTGCCGCTGAGCGATGACCAGCCATGCCCCTGTGTGATTGAAGTCACCCAATTCTGCCACCTAGAGCCACTGAATCATAGGGTGGCACTGTGGGTTAAACCACAGAGCCTAGGACTTGCCGATCAGAAGGTCGGCAGTTCGAATCCCCACGACCGGGTGAGCTCCCGTTGCTCGGTCCCTGCTCCTGCCAACCTAGCAGTCCGAAAGCACATCAAAGTGCAAGTAGATAAATAGGTACTGCTCCGGCGGGAAGGTAAATGGCATTTCCGTGCGCTGCTCTGGTTCGCCAGAAGTGGCTTAGTCATGCTGGCCACATGACCCGGAAGCTGTATGCCGGCTCCCTCGGCCAATAAAGCGAGATGAGCGCCGCAACCCTAGAGTTGGCCACAACTGGACGTAATGGTCAGGGGTCCCTTTACCTTTACCTTTAGAGCCACTTAATGCCTATCCAGTTGCCCCATCATGCCTTTAAAACCAGCCATTTTACTTGTGCTTGATGCTGTAAAAAAAAATAAAAAATGGCTGGTTTTATTTCAGTTTAAAACTGCTTTGGGTCACGGTTATAATCCACTTTAAGCGCTTCTGATCCGTTTTTGTATTGCATTGGAGTTAGAGGGTGTCCCTGGCAAGTCCTAGTGTAGGGTTGGAGAGCCTGTGGCGCACCCTGCAAGCTGCTGGACTCCCAGCTCCCATCTTCCCTGAGCTTTGGCCACACTGGCCGGTGCTGATGGGAGCTGGGAGTCCCAGCATCATCTGAGTGCATCCCATCAGCTACCCCTGGTCTTTAGGGTGTGGTGGTTAACCTCCACTGGGCAGGGGTGAGTTGGGTCCGCCAGCCTATGATTTTAATGAAGGTTTCCCAAGAAAGGGAAGAAACATATTCTCCACCCACCGCTCCGTTGCACACCCTTTTCATCTCTTTCAGCAACAGCATAACTTCGGGGAACTAAAGTGTTGAATGCAGGAAGCAGCCTTGTAATGGCGTAGACCAGAGCTTCTCAAACTTGGGTCTCCAGCTGTTTTTGGACTCCCATCATCCCTAGCTAGCAGGATCAGTGGTCAGGGATGATGGGAATTGTAGCTCAAAAACAGTAGGGAGACCCAAGTTTCGGAAATCCTGCTCCATCTAGCTCAGTACTGTCTACACTGACCGGCAGGCACACACCCCCCCGGGTTTCAGGCAAAGGGGGGGCCATTCTGCCAGTCCTACCTGGAAATGCCCTTGGGGGCTGAACCTGGAACCTTGCCTCTGAGCTCTGGCCTTCCTCCATAGAAGAAAACAACAATGTCTTTCTGCTTGGGCAAAAAGACCACTTGAGGTTTTTGAGGGAAGGTTCCCTTTCCTGGGTGTGCAGTAGAAATGTAGAAGCGGGGAGAGAACTGCAGTGTCTTTAACTTTTCTCTTGGAAGTAGATCCCGCCGTTCTTTGTGTGTCCTGAGCTAAGAAAGGGGGACTGTTAAAAGTTGTCGCTGGAAGGGGACGACCCTTTTCATTGGCCCCCAAGGAGGGTTTACTTGTCCACAGTGTCTACAGAACGCACTCCTCATTTCATACTCCCATGATTAGTTTGTAGTATTAAGTATATTTTTTTAATTTTAACAATATCCACAGGTATGGTGGGCGGCAGAGTAGTCTTGGGGTGGAGAAGGGGGTGGCGGCGGCAGCAGCGGCAGAATCGCCTCGCTTTTCTCATTAGAATACAAAACCGTTTTCACTGTTTTTACCCCGTTCTTTTTTTTCTTTTTCTTTTTTTTCTGTTTCTTTTCAGGAGTTGATTACATTAGGGGAGAGGGGTCAAATTATCCCCGAAAATTTGACACTGCTCCTGGTACGAGAAATCCAGGTGCACTAATTGCCCGGGATCTCTTTATTTATAAGTTGGAATATATCTGTGGATATGTCATTGTCTCGTTCCTTCCACTCCACAACCCCTGCCCTCCTCCATCTCTTTCCATCTCGGTTTGGTTTCATTTAATGAATATGTGTACGTTCTTGCCTGTGCTTTTACTAACACTGACACCCCACCTCACCCCGCCTTCCCCACACCTCTGTGTTTTTAAGGGGAGGCGGGGTTTGGGCTTCCATGTGTTGTGTTTTTCTGTGTTTGGGGGGGTGGGGAGATGAGTTTGCTTTCCTGGCTGTTTTGATTGCACCCTCCACCGGCTGTGGCTGCCCCTGTTGTGGTTTCCCTCTCCTGGCTCTTTAAAGCTCTTGCATCTTGATTCGAAGGCCAAGTATCCTTGGGACATAAGCTCAGAATGGCCTTGTCAGTTCAGACCAAGGAGTCCATCTATATTTCTGGGTTTTTTTGGGGTGGGGACCAGCTAGGTGCCTCTGTTGGGCTCTCACAAGTGGGACTGAAGGTGACAGTCCCCCAGTATCTGGCATCCACAGATACACTGCTTCTAAACACTCCATCTAATTGGCCTTCTGAGGAGTCAATGATGAGGCAATTTCTGCTGCAACACCTTCCTCAAGATCTACAGGTGGTTCGTTTGCAGTTCCAACTTGTGGGTAGTTAACACTGGTGGGTTCTTACAATCTCCTGGTGGATTGCTGGCCAGTTGCTGGCAGGCGGCTGAGATTTCTTGCAGAGAAAGTTGGGCGAGGCCTTGGTCTGATCCTGTGAGGCCATTTCTTATGTTCGTAAGCAAGAGCGCAGACTTGGGATCACTGAAGACAGGTTAGTTGCCCCTTGACCGTGAAGAGATCCTGAGTTAATCCCCTTCTGCAGCTTCTAAAAAACTTATCAATAGCCTGACTTGCGGGTGCAGAGTGGGGGGGGGGAAATGGACTATGGAGGGGAGGCAGTCCTGCTACACAAGTCTGGTTTGCTAGCCATCCAGGGACCAACTGTGTGCAGACTTCTGCAGATTTGGTGAATGCTGACAGGGTGTTGAATCTAGCGAAGGTCTTGTGCGAGTAAAACCGCTCGAGCTGGCCCAGTGGAATTTCTCCTGGCACGCCCCCTTGTTCTACTTTTGGGGAGGGGCTGGAAGAAACCCCAGAGCAGATTGGGGAGGTGGGGGACGTGGGAGGCAGAACTCACAGCTTGCATCATCTCTGGCCCTTGGCCGTGCTGGCTGGAGTTGATGGGAGTTGGGATGCTCTGGGGGTTACGCACCTGGATTAGACTGAGAGAAAGAAAGTGTGGGATTGCTCCAAGGTCTCTCGACGAGCTTCATGCCTGAGAAACGTGGCTGGGGGCGGGGCGTGCTTCAAGTCTCCCTGGTCCAACTCCCAACTGTAGTGCCTTGCAGAGTTTTCTTTTCCCCCCAGTTTCAAGTCTTCATATCTTTTCCCTTGCACTTTTGGCTAATGGCGCTATGTGGGTTTTTTTAAAAAGCAAAAGACACCTTCAGGAGCCAGCAGAGTGTATGCATGTTTTTAAATGCCCATAGTCAATAAATGAAGATTTCAAGGAACAGGGAAGTGACCTGAACAGCAGCATGGGGGGGCAGGGGGCATTTTTATTTAGTAAAAGTAACCTTAAAACATGGGAAAGAAATGTATCTTGGCTTGATTCAGCTGTTTCTTAACCATTTACCCAGCCTGCCTCTTTGAAACGGTAAAAGATCTGCCTTCGCCTTCATAGGGCTGAAAGCAAAATTTTGCAGGGGGAGACATCTGAGCAAGTCTCTTGCAGGATGCACAAGCATCGTGTAGCATTGAGTTATTTATACGCTGCTTAGAGACTGTTGTAATTAAGCAGTTTATAAACTGCTTGAATGAATAAATTTGTGTGAACACACACGTATGCACAAACGAAACCTTCCCTTGACCATTTTGCACGGATCCTAACCCGGTGGCGGCGATCTTCTGGGAAAATTGGGCTTTTGCAGGACTTTGGGGAGGGGCAGTGGTAGGAGGAGGGTGGAAAAGATGCCACATTTGATTGCAAGAGAGCAGTGAAACTGGGCAGGGGGCATGTAGAATATCAGTAGGGCAGTCCATCACCGTTTGTTCCTAAGGGAAGAGAGTTTCAGGACGGGGTCAAGGAAGACATCTCTTTCCCCCACAGTGATTCCAGGGTCCAGCCTCTTTGCTTTGGGGTTCAGTGGGTGGGGGAGCTTGCGTGGTGTGCCCATATTTTTCCTCCTCTCCCCCCACCCCCCACCCCAAGCTTGTGTCTGTCTGGCCGAGGGGCACCAACTTGCTTAGCTGCTTGCAATGCTTCTTGAAAATCACCCCCTTTCCCTGGAAGCACCCAGGATCCGCTTGTACCAAACCCCCTCTCTGTTTTGTTCTTTGCCAGGTGCGTGGAGGACGGCGACGGAGGAATGGGGGACCGAGGACTGGAATGAGGATGTAGGTACACCCCAGCTCTTGCGTTGCTTCCCTTTCTGTGTGCGCTTTGCCTTCTCTGACTTGGGATCACCCTAACTTCCTGCCTCTCCTTTCCTTCCCCAGCTTTCAGAGACCAAGATCTTCACTGCCTCCAACGTCTCCTCTGTGCCTCTGCCTGCGGAAAATGTGACCATCACGGCTGGACAGAGGTGGTCCATTTGCGCCTGCCACAGTAGCTGGGTTTCAGTTTAGAAATGAGTTTCTTTTTGGCGGCGGGGCTGGGGGGGAGAGCAGGGGAAGAAAGCAAACAACCATTGCCGTATCCAGGATGTGGCGGACAGGCCTGTAGTCCTCCAGATGTTGCTGGACTCTCCAACTCACTTCAGCCCTGGCCGTACAGTGGTACCTCGGGTTAAGTACTTAATTCGTTCCAGAGGTCCGTACTTAACCTAAAAGTGTTCTTAACCTGAAGCACCACCTTAGCTAATGGGGCCTCCTGCTGCTGCCATGCCGCCGGAGCACAATTTCTGTACTCATCCTGAAGCAAAGTTCTTAACCTGAAGCACTATTTCTGGGTTAGCGGAGTCTGTAACCTGAAGCAAATGTAACCTGAAGCAAATGTAACCCGAGGTACCACTGTATGACCAGAGGTCAGGCAGGGCTGTGTCAGGCCACCCTGGGAAGAATTCAGAGGCGTGCTATTACAGTCCTTCCATCAACGGAAGCAGTTCTGCTTGCCAGATAGAACAATCTTACTGCTTCTCTCACCGCCCCATGTACTGTTCTGGGTTTTCTTGCTCCCGTCCCCCAAGCTGACTCCTACCAATTGTTGCTCTGGCTCCTACCAATGCAGTTCTTGAGTCCTCTCCATCTGGCCCTTGGGACTCTTCCACCCCCCCCAGATTGCACAACATCCAGAGGCACATTCCTCACCAACAGTCCTCCTTTGCGCTCTTCTTGGGAGTTTTTTGTCTGGCTGGAATGTGTCCTTGAGCTCTGATAAAGCTTTTTTTGCTTCCCAGGATGGAGGATAGAAAGAGAGGGGGGCATGTGTAAAAACTAGGCTGCTGCACAGAGGGAAAATTCACATTCCTTGCTCTGTCCACATTTGCCTCTGTGGCCCCCAGAAGGGGCTTCCCTCTGCCTGAAAAAGCAAAAAAAACCCAAACCCAACACAAAACCCACAACTTTCTCCCTGAGGTGTAAGGTCTTTTGTACCCTGGTTTCTGTGTGCGTTTGCTTCCCAAGACCATACTGTAGCATAAACTGAACATGAGCAATTTCACCGTGGATGCCAGATCAGAGACTAAAGTAGCCTCCGCCAATGGCTGGGTTAACACAGGCTGCTGGGAAATGTAGTCCAAAACATCTGGAGAGTGTCATGTTGGCACAGGCAGCATCAGATGCATTCAGCCACCTCAGCAGCCTGCTGGTATGCCCAAGATCCTCTGCCAACCCTGCCTGATTCTGCACTGGACAGTAATTCTGTACACAAGCAGATCACATAGAATTGTAGAGTTGGGAGTTGTAGATCATACGTGACAGGTGGCCATCCAACCTCTGCTAAAAAACCTCCAAGGAAGGAGACTCCGCCACCTCCCGAGAGAGAGAGCCCATTCCACTGTCGATCAGTTCTTACCGTCGGAAAGTTCTTCCTGATGTTTAGTTGGAATCTCCTTTCTTGCAACTTGAATCCATTGCTTCAGGTCATACCCTCCGGAGCAGGAGAAAACAAGGTTGCTGCCTCCTGCAAGTGACAGCCCTTGAGATATTTAAAGAGATAGCTATCATATCTCCTCCCAGTCTCCTCTTTTCCAGGCTAAACATACCCAGTTCCTTCAACTGTTCCTCATAAGGCTTGGTTTCCAGACCCTTTGTCATCTTGATTGCCCTCCTCTGCACACATTCCGGCATGTCAACATCCTTCTTAAACTGTGGTGCCCATAAGTGAACACAGAACCTCAGGTTTGGTCTGACCAGGGCAGAATAGACCAGTACTATTACCCTCCTGGATTTGCACACTATACAGTCATACTCACGTTCTTTCAGGTTACGTCCCATGGCGACCCGGAAGTACCGGAAAGGGTTACTTCCGGGTTTCGCCACTTGCGTAGATGCGCAAAATGACATCACACATGCATGCGCAGAAGCGGCGAGTCGCAATCTGCGCATGCATAGACGCACTGCTGCGGGTTGTGTTCTTTTTATGTTGCGAACGGGCCTCTGGAACGGATCCCGTTCGCAACCAGAGGTACCACTGTACTTTTGTTGATGCACCCCAGAATAGCATTGGCTTATTTTGCTGCTGTTAACTCATGCTCAGTTTGTGGTCTACTAAGACCCCTAAACCCTTTTCACATGTACTACTGGAAACCCAGGTGTGTCCCCCGTCTTACATTCATGCAGCTGGTTCCTCCTGCCCTAAGTGCAGAACCTGACATTTGATCCTATTGAAATTCATTTTGTTAGCTTTAGCCCTGGCATGGGGCATCCCTTTTGGTGCAGGAGCAGTGGTGGGCCGGCCAGGCCATTCACCCAACCCCTCACTCACGGTGACGCTTCTGCCTCCTTACTAGAATCGACCTTGCTGTGCTGCTAGGAAAGACCCCTTCTTCTCTGGAGAACGAGTCACCCAACCTGGATTCCTCACAGGCACCTGCCCTCAGCCAGCCGCTGGTGTTCAGCAATTCCAAGCAGGCTCCTATATCCCAGCCCACTTCGGGGAACACCTTCCCGCACCACGGCATGGTAAGGAAAAGGACAAGCCTCTGAACCCTGCGGTCGTGCACGTATTTAGAAGAGTTCAGCCTCCTGGTCCCCATCTGGGGCTGCTGTGTTGTTTTGCCCAGCCAAAGCCGGCATGCGCCTGCTTCAGCCGGCCTTCCCTTCCTGCCGTTTCAGGTCGGCATGCTGGGGAAGGGGTTCAGCGACGTCGGCGAGGCCAAAAGCAGCGGCGGAGGCACCGCAGTCTCTGCCTCCGCTGCCGCCACCACCACCACCGGCTCGCAGTTCCTGGAGCAGTTCAAGACCGCCCAGGCGTTGGCTCAGCTGGCGGCTCAGCATCCTCAGCCATCCGGGAGCAGCAGTGCGGCCACGTCCTGGGACAGCGGCACCACGAGCCACTCCTCGTCTCTTGTGCAGTACGGTAAGGTGGAAGGGGGCAGCTGGAGGCTGGAGGGGTCTTCTGAATGGAGAGAGTGTTGGAATGCACAGTTCACTGTTACAGCCCTGGCAGGGCTACACCCAATGCCCCCAAATTCTGAATCTGTTTGAGGATCTTTGGTTGAGTTAATAACTGCTTCTTAGTACAGTGCCAGTGTGGTGTAGTGTTTAAGAGCGGTAGACTCGTAATCTGGTGAACCGGGTTTGCGTCCCCCCTCCTCCACATGCAGCTGCTGGGTGACCTTGGGCCAGTCACACTTCTCTGAAGTCTCTCAGCCCCACTCACCTCACAGAGTGTTTGTTGTGGGGGAGGAAGGGAAAGGAGAATGTTAACCGCTTTGAGACTCCTTCGGGTAGTGATAAAGCGGGATATCAAATCCAAACTACTACTACTACTACTACTACTACTACTACTACTACTACTACTACTCTTCTTCTTCTTCTTCTTCTTCTTCTTCTTCTTCTTCTTCTTCTTCTTCTACAGTGGTACCTTGGTTCTTGAACGGCTTAATTGTCGAACAAATCAGGTCCCGAACACCGCAAACCCGGAAGTAAGTGTTCCGGTTTGCGGACGTTTTTCAGAAGCCGAACGTCTGACGCAGCTTCCGTTTGAGTGCAGGAAGCTCCTGCAGCCAATCGGAATCCGCACCTTCGTTTTCGAACGGTTTTGGGAGTCGAACAGACTCCCGGAACGTATTATGTTCAGGGTACCATTGTGTACCTAACTCCGTATCTGGCCACTCCAGCAGCCAGAATTGAACCTGTGAAGAACACTTATTTATTTTGCATTTATATCCCACCTTTCTTTTACCTCCAAGGAGCTGCACGCTGTCGCCCCCCCCCCCATTTAATCCCCGCAACAACTCTGTGGGGTTGGTGAGGCCAAGAGGCAGTGACTGGCCCAAGGTCCCAGCCAGCAAGTGTAATGGTTGAGCGGGGATTTGAACCCTCATTTTTCCCAGGTCCTAGTCTGGCCCTCTTAACCACTAAAACACTCTGGCCCTGCACCTCTGGTTTGTCAGAGCCTTTGAACTGACCTTAAGAGGCCAGGGTGGAATAAAAAAAAAAAAAGATTAAAAATATATTTTTTAAGAATTATGAGTGCTAAGTTTTTTGTCCTAAGCAATAATTGGTTCATTTTAAGTAATCTGAATAGAAGCATGTTAGCCCTACTGCTTATCACTAAACTGAACTAGTTCCTCTACCAAATACACTGAGTTTAAGGAGGCTTTTTTCTGTGTAAATGAGCATTTCTCAAATATGAATATTTTTGCAGAAACTGATTTCAACGGTCTCCCAGACCAGAAAGCCATTCCATTTTTCATTTGGTATTTGCACATCTAGGTCCCATTGCCCATGGCACTTTTGTGTACAATAGATTGCCATATTCTAGTGTAAATTGAGGAAGTGCTACGACAAAACAATTGAAATGTCCCCTGCGCTAGCACTACTTGGGCTTAGGATCCCATCTGCTCATGATTATCCTAAAGAATAACCTCTTAGCCTTTCTGTTGGCTGCGGCCCATATGGTGATAGCCAGGTGTTGGAAAAGCAGTGTTGGGTTGAATATTGATTCTTGGTTTGACAGAGTCAGCATTGGCTGAGAAACTAACATGCCAGGTGAGAGCGACAAAGGGCAAACGCAATCCACTTTTCTTTTATAACAGATGGCAAATGTTTTTTGAATACATAAATTGTTCAGACTGTGGCAGGATCTACCTAGCACTCATGGGGAAAATGCAGTGTGATCTCTTAGGCTATCAAATGAAACTTTATACCTGGCATGAAAAAAAATTGTAATTTCATCAGGACAAATTATTTGTTGTTTACTGTTGTAACAATTGTTTTCTCAAGATTTAGCTTCTGTACCTTGAAAATAAAAACATTGTGAAAAATTGAGTATTTGCACACTTCCCTACAAACCTAGGGTTGCTGCCAACTAAAATCATACACAGAAGAGACCATTATCTCCAATATTATGCAGTGGGTCTGCTTTGAGTAGGATTAGTGTTGCAGACAGCAAACAGCCCATAGACATTTTTTAGGTTAGCAATAGATTCTGTAACATTATTTCGGGTATCTGTACAATTACATAATAGTTCAGAATTTCTAATGGGTGTATGTAAACATTAACAAGACAAACCATACCAAGTATAAGATCAGTTAAAATTCACCATAAAAACTACCTCGAAATGCTTGCCAAAGTGTGCTATGAAATTAGGTTGTTGTTTTTTAAAAAGCCATTTTTTAAAAATAAAAACAAGTATTCCGGGTAAAAGTAATACCCTAAATCAACATGGGTTGAGTGGTCAGATTCGTACTACTGACGGAGAGCTTTATTTTCTCACTGATTTTTAAATCCTGATTTAAATCTACACATCCCTCCTGCCTTCGTGTGGGCTGCATACCAGTAGACCCTTTCTGGCTCCCTCATAGCTATAAAGGGGGGACAGCGTATGCTATAGCAAGTCTTGGCATCATCAGCAAATTCAGTCCTGCGTCTGTGGTAGCTGACTGACCGCCTGTGGTGATCAAACAAACAAGGCTTTTATTGCAGATCCCGCTGCGTCTAAAACCAGGGTTGGGGGAACTTTTCAGCCTGGGGCTGCATGGTGTCATACGGAACCATCTGGGGGCCACATGCTAATAACAGGTGCAGCCAGAGGTTGGTGTGGGTGGGGCAAAGCTCATAGGTTAATACACAGATGCTTTGTAAGGAGGAGGAACTAGGAGTTTCCTGTCCCGGGCTTGACCACCCTCCTTCCGTCTCCGGCACACAGATTTGAAGAACCCGTCGGAATCCGCTGTGCACAGCCCGTTTGCCAAGCGCCAGGCCTTCCCGCCCACCTCCGCCATGATGGAAGTGTTCCTGCAGGACAAGCAGCCTGTGGTGACAGCGTCCGTCACGGCCCCGCCGCCTCCGTCGTCCCCCCTGGCCAGCAAAACTAACCCTGTCCCCCAGATGTCTCCGGGCTCCTCGGACAACCAGTCCTCCAGCCCCCAGCCAGCCCAGCAGAAGATGAAGCAGCAGAAGAAGAAAGCGTCCTTGACATCAAAGGTACACAGGAATTTCCCATCCTGCAGGGCGCGGGGCTTAGGCTTGAGGCAGCCCCCCCAAAGGGCCCAATGAACTTGGCAGGTGAGCGGGAAGGGGCCCGTAGCTCAGGAGTGGAGCGTCAGAGGCTAGTCTAATGAGCTGGGTGGACCCAGTGGTCTGAATCTGTAGATGGCCTCATCCCAGTGTACCTGAAGGAGTGTCTCCACCTCATATCATTCTGCCCAGACACAGGTCCAGCGCCGAGGGCCTTTTGCTGGTTCCCTCCCTGCGAGAAGTGAGGGTACTAGGAACCAGGCAGAGGGCCTTCTCGGTAGTGTCTCCCCCCCATGGAACGTCCTCCCATCAGATGTCAAGGAGATAAGCAACTATCTGACTTTTAGAAGACATCTGAAGGCAGCCCTGTTTCGTTTTTAATGTTTGATGTTTCATCATGTTTTTAATATTCTGTTGGGAGCCGCCCAGAGTGGCTGGGGAAACCCAGCCAGATGGGCGGGGTATAAATAAATGATGATTATGATGATGATGACTCAAAGATATTGTACTGGGGAAGGGTGGAATCTCAGTTGTAGAGCAGCTGCTTTGTGTGCACAAGGTCTCTGATTCAGCCCCCAGCAGCTGCATGAGACTCTTAAGTTTCTTAATCTTCCTACATTGCAGGGGGTTGGGGTCCCTTCTAGCTCCTTGATTCTGTTGTTCAAGACCTCGCGTCTTACGGGGGTGGGGGAAATGCACCACCTGCCATCTTAGAAAGGAATGAGAAAAATGGGCAGTGGTGAAAATCATTAGATTATTTGTTCTTTTATTGATTAAATTTGTATACCGCCCTATCCCCGTATATCTCACAGCGGCTCAATATGATTAGATTAGGAGGATGCAATTGAATCAAAACCCTAATATATCCATGGGAAAACGGGGGGGGGGGGTTGTTTCTTGATATACTGTACTACTAAGTAGAACGCTGATAATACAGCCGTTCGTTGCTTTTAGTTCTTTGTACACCCTGTTACTTTTAAAACTAGTTTTTTGTTGTTGCAGCGTGGAAGCGTGGCACGCTTTTAGCAATTGAATGATGATGGTGATAATTTTAAAAATGCAACAACCCTGAGCCTCTAAAGGCGACGTTGAAACCCAGGCACGCCCTCTGCCACAGAAGGAAGTGGAAAGCCTTAGCAGCCTCCGCTCTTCATGGTTTGCCAGTTTGAGAGCGGGAACGCCACTTTCAGGTTGCATGTCGGCAGCTCATCAGGCCACCTCTCCTTCCTCAGATTCCCGCTCTGGCAGTGGAGATGCCCGGCTCTGCGGATATCTCGGGGCTCAACTTGCAGTTCGGGGCGTTGCAGTTCGGTTCGGAGCCTGTCCTCTCGGAGTATGAGCCTGCCCCCGCGACAAGCGCCTCCGTCAGCCAGCCTCCGAGCAGCCTGTACACGAGTACTGCAAGGTGAGACGAGCCTGTTGACGTTGTATTTGGGGGAAGGGTCTTAGCTTAAGTGGGAGACAGCTTGGCAAGCAGAAAGTCCCAGGCACAATCCTCTGTGGTGTCTCTATGTTGGGCTGCAAAAAGACGCCTTTAGTGGGGTAAGAGAGATGAAAATAGTGCCAGTAAATTTCACATCTGGCAACCAATGAGCCCCTTTGGTTTCAGATAGTACATGGGTGAAAGGTAAAGTCCAGTCGCGGACAACTCTGGGGTTGCACGCTCATCTTGCTCTGTAGGCCAATGGAGCTGGTGTTTGTCTGTGGACAGCTTCCGGGTCATGTGGCCAGCATGACTAAGCCATTTCTGGCGAACCAGAGCAGCAGACGGAAACACCGTTTACCTTCCCGCCGGAGCAGTACCTATTTATCTACCACTGACCTTCTGATCGGCAAGCCCTAGGCTCAGTGGTTTAGACCACAGCACCACCTGCGTCCCTAGTACACGGGTAGATGAATCTAAAAAACCCAGGACACAAATTTTCATGGCCCTCTAGCATCTATGCTGGTTCTTTTTCCAGGAGTAATGTGTTTAGTGTTAACTCTGGAAGTGTGGAATTGATTCTGACCAAACTAAGCCTCCTGGTGTATGTTTTGCTCTAGGACAGGGGTCAGCAGACTTTTTCGACAGGTGGCCAGTCCACTGTCCCTCAGACCTTGTGGGGGGCTGGACTATATTTTGAAGGGAAATAAAATCCCCCCATCGACTCCCCCCTCCCTCCTCCACAGCACCAGACGAGCCCCAGTGGCTGCTTACCTGTGCCTTGCGAGGGGCAGAGGGACGATGAGCAGCGCAAAAGGGCTGGCTCTGGAGAGGGGCTCCTTAAAATGGCACTCAGCCAACAGCTCAACAAAGCCCAGCCCTCTTCCTCCTCTAGGCAGGGCGGGGAGAAGCCAGGAGGAGGGAGGGAGGAGGCGCTGACGCAGTTGTGGGGGGGCGGGGAATGGTGCAGCCCAAACAATCAGAATCCCCATGCCAATCCACGCAGCAACTCCTGGACTGTCCGCGGGCTGGATCCAGGAGGTAATTGGGCCGGATCCGGCCCCCGGGCCTTAGTTTGCCAACCCATGCTCTAGGAGGCTTAGTTTGGTGGAAGTCTCTTCTTGCACGCCATTGGCCGGAGCCCATTGGCAGTTTGCATGCTGAAATCTCCTGACTCTTTTTCACCTGCAGCGAGTCTCTCTCCACGATTTCGTCCAATAAGAGCCAGGAGCCGGGTTACCAGAGCGGCACCATGCCTACAGCAACATATACCTCCCAGAACAGCGCTCAGGGACCACTGTACGAGCAGAGATCCACTCAGACCCGGCGGTACCCAAACTCCATTTCCTCCTCGCCCCAAAAAGACTTGACCCAGGCCAAGGTAAGCTTTGTTCCCGAGTGCCTAGTGTTGAGCGGGTGTGGATCTCATGCCCCATTCCTTCTTGCCGGTCGCCTCTGCGTTTCTCAGAGAACGGGATTGACTGACTTGTGTGTTGCATTAGAAGACCGTGTGCTCTGTTAAGATGGGGCCTTATTAACAACACAACAGCGATGATGATCAGCATGGCAGCCTGTGGAAAACTCTGTCACCAGAGGTGGTCTCTTTTGGATTAGGATAAAACCTTCACAGAACGTGAAAATCTCCCATTTTCTGTCTTCTCAGAGGCACCTGGCTGACGGCAAGAGGATGCTGGAATAGAAGGGGTTAGATCCATCAGGGCTCTTCTTCAGGGGAAGAAGACGTTGCTGGGGCTACAACTCCCATCAGGATTGACAGTCAAGGATGATGGGAGTTGTAGTCCAAGCAACATCTGGAGGGCTGCAGCTGCCCCACCCCTGGCCTAGAAAGAATATGGGGAATAGTGGATGCCTTTGGGTCTCACATTCAAAGCATCAAGTAATTCATAGCTTGACCAGTGCCTACGATGAGCGTCGCTACTAGAAACATTTAACAGATCCTAGTCTTTTAAAATAGGGAGGTGTTTGAGAGCAGGGTACTTGGCTGGGGTTGGGGCGATGCTTGATCTGTGCACCTAATATGTGTTTCTGTATCAACAGCCGCTGACTTCTCTTTCCCCCTCTCTTTCTCTTCTCAGAACGGCTTCAGCTCGGTGCCGCCCACGCAGCTGCAGACCACGCAGACAGCCGAAGGTCAGTGCCTCTCCAGCATGCCTGCGGTTGGGGAGGGGGGAAGAAACGAGCCGAACTCGCAAAGAATTTGTGCAGCAAGCAGTGTTGGCGAACCTGCGGCACGCTCTGCTCCCGCTTGCAGGCGCCCCCTAGCAGACATCTGGTTGGCGCCTTTGAGAACAGGGCGCTGGGCTGGACTTGACGTGTATTGTATCTTGAAAAAAGCACACCAAGAACTCTGGCCAGTATAAGTTTCAGTAGTGGGAGTAGTCCCTACTTGCAAATCAATAGTCAATTGTAACAAAAACTAATCCATTCAAAAGTATGTATTCTGACAAGGATTACAAACTCAAACTCATAAGGATATGTATAACACAATAATTCGTTACAGAATTAGAGATCAGAGTTTATGAGTAGAGATATGTTCATGTTAGT
The DNA here is from genome assembly GCF_964270895.1 of Podarcis filfolensis. Classification (NCBI taxonomy): domain Eukaryota; kingdom Metazoa; phylum Chordata; class Lepidosauria; order Squamata; family Lacertidae; genus Podarcis; species Podarcis filfolensis. The sequence goes on from NC_139620.1 coordinate 8,375,577, forward strand.
TCATAGTCAGATTCGACCTGAAGGTCTTAGTTTCAATCACTGAGCAGAAGTCAGAAGTCAGTTATGGATCAGAAACCAGGACAGGGCCCTGTTTCGATGTATTCACCTTCATCAACTCGAAGTATCAAGCATTACATGAAAATCCATTAAAATTCTAAATTATCATAAATTAGAAAACAGTCACTGTGTATTGTATCTTGGTTTTTTGCCCTTTTAATGTTGCTTTCTATGCTGCTTCAAATTTTGCAAGGGGAAGGGGGGAAGAAGTTTTGCTTGGGTGATCTGCGCCTTAACTCTGTGTTTCTCTTGTTATTTCAAACTTGCCGCCCCCCCCAGGTTCTGCAGGCCCCGCTGTGAAATCGGACTCCCCCTCTGCCCCCAGCATCACGACCCCTCTCAATGACACTGTGTCCGCAGCATCCTTGCTCACCACGGCCACCCAGCACTCTTCGGTGCTCAGTAGCCTGAACCACACGGAGGAGCTCCCCAGCACGGCCACCACGCAACACAGCAGGTAGCAGCAGGGGGCCCTCAGAACTGACCCCAATCCCACCCCCAATAGTGTGCTTTCCTTTGAAGTTGAGTCACCTGGTGCCATGGCAGATGTTGGGGTGGGGAGTGAGGAGATGAATATCTTCTGTTCCCCACCCCTGGAATTGGGCCCAACAGCTGGACTCTGCCTAAGGCAGTTTTCTCAAGCTCGGTCATGAGGGCTAGCAACTTCCTTTTGCAGTAAAGTTGAGGATCTGTATTTTGCACCTAAGAAAACCACTGCATTGGCTGTCGTGTGTTCAGTTTTATTCCATTTTTCTATCGATTTGATTTAAAAACAAGCTGTTTTTAAAACAACTATGGAAATGAAGTAAACTGCCCCCAGATCTTTGGATGAAGGGCAGCATATAAATTTAATTTTTTTTAAAAAAAAAGGAGGGGAGAACCAATGGAATAGCGCCAAAGATTCTGTAAAGGTCAAGTTAAATGGAAAAGGCCAGGCACAGGCATTGCCAGCCATTTGGCTGTGGGCTGATCAGCATTCCCTTCCCTCTCTCCCCACAGCACGTTACCCACCCCTCAGAACAGCCTCTCCTCGTCAACCTCTGCTGGCCGCACGTCGACTTCCACTCTCTTGGTGAGTAGAGGGAATGAGAGGGGAGAGTAAGGTTTTGGCGCCGGCGGTGCCTATTAGTGGGCTTGGAGTGCAAGTTCGTGTCTGTCTTCCCAAGACCCAACAGCAGTCTGTTTCCAGGTACCCTTGTCTGGGTCATGCATGGTATTGCTTCTGCTTTGACTGCTCCCTCTTTAAGGGCACGAGCACATTTATGCACACATGAGAGCTCCGTTGGTTGAATTTATGTGAGGTTATACTAGAATCCCTCTCTGCTTTCCAAGAGGGAGTTGTTGTGCCTCCTATTGACCGAGGCATCATGCCTCTGAAAACCAGTTCCTGGGAACCGTGTGTGAGCGGAGTGGGCCTCCCATCGGCGCAACTACTTGGCCACTCTGAGAACAGGATGCTGGACTAGATGGGCCATGGGCCTGATCCTGCAGAACTCTTCTTATTTTGTTGTCATGCCCCAGTGTAAAAAGGTAAAGGGACCCCTGACCATTAGGTCCAGTTGTGGCCGACTCTTGGGTTGCGGCGCTCATCTCGCTTTATTGGCCAAGGGAGCCGGCGTACAGCTTCCGGGTCATGTGGCCAGCAGGACTCTGGCGAAGCAGAGCAGCGCACGGAAACGCCGTTTACCTTCCCGCCGGAGCGGTACCCATTTATCTACTTGCACTTTGACATGCTTTCAAACTGCTAGGTTGGCAGGAGCAGGGACTGAGCAACGGGAGCTCACCCCATCCCGGGGATTCGAACCGCCGACCTTCTGATCGGCAAGTCCTAGGCTCTGTGGTTTAACCCACAGCGCCACCCACATCCCATGTCCCAGTGTAGATTACAACAAAACAATACCCTTTAAATCAAAGTAAAACCAACTAGCCATACACAGAAGTCATCAGGTAACTTGACAGTTTTTAAGTGGGTCACAAAACATGATTCTGAGCTAGGGTAAAAAGCTTCAACATATGACTGAGGCTAAATAATGATGCTAGATAAACCTCAGGAAAGTAGGCCAGGGAGTTGCACTACTTGTCATGTGGCAGACAGAACTGCTTGTGCAAGATTAGTGGTTTATTCCCCAATTGCTCTTTGGCCCCCCCGAAATATATGTAGTGGAACTCACCCTTTGTTTCTCTCTGCCCCCCCCCCCCACCAATTCAGTATGAGCCCTGTGTGATGTATATGCTGTGGGGGGGAATGAATATTTTGTTTCCCCCCCCCCCATATTATTCTCCCTGACATACTAGCCTTGTGTGTCTATGGGGCGTTTTGTGTGGAGGAGGAAATACTAAAAATAGATGCTCCCATAACTGTATTCTGAAACCATGCAGTCTGTCAACAAGCATATCTCCTCTGCCTTCGTTCCTCTTCTGCTGCGAGAGCTGAAGGGGTTGTAAGGCTTTTGTTTTTTAAAACCAGGGATGGGGAACCTGTGACCCTCCAGATACTGGTGAGTTTCAGATCCCATCATCCCTGACTTGGCTGTGCAGGAGCAGGAACACCTGAAGATGCAAGGTTGTCTGCTGGTGTTTGTAAATCTGTATGGTTGTAAATCTCTTGTCTCTGTTGTGTTTGGCTTCCCATCTAAGTTTGAGGCCTGCAAAGTGCATGCCCCCCAACATCCTGCCTAGCTTGCCCCGTAGCTATCCAGGAGGGCGGTGAGCGTGCGAAAGCAAACCCCTGAGCCGCAACCAGATGCATCCAGCCTAGAACCCGTGGCTGGCTGAACTGCAGTGCTCTGACATGCGCCTTTCTGCTGCGCCATGCGACTTTTCCACACGGACATGTTGGTCTCCGTCTTGCAGATCCTGACTTCCTCCCTTCTCCTGCTTCCCCTCCTGGTTTTGTTGCAGCACACCAGTGTGGAGAGCGACGCCGGGCTCCATTCTTCCGCAAGCACTTTCTCCACCTCCTCCAGCACCGTCTCGGCTGCGCCCCCCGTGGTCAGCGCCTCCTCGAGCCTGAGCAGCGTCAGCAGCCTGGGCCTGAGCCTCAGCGGCAACTCCACGGTGACTGCCACGACCCGCAGCTCTGTTGCCACGACGTCAGGTGCTTCCTCAAGGCTCTAGGCCTGGCCAGCGGCTAAAATGCACATGTGTGCATGAGAAAGGAGAGAGCAGGGCTGCTCCTTTTTTAAACATTGCTTTACGTTCTGTTCCTGCGGCTGTTGATTCATATATACATTTCTGCTCTTCCCTCTTTGGACAGTGTCCCTCTCTGTAAGGCAAGGCAAGTGCAACCTCTTTAGCAGCCAGCCAAGTGGTGAGCTTTGAGCTCCCTTCAGCCTCACTCGTCTGCTTTGAGCAGAGAGAGTGAGTGTGTGTTTGCCAGAGCCGAACTGGAGCTGATGTGACCGTCATTCGTATAATATCACTATTATTTATAAAACGAGTACACCGCCCTTCATCCAAAGCGCCCAAGGCAGTTTACAGCAGAAAAATACAGAATGCGAATACAGTCGTACCTTGGGTCTCAAATGGAATCCGTTCCGGAAATCCATTTGACTTCCGAAAATGTTCGAAAACCAAGGCGCGACTTCTGATTGGCTGCAGGAGCTTCCTGCACTCAGTCGGAAGCCGCTGCAGATGTTTGGCTTCCCAAAAAAGTTCGCAGACCAGAACAGTCACTTCCAGGTTTGTGGCGTTCGGGAGCCAAAATGTTTGAATCACAAGGCATTCGCAAACCAAGGTACAAATGTACACAATAAAACAATAACAAATCACACACACATTTTTAGAAAACTGTAGAATAATAATCAGCCTGGTTGAAGAGATGTTTTCACCTGGTGCCGAAAGATACGTAACGAAGGTGTTTAGGTGAGTCTCCCTGGGGAGAAGATTCCACAAACAGGGAGCCACAGCAGAAAAGGCCCATTCTCATGTTTCCACCCTCCAGATCTCTCATGGAGGAGGCAGATGTATAAAGGGTGGGGGGTTTTAACAATGGAGAGTGCCAGCAGAGCTGTGCTTATATGGTTGGTTGGTTCTCGCATTTCCTGCCCTCTTATAAGAGTCCAGTTGTTGTTGCACTACAGTTCCTATGAGCCGTTGACCATTGGCTTCCTATGTGGGGCTAATGGGAGTTGTAGTCCAACCACCTCTTGTGGGGGATTTGTCACAGGTTTGCCCCAGCCCTGTAATAAAGCAAGAAGTGGGGAGAACACTGTGAGCACCCTCTGTGCCACACGTTCTGAAGCATGGGTGCGCCTTCATTGCGTTGTCCCTCCAATCCCTCCTTTTCAGCTATGTCTAGTCCCTGTCACTAGTGACTAGTTTACTTTGGAGCAGGGCTGGATAAGGTTGCTGCTGCACTTGCAGGTCACATCACCCCTGAGCATTAGTCACACGGACTGTGGCTGAAAGGAGCTGGGTCCAGCAATTCTTGGAGGTGCCCCTGGCATAGACTGTAGGATCACACAGTTGGTACATACCTCCAAAGTCATGTAGTCCTTCCCTCTGCTGATGAAGGAAGTCCAATGCTAACAATACTGAGCTGCATATACCAAAAGCCTCGGTCCAGTGTATCTGAAGGAGCGTTTCCACCCTCATCGTTCTACCCGGACACTGAGGTCCAGCGCCAAGGGCCTTCTGGCGGTTCCCTCACTGCGAGAGAAGCCAAATTACAGGGAACCAGGCAAAGGGCCTTCTCGGTAGTGGCACCCATCCTGTGGAACGCCCTCCCACCAGATGTCAAAGAGAACAACAACTACCAGACTTTTAGAAGACATCTGAAGGCAGCCCTGTTTAGGGAAGCTTTTAATGTTTGATGTATTACTGTATTTTAATATTTGGTTGATGCCGCCCAGAGTGGCTGGAGAAGCCCAGCCAGATGGGTGGGGTATAAATAAATATATTATTAATTAATTAATTAATTAATTAATTAATTAATTAATTGTATTATAACTGGCCGAAGTCTGCTTCCTATGTCCCTAAGCCAGGGATGGGGAACTTTCTGCCCTCCAGGTATTTCCAAACCACAACTCCCATCATCCCATACTGTTGGTTGTAAATACCCTGATTGGTTGGGACATGTGTCTAGGACAGGCATGGAATACTTGTGGCCAGACGTTGCTGCACTACAACTCCCATTATCCCTGATCATTGGCCATGCTGGCTGAGGTTGATGGGAGCTGGAGTCCAGTAACATCTAGGAACAGCAGGCTTTAGACTTGCCATCTTCTGCACACAGAAGCTTGTTTCCTCCCACTCAGCTGTGAGCTTTATCCTTACTCTTCCATATCTAACATTGCCAGTCACACACTTTTAAAATTTTGGTTTGTTCATGCTCTCTCTCTCTCTCTCTCTCTTAATTGTAAGTCTCCCTGCTTCTCGGTGCCTGTGGGAGAGGAGGGGGCAGTGGTCCTGGGGTGTCCATAGTTAACTCTGCTTTCTCCCCATAGGGAAGGCTCCACCCAACCTGCCTCCAGGTGTGCCACCATTGCTGCCGAACCCATACATCATGGCTCCAGGGCTGCTGCACGCCTACCCGGTGAGTAGGGGCCACTTTATAGTTCCATGCCAGTAGATCCTGCTTGGCTCTTGACCATAGCATGGCAGGAGGGACAGAGCATGGGAAATCAACCTGGAGTCGGTACCAGATGCAATCAAAGCAGCCTCCAGCCTGCTTGTGTTGCAACATCTGACTCTGACAAAAAAATAACAACCCAAGACCTTTGAAATAATCCTGGTTTATGGGAAGCGAATCCAAACAAACCAATACAATACAATGCAAAAATGAACGTCCCTTGTGAGAGATGCGGGCCTCTCCCTAACCTGCTGCTTCTCTTGCAGCCGCAGGTTTATGGCTACGACGACCTACAGATGCTTCAGACGAGATTCCCCTTGGTGAGTTAAATTCAGCCCTCCCTCTGCCCTCCTAAAATAACATCATCATCATTGCTACTTAGAAAACATGCTGCCTCCCGCTGTTCTGCATTGTGTAGCAGGACACCTTTGTTCTTCTCTTGCAATGTTTGTAACACTTTCATAACGGAGCAGACTGGAATAATTTTAAATGCAAAACCCGAAATAAACTGAAAATAAATTGTCTTTGTCAATGACATTTGTATGCCACCCCGTAACATCTGCTAAACCTATGTGACACCTGGGAGTGGTACTTTGCCAGTAACTAATAAACAAGCCCAGTTTTTGAACAAAGGTACTGCTTTTGGTCTTCTCCTTCTTTGCCTGCCCCTTCAGATATAGCTCTTGTTTTTCACAAAGACACCAACCTTTTCACTTGGGGCAGATCCACGCTCTGCCCGTTTAAAGCACAAGGCTACCCCCAAGGAATCCTGGGGACTGTAATTTCCCCCTCCCAGAGCCACAGCCTCCAGCATCCTTAGCAGACAACAGTTCTTTGTCCTGAGTCATGTGCTTCAGATGTGTGCTGGGGTTGCTTTCTGGTCCCTAGAGGCCAGTTCCCTCCTCCTCATCCTCCCCAGTTGAGATGAGCATCCTTAGCTTCTCCTCCCGTCTCTCTTCCAGGACTACTACAGCATCCCGTTCCCCACACAGACCACCCCGCTTACTGGAAGAGATGCCAGCTTGAGCAGCAATCCCTACTCTGGTAGGAGACGGTTGGGGAAGGGAGTTGGATTTAAGCCACCTGGGAAGGGCAGTTCAGTTGTCGTCCTAATCAGGCTAGTTCTGTAGGTTTCTGTTTAACTAACTTATTTCCAGTATTCATATCCTGTCCATCAGTCAAAGAGGCGCTCCAAGGGACAATGCAGTTCCTTCCCTAAAAGACATGACACATGAAAGAAAAGGGAATGGGGAAGGGAGCGACGTGAACTGCAAAGCATGACGACATCTAACATTCTTCTTTCTATAGAAAGATACCTGCTAGAACACTAACTTGGTGGCACCAAGCTAGGTCCTTTGGGTGGGTTTTTCTTGTGGGGGTGGGTTGCCACTTACCGTATTTTTCTGTGTATAAGACGACCCCTATTTTTTTGAACCCAAAATTAGGAAATCAGTATTTTAGGGTTTCCATAACTTTAGAAGTGAAAATCCGAGCAATTGGTGGCGGTGAAAAGTTGTTCAGCCTTCTGGGGGCAATCGCCCTCAAAGCCATTGAGCTTTTTTTCAGGCAAACCAACACCCAATCACCCTGCCGAACACCACGTTCTGGCCCACCCAAGGCAAAAACCCAGACATTTGATGGACCCCTGTGCATTCACTATCCGTGTAGAAGATGACCCCCAATTTTGGACTAAAAGGGGTGGGTTTTTTAGCAAAAAAAAATGTCTTATACGCTGAAAAATACAGGATATTTATTCTAAGTATTTACAAACATCATTTGCGCAGAAAATGGAGCAAGGTGGTGGACAACACGCAGAGGCAGCTGTATCCTATCAGTAATGTGTCGTAATCTCCCTACGTTGCTGGAGAAGGGTGGTGGCAAACTAGATGCACACTTTTGCCATTGGGACCCTACGCTGAGACCATATAACACCTGTCTTGAAAGACGTACACTGGCTCCCAGTACGTTTCCGAGCACAATTCAAAGTGTTGGTGCTGACCTTTTAAGCCCTAAACGGCCTCGGCCCAGTATACCTGAAGGAACATCTCCACCCCCATCGTTCTGCCCGGACACTGAGGTCCAACTCCGAGGGCCTTCTGGCGGTTCCCTCGCTGCGAGAAGCCAAGTTACAGGGAACCAGGCAGAGGGCCTTCTCGGTAGTGGCGCCCTCCCTGTGGAACGCCCTCCCACCAGATGTCAAGGAAATAAACAGCAACCAGACTTTTAGAAGACATCTGAAGGCAGCCCTGTTTAGGGAAGCTTTTAATGTTTGATGCATTACCGTATTTTAATATTTTTTTGGAAGCTGCCCAGAGTGGCTGGGGAAGCCCAGCCAGATGGGCGGGGTATAAATAATAAATTATTATTATTATTCTCACTCTGCCCTCCCTCCCCCCCCAGGTGACCTTACGAAGTTTGGCCGCGGTGACGCCTCTTCCCCCGCGCCGGCCACCACCCTGGCCCAGCCTCAGCAGAACCAGACCCAGACCCACCACACCACCCAGCAGACGTTCCTGAACCCGGCCCTGCCTCCCGGCTACAGCTACACCAGCCTGCCCTACTACACCGGAGTCCCGGGGCTGCCCAGCACCTTCCAGTACGGGCCAGCTGTGTTCCCCGTGAGTGCCGGCCTGCTGTGGAGCTGTGGGGCTGGGGTGGAGCCAGACCCGGCCGCTTCCTCCCACCCTGCTCACTCCCCAGCCCTTTGCTTTCCCCAGGTGGCTCCCACTTCCTCCAAGCAGCACAGCGTCAACGTCAGCATGAACGCCTCGGCCACCCCCTTCCAGCAGCCCAGCGGCTACGGCTCCCATGGATACAGCACCGGTGAGTAGGTGGGGCGGCCACAAGAGTTGAAGGGAGAGCGTGAGATCGTCTGCAAGGGGCATCATTTGCCACAGCTCCCTGCCTTGGCAAGGCTCACTGGGCGATGGCAAGGCGCCAAACCTTTGGTGCCTTCAGCCCAGTCCTGCAGAACGCCCTGCCGCTAGAAATTCTGCAAGCAGGCCCTTCCATTGCAACCTTTTAAATGCCTGCTGAAAACATGGGTTCTGCCAGGCTTGGTATGCAGGCCAGCGTCTTTCAGCAAGAGTTACCGTGATTTCTGACTTTTAACTTTCATATATGGTTTTTGGGTACAGTTGTTGTAAGCGGTATACAGTGGTACCTCAGGTTAAGAACTTAATTCGTTCTGAAGGTCCGTTCTTAACCTGAAACTGTTCTTAACCTGAAGCACCACTTTAGCTAATCGGGCCTCCCGCTGCCGCCGCCGCGCGATTTCTGTTCTTATCCTGAAGCAAAGTTCTTAACCCGAGGTACTATTTCTGGGTTAGCGGAGTCTGTAACCTGAAGTGTCTGTAACCCGAGGTACCGCTGTATAGATATTTTTATAAATATAACAGAGTGGTTCATTTTTAAGAATCGAGGCAAAAGCCAACATGGTTACTTCCAGATGTTGCAGGACACCAGCTCCAAGCGTCCCCAGCTCGGATGGCCGATGGGTAGGGATCATAGGGTTGTAGAGCTGGAAGGGACCCCAAGGGTCATCTGCAATGCGGGAATCTCAACTAAAGTGACCATGACAGGTGGCCATCCAACCTCTGCTTAAAAACCTCCAAGGAAGGAGAACCCACCTCCTTCTGAGGAAGACCATTCCACTGTCGAACAGCTCTCACTGTCAGAAAGTTCTTCCTGCTGTTTATCCGGAATCTCCTTTCTTTGTAACTTGAAGCCATTGGTTCGAGTCCTACCCTCCAGAGCTGGAGAAAACAAGCTTGCTCCATCTTTCATGGGACAGCCCTTTAGATATTTGAAGATGGCTATCATAGCTTCTCTTTTCCAGGCTAAACATACCCAGCTCCTTCAACCATTCCTCACAAGGCTTGGTTTCCAGACCCTTGATCATCTTGGTCACCCTCCTCTGCGCACGTTGCAGCTTGCCAACATCTTTATTAAATTCTGCTGCCCAGAGCTGGACTCCAGGTGTGGCCTGATCAAGGCAGAATAGAGTGGGGCTATTACTTCTCCTGATCCAGGACACTAGACGTCTGTTGATGCAGCCTAGGATAGCACTAGCCTTTTTTGCTCCTGAGAGTTGCCTTCTGGAGGACCAAAATCATGTGGGGCTGGATGGACCCCGTGGTCTGACTTGAGACAAGGCAGCTTTGCATGCTCATAATATTAGGGTCTGTTATAAATTCCTACAGCCATCCATTGACTTGGGCATAGGCAGACTCCAGTCATTTGGGACTACAATTCCCATCATCCCTGACCACTGGTCCTGTTAGCTAGGGATGATGGGAAGTGTAGTTCTAAACATCAGAATGGATGGAGTTTGCCTATGCCTGCTTTGACTCCTCAAAAATAGCTCCATTGGGTTGGTCCTCTTGATGGCCCCACATTTCTCCACAGATTCCATCAGATTCGTTCATTTGTAGTTTCATTTGCATGCCTTTTTCCCACCAAAAGAACAGCAAAGAAAACAGGAGCATGTCTCAAAATCAACCACTGCAAGAGCCATTTCATAACGGCATCCTAGCGGCAAATATAGCAGCATACAAAAAAAAAAAACCCCAGCACTTCATTACTATAACTGAAACATTAGACCTCCTGGCAACAGCAAAAGTAACAAGGGAGCTTCGAAGTCTCGCCTTGGTCCCAGAAACACCCTTTCCATTGTGTTGCTCACAGTCCCTCTCCTGCAGCAACTTGCAAGGCTTCCAAAGGCTGCGGTTGGGGTAGCTGGGAACACCCACCCTGGTCTTGCTCCCAGATACAGACCCTGCACTGCTTAATCTGGAAGGCAGACACAGACACGGCGTTAGGTAGGGCCTAACGCTCTGAGTTGGCGCTGTGGGTTAATCCACAGAGCCTAGGACTTGCTGATTAGAAGGTCGGCGGTTCGAATCCCCACAACGGGGTGAGCTCCTGTTGTTTGGCCCCAGCTCCTGCCCACCTAGCAGTTCGAAAGCACTTCAAAGTGCAAGTAGATAAATAGGTACCGCTCCGGCGGGAAGGTAAATGGTGTTTCCTTGCACTGCTCTGGTTCGCCAGAAGCGGCTTAGTCATGCTGGCCACATGACCCGGAAGCTGTACGCCGGCTCCCTTGGCCAATAAAGCGAGATGAGCGCTGCAACCCCAGAATCATCTGCGACTGGATCTAATGGTCAGGGGTCCCTTTACCTTTAATGCTCCAAGGAACTTAGTCTGCATCAGTATGGTAAAATGAGCATCTGGCCACCGAGACTACCTGGGCATTCCAGTGACAGAGCAGCACTGCCATATTGTGAGCCTGCTCCTTCCAGAGAAGACATCTGACCAGTTTCTTGGACATGGGAGCCACTCTCCCACAGTGCCTCCCTCTTGCTAGGAGACATCTCGCCACTGCATCCAAGCTGATGTGTGCACATGTACACCAAAGTCAGCCTTTGCAACATCATGATATGGCTAGGAGGCTGTTCCCGCCCTCAAATCGCTCTGGGAAGGAGCTAGGGGAGCCAGGAGGGGAGGAGTTTGGGCTTTGCATGCAACCGACCAAGCTAACTGCTAACGCCGCTTTGTCCCCCCCCCCCTTTTCCAGGTGTGTCAGTAACATCCAGTAACACAGGAGTGCCAGACATCTCTGGTTCCGTTTACTCCAAAACGCAGGTTGGTGCTGCAATGTGGGAGGTGGCTCCTGAGTGTGCTGTGTGAGGTTTGGGTGCTTGGCTGCCTTGCAGTAATCCAGTTGGAGTGTAGGAGCAAAGGAACTGCCCCGGTTTCCACACCAAAATCTCCCCTTCCCCTGCTGAGAAACAAAAATAATACAATCGCAAAAAACGGGAGGGGGTCGCGCCTAAAACGAGTTGCCTGTATTTTTCAGGACCCCCTCCCCTGTTTTTTGTGATTGTATTATTTTGTGCATGATTGTGCACATGCGCATAGCACCGAACCCGGAAGTGACTCAGAAACATCATAAAAGGCATCACTAAAAGAGCAGAATGAGGTGTTTCAATTGCACGCAAACACGCAGTGACCCAGAACGCAAACCCCACACAAATCAGGGGTTGCCTGAATATATCTTCGGAGTCCTAGGCCCATGGGTAAAGAGATGCATCTTCAGCATTCACCGGAAGCTGTATAATGAAGGTGCCATGCGCTTCTCTGTGCAGAAGGAGTTCCACAATTTTGGGGCTGCCACAGAGAAGGCCCACTCCTTGGCCAGCCTCTCCCCGAGCCTACTGAGGGAGGCAAAACTACCGAGCAGGTCCCATCTAGAGGGTCTGTAGGGCAGGATCTGGTCTTTCATATATTTCATATATTTGGGGCCTGAGTGGTTTAGGGCTTTAAACGCTTAACGTGAGCACCTAGAATTGGGCCCAGAAATGAACTGGCAACCTGTTTTCAAAGAGGGCTTGTGTGTGATCTAAATGGAGCCCCAGTGGGCAATCTGACAGCTGCATTTCGGGCCGTTTCTGAGTCACTTTCAAGAGCAGCCCCATGTGGAGCGCATTGCAGATATTGCTGCACTCCTGACTCTCATAATCCCTGACGGTTGAGCCACTCTGGCTGTTGCAGGGACTGATGGGAGCCTAGCAACATCAGGAACTGGGTGTGGGGTGGTGACGCTGGTTCCCTGCCAGCGACATAGGCATAGCTGTCAACCGTCCCTTATTTGGCGGGAAACTCCCTTATCCCAGCGCTGTGTCCCTCTGCTGTCCCTTATTGATGATGTCCCTTAAATTTCCCGGGTTTCATGCTCACCCGGCTCGGGAGGGAAGCAGTGGCTCAGGGTCGTCCGCTGTGAGAGAGAGTGCGCGCTGTCGTCCTGGCGCGAGGAGTTCCATTGGCCCTTCCCCGCCCAAGAGAGAGGGGGGAGGGAGAGAGACTCGCCCATGCCGCCCGCGAGCCCAGAGGCGGCAGCGGTGGTGGCAGCTGAGGAGGCGGCCTGAGGGAGGAGGAAGAGTAGGGGATGGGGAGGGACACAGAAGGGCGGCGCTTCAGTGGCTGCGGCGGCGCCGCAGCAACCGCCTCATGCCAGATTGACAGCATCTGGCAATCCTACCAATGTATGTAACTCTTCACAACAGCAAAATCCCTTATTTTGGCTGTTGATCCTTTATTTTCGAGGCTGCTGGTCCCTTATTTTTAAATCTGTAAGTTGACAGCTATGGACATAGGAGACGCTTGGGGTAGAATTCCTGTCCCTAAAGGCCCCTCTGTGTGTGTGTGTACCCAGCAGCAGTCCTTTGAGAAGCAGGGATTCCACACCGGAACCCCCACGGCCTCCTTCAACCTGCCATCGGCGCTGGGCAGTGGCGGCCCCATCAACCCTGCCACCGCCGCAGCATATCCGCCGGCCCCGTTCATGCACATCCTGACGCCTCATCAGCAGCCGCACTCCCAGATCTTGCACCACCACCTGCAGCAGGACGGGCAGGTAAGGGCGGGTCCCAATACACCTTCCCTCCTTTGGGCAACCACCACCTGTCTCCAGGTCTCTCCTCCTCCTTCTCCTCCTCCTCCATCTCCATCCCCCTCATTGCACAGAGACTTAAAACAACACACCTCATGCACACGCAGTAGGGAAGGCCCTGGGATACTTTTCTAACAGGTGTCTTGATCGCCCCAGCTGCTGGTTCGTTACCCACTCCACTTCTCCCCTCCTGCCACATCCCAGACTCGTCCTCGCACACTTGGGTCCAGGGGGGCTGTCATAACGTCTCCTTGTATTTTCCATATCCTGGGCCTGCCTCCACCTTCCCAAAACAGTCGATTTTGTACTTCCAACGCCAGCAGGAAGACCAGGTAACGAACCTCTTGGAAGGGGGTGATCGCTTGCGCCCATCCTGCTGCGCCCTGGTGGCTGTGGTCAGTCTTTGCGTAGGCTAGGGAGCTGGAGGGAAGCTTGCATTCCTCCCATGTGTGTGCCGGACTCCAGCCTCCCATCGTTCCTTCCTGCCTGTTGACCGGAGGCTCCTGGGAGTCCAGCAGAACCTGGAAAAGACTGCCAGTTCCCCCAGCTCTGCCCCAGACAGACGTGGGCATAAAAACACAACCATACACACACAACACGCACAGGGCGACGGACCCACAGAAATCTTCTTTCCCTGCTCCTCCCTCTGTCCTGGGGCTGGTCGATGGTGAACCAGCCTTGCACAGGCTCTCTAAGGAGAACGGAGCAAAGGCAGGACGTGTTGGAAGTGAGGCAGCACGTCATGAGCAGAATCGGAGAGTTTGAAGGGACTCCAAGGGTCATCTAGTCCAGCCCCCTACAGCACAGTTAAAGGAATTCCAGGCAGATGGCCAAGCAACCTCTGCTTAGAAACCTCTAACAAAAGATCCAAGCTGTTCCACCATCAAACAGCTCTTTCCGCCAGGAACGAGGCTGGACAACTAAGTTCCCTCCGGATGATGCTGATTGGCAGCTCCCATCATCCCTGAACGTTGTTCTGGGATGCTGGTGGGAATTGCAGTCCTTCAGCATTTAAAGGGCACCACGTTGGCTATCCCTGGTGATGAGCTTTAACCGTGCGCTGTGTTAAGAAGCACTTGCTCCCTCTACCAAATTGTGTTGTGTGCAGTGTGGATTCCCCGCCACAGAATACCGGGCGATCCAAGTCGGCTCAATGAATAAAATAAAATTACCGTATTTTTTGCTCTATAAGACTCACTTTTTCCCTCCTGAAAAGTAAGGGGAAATGTGTGTGTGCGTCTTATGGAGCGAATGCAGGCTGCACAGCTATCCCAGAAGCCAGAACAGCAAGAGGGATTGCTGCTTTCACTGTGCAGCGATCCCTCTTGCTGTTCGGGCTTCTGGGATTCAGAATATTTTTTTTTCTTGTTTTCCTCCTCCAAAAACTAGGTGCGTCTTGTGGTCTGATGCGTCTTATAGAGCGAAAAATACGGTAAAAGCTGTCCAGCTTAGGTCTCCCACCTCAGATCTGAATGGCCAAGCACAGAGATAAGCTGCAGGTGCCGTTATGCTCAGCAGGCAGAGCTGTCCAGACTATTGGCTATGCTTTGATAACTAATAGCAGCTGCTAGTGTCTTGCCCCGCCAGGTCGTAAAACTCTCCACGTCAGATTTTGCAACTAGAATTGGAGTACCTTGCTTTCCCAGTCTACCCAATGGCACAGTAGGATTTGGGACATCAAAAGAAGCGTTTGTGGCAGTTTGCTATGGTCCTCGGCCATTGGTGGCAGAGTCCAGGCTCTTCCCTCTAGAGTAGAGGGAGGGAGGATCTACTGATAAGTTGCCACTTGCCATGGAATTGGCAAAGGCTTCTGACTTCCCCTTGTCTGGCAGCAGTGGCAGCAGAAGGGTCTTTCCAAACCCCGAATTGGCAGTCCTCAGGTGCCAATTTATACTTGTGTACACAGGTCATCCCCATTTATGTCTCCTGGAGTATGCTTGGCTTCAACCCCCACCCAAAACTTGTAATTTTGTGCATTCCTCCACACCCACCCTGTGCTGCGCTTGGCTCTGGCTGGTGAACTAACAAAAGCCCTATCAAAAAAAAAAACCCAAGCCCTGCCTGGCCTTGCTCCGGAGCCGGGCTGCGAGAAACTTGTGGGGTCCTCCAGATGTTGCTGGACTACAACTCCCATCATCCCTGACTTATTTGCCTTTGCTGGCTGGTGGGAGCTGCAGTCCAGCGTTTAGGTCAGTGTTTTCCAAAGGTGGGTCTGCAGCTGGTTTTTTTGGACTACAAATCCCATCGTCCCTAGATAGCAAGGCCAGCGGTCAGGGATGATGGGAATTGTAGTCTGAAAAGAGCTGAAAACCCAAGTTGGGGAAACACTGATCTAGAGGCAGACAGAGCATTCCTGTTGCTGGCAAGAGAAGCAACCTCTTTTCTTGAGCTGATTTACTCATTTCACATGCTCATGGGTTGCTGGAGCCTGTTTCGTGCGTCCAGATAAGGCCTGGGGAGCTGAGCTAGCTGCTAGTCGAGCCTCGCTCACCTTCTTCCTTTTCCCCCCTCTCTCTCTCTCTCCCTTCTTCCCCCCCTTTTCTTCCTGCACAGAGCGGCACTGGGCAGCGCAGCCAGGGCACCTCCATCCCGCAGAAGTCGCAGGCGAACAAGTCTGCCTACAACAGCTACAACTGGGGCGCCAATTGAGGAGAGGCTCAGAGGCGGCTCCACACACTTCAACCAAGAGACAAACGGAAGGACGACAGCAATCTACCCAAGAAGGAAGGACCCCAGAAGGAAAGAAGAGCTCCCCTGCCCTCAGCACAGCCCTGCAACAGCCCCGGCGGACCCCGGCCAACATGGCTCTGGGCTCAGCATCCTCCCCCCGCCCCATCCCTCCAGCCACCTTCTCCCCCCCCCTCCCCATTGTATGTAATATAGAATTTGTATCTTTTTTCTTTCCTTTCTCTCTCTCTCTCTTTCTCTGCATTCATTCAGATTACGAGCTGTTCAGCCGTAGGGGCCTTTTGTTTTGTTTTTCTACTCCTTTACTCTTACTCTTCCCGCCCGCCCAGAAAAAGGAAGGGGGAAAAAAAAAAGAAGTACCGCCTGACAGATCCAAAGGAGTCAACATCTGGAATCCTCTCTCTCTCTCTCTTTCTCTCTCTTTCTCTCTCTCTCCCCGCTCCTCCTCCTACAATGCCCCCCTTTATTATTAGGAATAAGATCAGTAATTGATATGAACCGCATTGTAAGATTAATTAGTTGAAGTGTTTTTTTTGTACTGTGTTCTAAATTTAATGGATAAATGTGTCTTGTATATAAAAACGAAAACCCCACTCTGTTCTCTGGGCCTTGCGTTTTCCATCCATAGTTTGTGTGTGTGTGTGTGTGTGTGCGTGTGTGTGCACTTAGAGGGTACCTGCCAGGCAGCCCCAGCCCCCCTCCATGCCTGTTTCCTTCCCCACACTGAAGCCATCTCCCCAAGACTGCTGTGTTTGTGTATTTTCTCTACCCAACCCACAATAGCAGGGGTCAGCAAACTTTTTCAGCAGGGGGCCGGTCCACTGTCCCTCAGACCTTGGTGGGGGGCCGGACTAGATTTTGGAAAAAAATATGAATGAATTCCTATGCCCCACAAATAATCCAGAGATGCATTTTAAATAAAAGCACACATTCTACTCATGTAAAAACACGCCGATTCCCGGGCCATCCGCGGGCCGGATTGAGAAGGCGACTGGGCCGGATCCAGCCCCTGGGCCTTAGTTTACCTACCCATGCACAATAGGGTCATAATATCTCTCCTCCTCAGTGTCTCTCCTTTGTCCTTCCACCTTCCTTGTCTCTTGCCTACCAGAGAAAGCCTCACACACACACACACCCTGGGCAGGTCATGGTGCCTTCTCTCCCTCCCTCTCCCCACCTCACATATTTGGGCTCTGATAACGGATTTCTGCAAGGGCTGGCCATTCATGTGCCTCTTGCGCCCCCTGTGATGTCAGGCAAGGTACAAATGTAGTCAAGAGAAGGATGTACAGTGGTACCTCGGGTTAAGTACTTAATTTGTTCTGGAGGTCCGTTCTGAACCTGAAACTGTTCTGAATCTGAAGCACCACTTTAGCTAATGGGGCCTGCCGCACTGCCGGAGCACGATTTCTGTTCTCATCCTGAAGCAAAGGTCTTAACCCGAAGTACTATTTCTGGGTTAGCAGAGTCTGTAACCTGAAGCGTATGTAACCCGAGGTACCACTGTATACACAAGTCCTTGTTCTGTTCAGCTACTTCAAGTGACTTTTGTGCATCAGTAACTAAAAACAAAGCAATACCATAAAGAACTCAGTTTTACTCAGTCCTCAAAAGCCCACCACCATTAGATAATTGGCCTTCAAACATTACGTTGGGACTACACCTCCTATTATCCCTGGCCATTGGCTAAACACACTCTGGATTATAGGAGTTCGAGCTCAGCAACACCTGCAGACTCGAGATTGAAGAACTCCAGAATCAATGCTGCATACTAGTTTGGCATTGCTTGTATGTACCATCATTTTGTGCAATGGAGCGTTGGGATTTATGGGGGCCAAAATCTTGGGGACGGATTTACATTGAATGGAAGAATTGCAGACTGCAAGACAGTCAAATCGAGAGCAGCTGCTTTCTTGGACTTGAACTAACCTGTGCTTCACTCGTTGGAACCATACAGAACATCCATAAACATAATCAATTTAGCAGATAACTTTGAACTTGAGTGGCTTGTGGTAGTTTATTTAATAAATTCCAATGTTGCCTTTCATCTGAGGATCACAGGTTGTTTTGCAATATAAAAACACAAAGAAACAGTAACTAAACAGCACACACACCCCAAGCCATTAATTGCTTAGTTAGCCTAAGGCCTGGGAGAAGGAATGTTTTTTTCCTTGGTGCCTAAAGTTATGTAATGAAGGTGCCAGGTGAGCTGCTCTGGGGAGAGCATCCCACAAGCAGGGAGCCACTGCAGAAAAGGCCCCGTTGGTTGTTGATGTCCTCCCAACCTCTCATGGAAGAGGCACACAAAGAAGGGACTCAGATGATGGGCACAGGGTCCTCCAGCTATGGGGAAAGGCGGTTCTTGAGGTGTTGCAGTGTTGCGCAGTATCTGCAGATCCTGCTTTTCTCACCCCCCCAGAAAGACCAAGGATAAGTGGCTATCCAAGAGGGGTGGATTATTCCAGCAGTTTCCCCAATACCCCACCCCAGGAGAGCCCTTTCAATGCATCACCACTCCCCAAATGTCCCTTCTCTAGTTACAGGTAGGTAGCCATATTGGTCTGCCATAGTTGAAACAAAATTTTAAAAAAATTCCTTCTAGTAGCACCATAAAGGTAAAGGGACCCCTGACCATTATGTCCAGTCGTGACTGACTCTGGGGTTGTGGCGCTCATCTCGCTTTACTGGCCGAGGGAGCCGGCGTACAGCTTCCGGGTCATGTGGCCAGCATGACTAAGCCGCTTCTGGCGAACCAGAACAGCGTACGGAAATGCCGTTTACCTTCCCGCCGGAGCAGTACCTATTTATCCACTTGCACTTTGACATGCTTTCGAACTGCTAGGTTGGCAGGAGCAGGGACTGAGCAACGGGAGCTCACCCCGTCACGGGGATTCAAACCGCTGACCTTCTGATTGGCAAGTTCTATTCTAGGCTCTGTGGTTTAACCCACAGAGACCAACTAAGTTTGTTATTGGTGTGAGCTTTTGTGTGCATGCACACGAAAGCTCATACCAATAACAAACTTAGTTGGTCTCTATGGTGCTACTGGAAGGAATTAATTTTTTTATCCCTTCTCTAGAACCATTAGCCTGTAGATCTTTGGACTGGAGGAGGAATTCCGGGAGGCATCTGGGTCCAAAGTTGTTCTATGGCAGCCTTGAATATTTGTTGTCCAGGGATGGTAGCAAAACCTTGTGTCCCTTAACTACAGTGGCACCTCAGGTTAAGTACTTAATTCGTTCCGGAGGTCTGTACTTAACCTGAAACTGTTCTGAATCTGAAGCACCACTTTAGCTAATGGGGCCTGCCGCACTGCCGGAGCACGATTTCTGTTCTCATCCTGAAGCAAAGGTCTTAACCCGAAGTACTATTTCTGGGTAAGCGGAGTCTGTAACCTGAAGCATATGTAACCCGAGGTACCACTGTATTGTACAAAACTAAACCTGCATTTAAGTCTTTAAGTAATTGGGTGGTGTACAATAGTTAAAAGGAGAGGGCCTGCCAGCCAGCTTGCTTACAATCAATAAACCTGAAATAAACTGAAGATTGCATGGAAATTGAGAGATCTCCAGTTACCAGCATTCTTGCAGGCAAGGGAGGCTTTTACATCAACCTCTGTGAGGTTAAAATGGGGAGGGAGCCACGTACGATGTCATAATAATCGTAGCTGTCAACTTTTCCCTTTTCTTGCGAGGAATTCTATTCGGAATAAGGGAATTTCCCTTAAAAAAGGGAAAACGTTGACAGCTATGATAATAATACTTGGTGCCCTCTCGCAGCGCCAGTCAACAATCGCTCTTAAGGAACTCTAAATTCTCCATTGATTCACAAGGTCCCTTGGGGGACGTTGGGATTGAACTCGGAAGCTTGCGCATTGCATCCGTCTATCTCACGAATAAGTCTATGAGCCGCCGGAGAGGAGAACGTCAGTTCTATCTCTGGAGTCTCGTTTAGAGGTAGCGTCGTGCAGCCTGGCTTGCTTTACGGCCGCCATATAAGGGCAGACGGGGGGAGGAGGAAAGAGGGCGTTTCACAGCAGAGTGGCGGAAGCGCGAAGGGAGGCGTGGCGGTTTTGCTTTACGGCTGGCCGCGGAATGAGCCTCTACGACGTATTTCGGGGTTTCTTCGGCTTCCCCGGGGAGCGAAGGTGAGACTCTGGGAGATCAGGATCCTCCTCGCTTCTTATTTTATGCGCATATGTTTTGCCCCCTCTCCTCCTCTGAGCTTTTCAAAGCTTGGCAGGCGGAAATCCCACCGGGGCAGCTTCCCTCCCAACACCTTGGGGCTACACCGGCCGAGTTTCTGCCTGCCTTGCAGCTGGCAAAGCGATCGCATTATTTACTAAGGCCTCATTCCAAGCAATCCGCCTATTTGGTGACATTTTAACGAAGCGTGGGTATCCTAAGGTAAAGGGGAGAGCAAGCAAAGAGTTATCTCCCTGGAAACATCTGTGGTGGTACCCGATGTAAGTTCCCCATCGATAGGACAGCTGATATATGGAGGTGGACAGTTTGCTCACACCATCGAGCAACTGAAAGTCCAGTTCCGTCAGGCACCTCCTATCCTTGAACTGGGTTAAGGTAAAGGGACCCCTGACCATTAGGTTGAGTCGTGGCCGACTCTGGGGTTGTGGCGCTCATCTCGCTTTACTAGCCGAGGGAGCTGGCGTACAGCTTCCAGGTCATGTCACCAGCATGACTAAGCCGCTTCTGGCAAACAAGAGCAGCGCACGGAAACGCCGTTTACCTTCCCGCCGGAGCGGTACCTATTTATCTACTTGCACTTCGTGCTTTCGAACTGCTAGGTGGGCAGGAGCTGGGACCGAGCAACGGGAGCTCACCCCGTCGCGGGGATTCGAACCGCCGACCTTCTGATCAGCAAGTCCTAGGCTCTGTGGTTTAACCCACAGCGCCGCTCATGTCTCTGTGGGTATCCTGCCCTTCTATCCTGTGGGTATCCTGTGGGTGACCCGCGCCACCGTGGGTATCCTGCCCTTCCCCAAAAGCAGCTGGAGGGTCCCCGACCCCCCCTTGCAACAGCCCTGCGAGGTAGGCTGCGCTGTGGGAGATGGGCTGGCCCAAGGCCCCCCCCCCATTTTATCCCCAAGTGGAGATTTAAACCTGGGTCCATCCATGTAACCGTTTTTAGCCATTTTGTGTAGTTACGAGCTGTGGGTTGCATCGTGCATTACATACTATTTTGATTTTTGTTTATTTAAACAGAAATTGAGTACCGCCTAACAGTAAATAAGCTAAGGCTGAGCAAGCACGTTAACATTTATTTATTTTTTTCCAATTTTTTTTTATTGATTTTCACATTTATCAAAAAGAAAAAAAGAAAAACATTACAAAATGTGTTTTGTAAAGCACATCAACATTTTAAACAACCCCCCCCAAAAAACCTCTCCCCTTCTCCCCATTGTTGCTACAGGCCCCGCGACCCCTTCTTTGGGGGAATCACACGGGACGATGATGATGATGATGAAGATGGCTTTGGGGCGAGGCACCCCGGGGACTTTGGGTTCGGGTTCACATTCAGCCCAGGCGGGATGCGTTTCCACGACACCTTCGGATTTGACGAGCTGTTCCAGGATTTCAACAACCTCTTCCAAGAGATGGGAGTGAGGAGTTTGCCTTCTGGGCCCTTTGGTAGGCGAGATCTTGGGTGGCTTCAACTGGATTTGCGTCCTGCTAGGGATGGCCCGGTTTGGAGGGAAATGGGCAAGTGGGAATTGAACCTGGAACCTTCTTCTCTTCCCTTAAAAAGACTGCAAGGTTCTAGTCCTCATGGTCCTGAATAAAGGGGAGCAACTCTCCAGATTTTCAGATGGCGGTTTCTCCGCAGTTGCTGTGCCCCTGAGCTACAGCCTTAGCCCCAGAATAAATAAAATCAAAATGAACAACTGTTGTTTCTATACCCACAGAGCCACCGGCACCATCACCTGAGAAGAGGCAGACTCTGCGGGATTTCATGCTGAAACATCCGGATAGCCAGAGGTCCAGCAGCAGAGCCCTAGAGGACGACTCAGGCCCCACGGCTCCAGAGAGGAGGCCCTGGCAGCCGTTCCAAGGGGTGTGTGGTGCTCTGAATTGGGGACCATCGCTGATACGATGCCTCATCTTTGCCTATTGGTTTAGAGTGTTTGGTACCCCATTCTGCTACAGGAAAGGCTCCCAGATTGGCTTATGTAATAATAATAATAATAAATTTTATTTATACCCCGCTCAATACTGGGCTCAAGGCGGCTAACAAACAATAATAAAAACAAGTTGATTAAAATACAATTTAAAAAACAAGATTAAAATGCAACATTAAAACATTAGGATGTAGCCTCTTCACAGGAGGAGAAAGGAAAAAGAAAGAGGGGGAGTGAATCAAACTGATTCTAAGCCAAAGGCCAGGCAGAACAACTCCGTCTTACAGGCGCTGCGGAAAGAAATCAGATCCTGCAGGGCCCTGGTCTCATGAGGCAGAGCGTTCCACCAGGCCGGGGCCAGTGTTGAAAAGGCCCTGGCTCTGGTTGAGGCTAATCTAACTTCCTTAGGGCCTGGGACCACTAGGGTGTTGCTATTTATGGACCTTAAGGTCCTCCGTGGGGTATACCAGGAGAGGCAGTCCCGTAGGTATGAGGGTCCTAGGCCGTGAAAGGCTTTAAAGGTCATTTAATCATTTAAATATAATCATTTAAATCAAAGAATCCCTGCCCGCAGGCTTGCATCCTAAGAAAAAAACACAGCACACGAGGGGAAAGGGACAGGGAGGGAAGAGGAAAAAAGCAAACTCAGGTACCAGTAGGAGCTGCCCTGCTTCTCTTCTCTCCCACTGAGGTAGCCAAGTGAAATGGTTGCAATTCTGGCAGAGGAGGCCTGATGTTTGGGGTTGGGCAGGGGCAGTGGCCAGAGAGATGGGGACAGTCTGCTCTTTAAACAAATCCCCAAAGTCAGGTGTCAGGTGGTGGTGTGGTTGCTCGAGAGCAAACAAGCAAGACTCCAACCTGCCTTTTCCAGGCTTTATTATTAGTGTAAACTATTTACAGCTCAGAGCGTCGCAAGTCCATGTCTGCTCAGTCGCTAGCAGAATCTGGGAGTGGCCGGTCCTTATACCTCCCCCAGCATAACAGTCATGTGACCCCCATCCTTCTCCTCCCCTCTCTGCGCGCAAACCCCTCCGCTTTGCTCAGGCTCAGTGTTTAGGCTCTCCCCAGCATCTTCTGATCCCTGCGCCCCTTCCCCACTGGAGGCGGGGCTTTCCTCTTCGCCAGAGGAAGAACTGCTTTGCAAGATCTTCGGAGGCTCCCTGTAGCACAACTGCCCTTCCACCTCTCGCCTCTGAGCTGATGGCAGTTCCCTGACATCAGGGATCATTGCAAAGGAATTACCTGGTTTGACCTGTTCTGCCCATAATGCAGAATGAGTTGGATGACTAAGGTGGTAGAATTCGGGGTGGCACTACGTCACATGGCCAGTAGGAACACATGAAGCTGCCCCGTTCTGAATCAGTTTACTGGTCCGTCTAGTTCAGTTCTGCCAACACTGGCTGGCAGTGGCTGCCAAGGAGTTTTAGACAAGGAGTCTCTCCCATCCCCGCCTGGAGGTGTCACAGATTGAACCTGGAACCTTCTGCATGCAAGAAGCAGATGCTCAACCACTGAGCTACAGCTCTGCCCCTTAAATTTTGAGGGGCACGGTGATGTTTCTGCACAATCTCACGCATGCTTAAAAAAACCAAGAAAAAAGACCTTTCCCATAGGAAATGAGCACGTCACAGATAGGGCTGTTGTAGCATTTCCCCCCTGATAGGCTACTTTTCTGCAGGCAGGGAGTTATTTCCACGGATGGATGGAATTTAGATCCTGCCCTTCCTTTCCAAGGAGTCCAAGGCAGCAAACTATATGTATAGCTATGCCTCCTACTCTGGATGTGGGTGGTAGTGTGGTCTAAAGCATTGAGCCTCTTGGGCTTGCCGATCAGAAGGTCGGCGGTTCGAATCCCCGCAATGGAGTGAGCTCCCGCTGCTCTGTCCCAGCTCTGCCAACCTAGCAGTTCAAAAGCATGCCAGTGCAAGTAGATAAATAGGTACTGCTGCGGTGGAAAGGTAAATGGCATTTCCGTGCACCCTGGCACTCATCACGGTCCTCCGTGCGCCAGTAGCGGTTTAGTCATGCTGCCCACATGACCCGGAAAGCTGTCTGTGGACAAACGCCGGCTCCCTCGGCCTGAAAGTGAGATGAGCGTCGCAACCCCTTAGTCGTCTTTGACTGGACTTAACCGTCCAGGGATCCTTTACCTTTACTTTACCTTTGTATACAGCTATAACAAAAACATTCTAAAACCAATAACAATTTAAAGGTAAAGGGTCCATTAGGTCCAGTCGTGACCGACTCTGGGGTTGCGACGCTCATCTCGCTTTACTGGCCGAGGGAGCCGGCGTACAGCTTCCGGGTCATGTGGCCAGCATGACTAAGCCGCTTCTGGCAAACCAGAGCAGCGCATGGAAACGCCGTTTACCTTCCCGCCGGAGCGGTACCTATTTATCTACTTGCACTTTGACATGCTTTCGAACTGCTAGGTTGGCAGAAGCAGGGACCAAGCAATGGGAGCTCACCCCGTCGCGGGGATTCGAACCGCCAACCTTCCGATCGGCAAGCCCTTGGCTCTGTGGTTTAACGCACAGCACCACCTGCCTCCCTAATAACAATTTAGAACATTCTAAAAGCAATTACAGTTGAAAACAATACTTCTTGCAGTGATCTCAAGGTTGCTTGGAACGGTCTTCTTTGGCAACCAATTACCTGGGTGAAGAGTAGTGTTTTTACAATTCCTCCCAGAAGTTAATAATGATGGAGAGGGCATTCCGCAACTGGGGAGCCATCACTAAAAAGGCCCTGTCATGGGTGAACGTCAATTGGATAGCCAGTCTTTCAATCGCTCTGCCATATCACTCCGCCTTCTCCTTCTGCATGTGTTTTTTCCTTCTCCCATCGCTCACACACTTTCACAGGCCTTACTGACCGCGTTCTCTGTTGTTGTTTTTTTACAGCTGCGAGAGACTGATCCACCTCTCCCAGAACTGAAAGATACCCCAAAGGAAGACAGAGGTCAGAGGGCAAACGGCGGGGAGGGAACAGTGGTTGGCTTGGGGCAAAACATCCGAAGAGCCACATGTCTGGGTCTTTTGAGACCGCCCAGATTATTCATGAGTGTTTTGGAAATGGCTGGGTGTCTGTATATATTCTGTATGCGACTGTATGTAATTTGCTGTGTGATGCAAGAATCTATCCTTTCGTTTTGGGAAGATAAAACCTCCAAGTTCAGGAGCAGTATATCTGTTCGGTGACTGGGGATAGCTAGGGTTGCCATATTTCAAACAGTGAAAATTCGGACAGAAAAGTTGTTGAGCATTTCGGGGGAGTGGGGCAAAATTATTGAGATTTTTTTTTTAGTTTTGCCCAAGGTTGTTGAGCCTTTTTGGGCAAAATCGCAAACAAAACTACCGTTTTGGAGCTATTTTTATGGGAAATCGCCAAAAAACGCCACTGCCGACGTGAGTTGCCATATGACTGGATTTTCCCAGACATTTCTCTGATTTTCACCAGGACGCTGCTGCCAAATATTCAGGATATTCCAGGCACATGGCAACCCCTAGATATGGCAGCAGAGGGCTGTTGCTTGTGATCTCCCCAGAGGTGTCTGTTTGGCCTCTATGGGGAGCCAAATACTGGACTTAGAGGGATCTGTTTTGCCAGGACAACTCTTGTGCATTCAAGTGGCTAGTCTTTATTGTTGCAGAGGAAAGCATAGAAGCCTCTCTCTCGGTTAAAAATGATTCACACTCTAAGCAAAAGTGTTTTTACATGCTGAATTTGTTTTCTTAAGGGGGGATTGTTGTAGAAACTTGGATGTCTTGCGGGAAGAATGGAGAAGGGTGTGTGAGTGTAAAAACTGGCTCAGCTGATACTCGGTCACATTTTTATTACAGATCTGGACTCACAGGTCACGTCCAAAGGGCTCGAGACTATTCTTCCCCCAGCCCAACCTCGGTCGTATTTCAAAAGCGTCTCGATCACAAAAGTGGTAGCACCAGATGGGGTATGTGCCAAAGCTTCTTTAATTCAGTGTGTGTGTGAATGAGTGAGTGTGTGTACTGGGTTAGCCTTATGCAGAATAAAGGTAAAGGGACCCCTGACCATTAGGTCCAGTCGTGACCGACTCTGGGGTTGCGGCGCTCATCTCGCTTTATTGGCCGAGGGAGCCGGCGTACAGCTTGCGGGTCATGTGGCCAGCATGACTAAGCCGCTTCTGGCGAACCAGAGCAGCGCACGGAAACGCCGTTTACCTTCCCGCCAGAGCAGTACCTATTTATCTACTTGCACTTTGACGCGCTTTCGAACTGCTAGGTTGGCAGGAGCAGGGACCGAGCAATGGGAGCTCACCCCACCACAGGGATTCAAACTGCTGACCTTCTGATCGGCAAGTCCTAGGCTCTGTGGTTTAACCCACAGCGCCACCCACATCCCACCCTCATGCAGAATAGTCCCATTCAAAATCCATGGACGTGACTCACTTAGGCCCATTCATTTTGAAGATCTACTTTCAGGAGTACTTAGATGATACTTGTGTCTATTGGATTTTCACTCCTCTGCCAAGGAGAGGTTGAGAAGCAATGGTGATGGATAGGTTTATTTCATTGCGTTGAATATTTTGTCTGCATTAATTGGCCTTGGGTGGTGGTTGAAGGGTAACATATCAATATGTAATATTGTTCTGTTCTGTCACTTTGTGGGACCACCTGTTGGTGGCTATGCAAACTGCAACGTGATGACAGCCTGACAATTTTATTATATAGTGGTATGTAGAGTATACTGTACTGATAATTTGGCAATATGTTCTGCATTCAGATGAACTGAAGAGGGCGTTGAGCTGCATTGTGAAGTTTACTTTTTAACCTGGCAGCAGGGGGTGCTGCTGATTGACATCTCTCAGGACCTCCTGGCTTTAAACTGAAAAATGGCAAACTACACAATGGGCTCAGTAATTTCTTGACCATTTATTAATCTTCAAAACAGTTTAGGAGGAATTGACTCCTGAGGTCTCTGGGAATGTAAAGGTCTCCTCTGAATTTCGGCATGCCATTCCTCACACTGGATCCTACTGGATCCCCTTCTTAATGAGCAGAGTCTATACTTCTACCCCAGGAATCCTCCTCAAATTTCACCCATCCCTTACATCCTCTTGCTTCAGACGGTGGAAGAGAGGCGGACGGTGCGTGACAGTCAGGGTCACGAGGAGACAGTTGTCACCCGCCAGAGTGGAGGGGAGCCACGTCCAGGGTTTGATGGTGGCCGGCAAGGAGGCTCAGGTGAGTGCAAAGAGGGGGAGCCTGGTTCGAGAGAACTTTCATCTCATGCTGGCCTTTGAGGGTAAACAGTCACGAGAAACAGAAATTCAGCATAGTGTGTGTTCTGCTGTTCCTGAGAAGCACACAGAAGCTTCCTAAGAATCTCAACTTTTGCTTCTTCGTTTTTTCTTTTTTTTAAGTTTCTAGTCCTTATGTGTCAGAAAAGTTAACTCTTCATTCCAAGAAACAAAGCAGTCCAGGCCTAGCGAGCACAGCAACTCTTCCCAGCAGGTCTTGCCCAACTGAGGCAGTTGTGAAGACGGAAGGTCCCTGCCTTCCACCGCTCTCTAAGGCTCCTCCCATGGGCCCTTCCCCAGCAACCTGAGACTCCTTCGTCTTGTCACTCTTTGCTTCACCCTCTTCATGCCTCTTCTGGTTCTGGGAGACCAAGAGGGAAGAGGAGCTGGTCACACAGCAGGAGGGGGAGACTCCCTGGCTTCTTCAGCAGCCTGGCCACCCCGTCTTCTCCAGCCTCCGCTTCTACCTCTGAGTCTGAACTGCTCTCTGCCACTGCCTCTTCCTGTGCACTAAACCCTGTTCCCTCTTCATCTTCGGACACTTCCTCCTCCCAGTCTTCTCCCTCTGACCACCCATCGCCTTCCCACCACCCATCCCCTGGCTCTGAAGCCTTCTTCCCTTGGGGGTTCCTCAGCTGATACCTCCCCCCGCTCTTTGGCATCCAACCTATCCATGACACCACCTCTGGCTAACCGGGCTGGTTCCTTCCACAGGAGACCTGTCGCCCTTCCGCTCACGCCCTGGAGAGGACCTAGGCGACTCCGCTTCCATCCTGGACACCTTTTTCCGCCGTTGGTTCTAGAGCCGATAGTTCTGCCTGGTGGGTGGCCTTAGAGGGTAAGATCTGAGGTCTTTCTATGCAGTGGTAGGCTGGCTCCCATTGGGGCTGGTAGGGCGGAAGGCAGGGAGCTCAATAGCAGATGGCGCTAGAGCCAACGAGAGGCACAGCCTTGACCAATGAGAGGCAGTTCCGCCCCACACATGGATGCAAGTAAGAAGGCAGGCAGGTGGGGGTGGCTGAAGGGGGGCTGAGATTGGTGAGGCAGTGCCCCCGTTCTCTCTAAATGGAGCAGCCTCCACTCTTTCCTGTGGCTGAGTCAGACAGCTTTGGGGGCTCTCGCCTTCAACCTTAGAGCTGGTGTGGGGAACCAGCAGCTCTGCAGACCCTCAGCTCTCATCAGGCCCAGCCAGCAGCGCCAATGGTCAGGGATGGGATCCCTGATTGGTTGGGACATGGGCCTAGGATGTAGGCGAGAAGCCTATGGCCTTCCATGACGCTTGAGTTGTTGGCGTAGCATTACAGATCTTGCCCCAGGGACTATGGAAGCCCATGGCGTAATTTATCCAAAGTTTGGGTGCTCAGGGAGCAAGGAGGGCAGTGTGGTGCATAGCTGTCAACTGTCCCTTATTTGGCGGGAAACTCCCTTATCCCAGCGCCATGTCCCGCTGCTGTCCCTTATTGATGATGTCCCTTAAATTTCCTGGGTTTCAAAGAAAGCAGCTCCTCTCCCTCCCTCTTCCGGCCAGGGAGGAAGGAGGCTCCAACTGGGTTGCTTGGCTGCGTTGTTCACCCAATGAGGCACTTGTGCCGATCAAATCAGCCGTGTTGCCTGGGGACTCGCCTTTGCTCAGCGCTTCCCAGCGGAGAGGTGACGGTGCTTTTCCTTGCTGCATCCCTTTGCCGGGTTGCTGCGCTGTGGGAACCCCCGCTTGAGGCTTCGTTTGGCTGCTGGCTGGGCTTTCTGCCTTTGGCTCAGAGGGGCTCAGAAGTTGAACATACCTGTGCTTGGAAAATCTCTTATTTTGGCTGCTGATCCCTTATTTTTGAGGCTGCTGATCCCTTATTTTCGAGGCTGCTGGTCCCTTATTTTCAAATCTGTAAGTTGACAGCTATGGTGTGGTGTTGTGGGTTGGAGTGTCATACGAAGCCCGGAGAGAGGCCTGGGTTCAAATCCTTGCTTGGCCCTAAAAGGTCACTGAGTCACAAGCTCCCAGCATAAACTTCCTTGCAGGATTACTGTGAGAATGAAAATGGAGATTTGGGGGGGGGGAAGCTAGGCGGTGAGGGGAGGGACATCGGGTTCTTCTCCGTTTCATTGGGTTTCTGTTGTTTTTTTTCTTTTCAGATTTGTGCCCTCTGCGGACAAGGCCTCCATTTCAGATATTGCTTCCTTCCTGTGTGTTTTCAGTTCCCTGCGGCCTCCTCTTTCTTCCGCGTGGGCTCCATCTCCCAGAAATATAACATTAAATAGCCTTTATTTATGCTTAAGGTTTTTCTGTGTGCTTATTTCCCATCCAAAGTTGCCTCCAGCAGAAATGAAAAGGGGAAACCCTCCTGCTCAGTCGTTCCTCTTGAAGACCGAAAAAGAACCCTGTCGCATCCATTGTGTCGTGTCAAATTACTTATATATTTAGAGCATTTGCACCCTGCTCTCTAGCCAAAAAGGCTCCCAGGGTAGCTTACATGCAGTCAAAGCAAGACAGTCACTACCCGCAGGCTTACAACCTAGAAGGTGCACGGCACGCAAGGGGAAAGGGACAGGGAGGGAAGAGGAAAAAAACAAACTTGGGGCACACATTCTGAAAGAGTTGCTCTTATAAGGCCTGAAGGAGCTCTGCCTCAAATCTGAAAAGGAAGAAAAATAACAACCCAATGAAAAAGAGGACTGGAATTTGAGGATGGGAGATGATGTTTGTTTATAGAACGTGACTTTTATAGGATGCTAAACTGCGAGTGAATGTTTTTTATGTTTTTTATGTACAGCGGCCAGACAAAGAGTCGGAAGTTCTTTAATTTCTGAACTTTATTTTTTTCTCTCTTTTAAAAAACCTCTTACCTATTTCGCCTTCTGTATTTCTCTCTCTGTCTTTCCTGCTTTTCTTTCTCTCTTTTCTTTCTATGTTCTTATTGTATTTAGATGAATATTTTAGTTTTTGACTCCCCCCAAAAAAAGGTATTTGATATTAAGCTTTGTATGTCCATTTATAAATCCTAATAATAAATATTTTTTTAAAAAAAAGAAGGCAGGAAGGAAGGGAAAGAAAGAAAGAAAGAAAGAAAGAAAGAAAGAAAGAAAGAAAGAAAGAAAGAAAGAAAAGTCTGGACAAATTCATGAAAGGTGAGGCTCTCAGTGACTACCACCACCACCACCACCAACAACAACAACAACAACAACAACAACAATAATAATAATAATAATAATAATAATAATTTATTATTTATACCCTGCCCATCTGGCTGGGTTTCCTCAATGATTACACTCTGTCTCCACAGTTGGAGGCAGCAAAGTTTCAGACTACCAGTTTCTGAAAACCGCAGGAGGGGAGAGTTTTGTTCAGGCCCTGCCTAAGGGTTTCCTACAGGCCGCTGGTTGGACTCGATGGGCCATTGGCCGGATCCAGCAAGCTCTTCTCAGGCTCTGTACCTGGGGCAGGAGGAGACACGTACCAGTGGTGGACGAGGCCCGAGGCAAAAGAGGGTGGAGCAAAAATTCAAAGTTCACCTTGGTACGGTAGGCTGCTTTCGGTACACACTCGCTACACCCTTTTCCGATCCTCCACCCAGGGAAGCAAGAGGCATGGTCAGGTTTCAAGGGCAAATTCCAGCCAGGCAAGAACACACGAGGAGGGGCTGAAGAGGGGGGCGGGGCCTCAGAAGAGGGGGCGGGGCCTAGCAATGGCGGAGGAAACCTCTTGAGCACCCGGAGTGGCAAACATGACGTGCACCCGGGGGGGGGGGGTGCCATCAGCGGTGTGACAATCTTCCCGGGGGTGCCAGCACTGCCCGCCGATCGTGCAGATACGCCTGGCATGTGGTGCTGACCACCGCGGGGGTACCGGATGTTCCAGCGTATAAGATGACTTTTTAACCCAGGAAAATCTTCTCAAAAGTCGGGGGCCGGGTATGGTTGTGGTGACGTGGAGGGAAGGAGGAGAGGGAGCCAGTGAGCACGGCCCGCCGCTTTGCTGGACGGCCGATCGGGGCTCGCTCGCCTCACCTCAGGCTGCTGCTGCTGCAGCGACAGCAGAAGCAGTGGAGGGGCGCGTGCTCTGCCCCTGGCGGCGCATGGCGGGCTTTAGGTTGGGGGGCTCCAGCCTGTGCCTGCTTCTCGCCGAGGGTCTGGCAGCTCTGGACCCGTCTCCCTCGCTCCAAGGAACGGCGAGCAAAGCGGCATTGGGAGCCGGTGCTCGGGGCCAGTGCTGTCTGTGGTCTGCGGCGGGGGTCAAGGGCATGCGGCTTTTCTTGGTGCACAGACTCGCCGCCTCGTCCCAAACCACAAACGTGACAAGAGGGGCACGGAGTGCACAGGGAACCTGCCGGGGGCGCCGCCAGCCCCGGCGCCATGTGGGGCAGTGGCAGCAGCCGGCCAGTCCCCGCCCCCTCCTCTCCGCCCCCCATCCCACGAGGAGGACCAGAAATGGGAGGTGGGGGATGGGTTTCGAGACTTGACTTTCATTTCCCACCCGACAGACGTCGCTCTGCCTGTTATGTACTGAATTTCTCACCCTGGGCCAGCAGGGGGATACTGTAGATAGTTATGCAAATAAGGGATCGAAGGTGACGTTCAGTGATTGGATAGTTTTAGAAAGTTGTTACAGTTACGATGTACTGGAGCTGTATATAAGCAGGCTGGCTGAACCCTTCAGTTCAGTTCTGTCCTGGCCTCTGAATAAACAAGAGCTGTTTGAAGAATCGCTGTGTCGTCTGATATGTTCACCCACAACTAAACACTGCCAGCCACCCTCCTTTCTCTCCCCCCCCCCCGCAACTTCCCCTCCCGTCCCGTCTGAAGAGATGCCCGGTGGGTGCCAAAAACACCTTTGCCACCTCCCGCCTTGCATCGCAGGGCGCCGCTCCAAGGGGCTGGCTGCCGCCGAGGAGGGATGAGGCAAGCAGGGCTTTGAAGTCCTGTCCTCCCCCCCCCCCCCCCGATCCTCCTGCGAGAGCTGCGGTGTTTGTACAGGGATGAAAAGACTGGCTTCCTCTAGTTGGCAGCAGGCGGGGGTAGTCTTATATGGCGAGTATATCCCAAACACTATATTTTAACTGGAAAAGTTGGGGGTCGTCTTATACGCCCAGTCGTCTTATACGCCAGAAAATACGGTACATTCCTGTGTGTTGTGTACACAGGAAGGGGAAAATGGGTACACAGCACATGGGACAGTTTGTGCACTACCACACCTGAAGTGGCACCTCAGTGGACCACAAAAAAAGGACATTGTAGAGTTGAGGACAAGTTCAGGAAAGGGCAAGCAAAACCATCCAGGGCATGGGCAGGCAAACTAAGGCCCGGGCAAAACCATCCAGGGCATGGGCAGGCAAACTAAGGCCCGGGCAAAACCATCCAGGGCATGGGCAGGCAAACTAAGGCCCGGGCAAAACCATCCAGGGCATGGGCAGGCAAACTAAGGCCCGGGCAAAACCATCCAGGGCATGGGCAGGCAAACTAAGGCCCGGGCAAAACCATCCAGGGCATGGGCAGGCAAACTAAGGCCCGGGCAAAACCATCCAGGGCATGGGCAGGCAAACTAAGGCCCGGGCAAAACCATCCAGGGCATGGGCAGGCAAACTAAGGCCCGGGCAAAACCATCCAGGGCATGGGCAGGCAAACTAAGGCCCGGGCAAAACCATCCAGGGCATGGGCAGGCAAACTAAGGCCCGGGCAAAACCATCCAGGGCATGGGCAGGCAAACTAAGGCCCGGGCAAAACCATCCAGGGCATGGGCAGGCAAACTAAGGCCCGGGCAAAACCATCCAGGGCATGGGCAGGCAAACTAAGGCCCGGGCAAAACCATCCAGGGCATGGGCAGGCAAACTAAGGCCCGGGCAAAACCATCCAGGGCATGGGCAGGCAAACTAAGGCCCGGGCAAAACCATCCAGGGCATGGGCAGGCAAACTAAGGCCCGGGCAAAACCATCCAGGGCATGGGCAGGCAAACTAAGGCCCGGGCAAAACCATCCAGGGCATGGGCAGGCAATCCGGCCCACAGACAGTCAGGGGGAAAGTGTGTTTTTACATGGGTAGAATGTGTCCTTTTATTTAAAATGCATCTCTGGGTTATTTGTGGGGCATAGGAATTCGTTCATTACTTTTTTTTTCAAGATCTAGTCCGGCCCCCCACAAGGTCTGAGGGACAGTGGACCAGCCCCCTGCTGGAAAAGTTTGCTGACCCCTGATCATGGGGATGGAGAGGTGTCCCTGTGAGGAAAAGTTGCAATGTTTGGGACTTTATAGTTTAGAGAAAGGGCAGGTAAGCGATGGCACGATAGAAATTAACAAAATTACACCATGCATGGAGAAAGTAGATAGAGAGACGTTTTTCTCCTTCTCTTCTCATAACACTAGAATGTAAAAAAAAATTAAAAATGTATATCATAAAAAATACACCCAAGCGGTTTATTGCAATAAAAGCATAAAACTGTACAATAAAACCATTAAAGAGTCAAAAACTGTTGGAAGAGTCAATACAGATAAGAGATAAAATTGTTAAACTGTGGGACTCACTGCCACAAGAGGCAGTGATGGCCACTAACCCAGATAGCTTTCAAAGAGGATTGGACAAATTCATGGAAACTGTCTTCATGGCTTCTAGTTACAGCTGCTGTGCTCTTTTTGATGACCTGGGACTCGGGCTCGGAACCAGAGGAGTCTCACCGGATCCTTTGCCTCAGGCATCATCTGAACCAAGTCTGGGGCCTGATCCTGAAGAGTCCCAGTCTGCACAGGTTCCCCTGCAACAAGCACCAGCTGGGCTGAGTCAGGGGCCTGAGACTGCCCTGGCTCCAGATGTGGGGATTCCCTTGTTGCCTCCAGCTGGGCCATCACTTACAGCTGCTCCACTACCGGTTGGGTCAGGGGAGGCTGAGGCGGCCTCTGGGTCTAGTCACCCACCGACGTCTCCCGAGTTGCAGAGACTAAGGTCTGAGAGAAGGAGAGACCTGAGTACTCGCAGGAGGAGTGCTCGCCTTTGGGCAAAACAGGGAGGTGAGTCACCGGGGGATCAGGACCGGCCGTTACCCAGACAAAGATAAAAGGCTGACGGACCCTGCCCCAGGTTGCGGGAGCGACATTGCTGTATGCTAGATCCTGCCTGAGATCCTGTACAGTGGTACCTCAGGTTAAGTACTTAATTCATTCCAGAGGTCCATATTTAATCTGAAACTGTTCTTAACCTGAAGCACCACTTTAGCTAATGGGGCCTCCTGCTGCTGCCGTGCCGCCGGAGCACGATTTCTGTTCTCATCCTGAAGCAAAGT
Source organism: Podarcis filfolensis (assembly GCF_964270895.1). Lineage (NCBI taxonomy): Eukaryota > Metazoa > Chordata > Lepidosauria > Squamata > Lacertidae > Podarcis > Podarcis filfolensis. The sequence continues at coordinate 8,410,017 of NC_139620.1, forward strand.
TCTTAACCTGAAGCACTATTTATGGGTTAGCGGAGTCTGTAACCTGAAGCGTATGTAACCCGAGGTACCACTGTACAGTCATACCTTGGATTAAAGTTGCTTCAGGTTGAGGGTTTTCGGGTTGCGCTCCGTGGCAACCCAGAAGTAACGGAACACGTTACTTCCGGTATTCGCCGCTCACGCATGCGCAGACGCTCAAAATGACGCCACGTGCATGCACAGAAGCGGCAAATTGCGACCTGTGCATGCGCAGACGCGTGTTGCATTCTGCTCTGGATGCGAACGGGGCTCTGGAACGGATCCCGTTCGCATCCAGAGGTACCACTGTACCTGTCCTTGCCGGGTTTCCTGCCTCGTGTCCTGTCTTGGCCCTATCGGACTGGCTTTTAGCAGAACCTTCGGATTGTGGACTGGTCCTGGACCACGTTTCACGGGTTACCCCCGGGCCCAGCACGCTCTTCCTCCACAGTTCGAGGCAGCGATACTTCTGAATACCAGTTTCTGGAAACCACAGGAGGGGAGAGGGCTTTTGGGTTCGAAACCTGCTTGAAGGTTTCCCACTGGGGCTTTTGTCTAGCGAGAACAGGGATGCTGGACAAGGAGGGGGCCTGATCCAGCTGGCTCTCTCTCTACGTTGTTGCAAGGGCACATGCAAAACTCCAGCACGGCCTCACCGTGCCAGTAGCACTGGCATATGGGTCAAGCACGCCTTTTCCTCCTGACAACAGGGGTCATAATTCCAACCTGGGGAGAGGCTGGAGCTGGAGGGATCCATGCCCTTTTTTCTCGCTTGCATACTGCCGTTCTCCCTTCTTACATAACTTCCCCGGGCATTTAAGCAACGAGTTCCGAGAATAATTAGTTATTATCACCGGTAGCCCGAGAGCAGCTACACACACATCTGTATTTCTGATCTGCCTTCGGAAAGCTTTCTCTCCCGGCTGGCGATGATTTACGCCCGCTTCTTAGCCAAAGCGCAAGCCTGCCTTCGTCTCCGCAGCCTCCTCCTCCGCCAGTGCCTCGCAGAGCTCCTGGGGGTCTTCATGTTGATCGTAAGTTGCAAATATTTGCTGGTTTTGGGGCGGGGGAAACAGTAGATGGCAAAGCACCTGTAGCTCAGGCGTAGGACATCTGTCTTGCATTCAAAAGGCCCCAGGTTCAGTCCAGTCAGGGCTGGGGAGAGGACCCCCACCCTGAATTAAGCCCTGGAGAGCCACTGCCAGTCAGTGTCAACAATGCTAAGCTAGAAGAAGTAGTCTGAGCTATGCTTACCAGATTTTTTTCAAGGAATCTAGGAGGTACTTTTTAAATATTTCATGCTTTATTATTTTAGGAAATGGGTTGCCCAGAGTTCTTGACCTTTTTAGGGGGGGAACCCCAAAGTTGTCAGGCATGCACCTGGACAAAAGGCAGGCAGATAAGTCCATCTAAGGTAAAGGTAAAGGGACCCCTGACCATTAGGTCCAGTCGTGGCCGACTCTCGGGTTGCGGCGCTCATCTCGCTTTATGAGCCAAGGGAGCCGGCGTACAGCTTCCGGGTCATGTGGCCAGCATGACTAAGCTGCTTCTGGCAAACCAGAGCAGCGCACGGAAACACCGTTTACCTTCCCACCGGAGCGGTACCTATTTATCTACTTGCACTTGACGTGCTTTCGAACTGCTAGGTTGGCAGGAGCAGGGACCGAGCAACGGGAGCTCACCCCGTCGCAGGGATTTGAACTGCCGACCTTCTGATCGGCAAGTCCTAGGCCCATCTACAAACACACAAATGCCCCCCTCCAAAGAGGTTTGGGGGGGAGACAGAGATTGAGTAAAGGCGCTCGATGGTCTTGGGAAAACAGACATTAAAACACACACACAAGGCTCCTTCTCTCTCTCTCTGTCTCGCAATGCAGAACAGCTCTTTTCTACAGTTCTCCTCTTCTTCACCGCCTGAGCACCCCCCCCCCAACTCAGGTGCACAGAGCCCGCAGCAGAAGAGCTCCACGGGCTCTTCTGTGGGCGGCTCTGCACGATTTCGGGGCGAGCGTCGATCGAGGAAGCGAGCCAGAAGGGAGCTCTCTGGCTCATGTCTCGGTTTAAATAGCCCCACCAGCCAGCAGATTGGCTGGCTGGGACTTTGACGTCACCAGGACTTCTGGTGCTGCTCGCTGCCATGGCACCCGCCATATTGCCTCACCAGAAGTCCCCAGGCATAAATCCGGGGACATCAATTAAAATCCGGGGACAGATTTTGTCCGGGGACAGATTTGTGAATCCGGGGACGTCTGGTAACCCTAGTCTGAGCTGGTAAGGTAAAGGGACCCCTGACCATTAGGTCCAGTCGTGACCGACTCTGGGGTTGCGGCACTCATCTCGCTTTACTGGCCGAGGGAGCCGGCGTACAGCTTCCGGGTCATGTGGCCAGCATGACTAAGCCGCTTCTGGCAAACCAGAGCTGCCGACGGAAACGCCATTTACCTTCCCGCCGGAGCGGTACCTATTTATCTACTTGCACTTTGACGTGCTTTCGAACTGCTAGGTGGGCAGGAGCTGGTACACGATCCCTATGTTGCAGAGAAGGGCTGGCGTTTGCTTAGCGGTAGAGCACCTGCTTTTTCCAGTTTCAAACCCTGAAAACTCCAGGCAGGGCTTGGAGACGCTCCCTGTCTGAAAACCCTGGAGAGCTGCTGCCTGCCAGTGTAGACCGTACTGAGCTAGATGGGCCCAATCGTCTCACTTGGAAGAAGGTGGCTTGCTATGTTCCTGTTTAAGTTTGACTTCTGTGTAGAGCTATGAGGGCTGGAACCATAGAACTGAAGAATTCGAAGGGACCCTGAGAGTCGTCTAGTCCAGCCCCCTGCAATACAGGAATTTCAGTTAGGTCATACTTGACAGATGGCCATCTGACCTCTGTTTAAAAACCTTCAAGGAAGGAGAGCCCACTGCCACCTTTAAAGGAAGTCCGCTCCACGGTTGAACAGCTCTTACTGTCAGAAAGTTCCTCCTGATGTTTGTGGCGATCACACACAGGGCCCCCGGACGTTTGACAGTCTATTGACCCTGTGCCGCCACTGCGATTGCTTTTTCCGCTGCCACCACCCCGTATCTCACGGGGTCACACGGAGTCCAGTCAGTTGTTAACATAAACAAATAATCAAGTTTATTTTTAAATGCAGGAACAAGCTTATGGTTACGGTTAATTTTTCTTGGCAGTTTCTTATTCTTAGTTCCTAACAACTCCAAACTGATTATTCCCAACTATCTATCTGACTCCACCTAACAATTCCTCTCACTCTCTCACAATACAACTCTACCAACCCACACCTAAATCTCCCTCTTCCTTCTTCAACTCCCAAACCTCAACTCTCAACTCAACTCAACTCCCAAACCTCACAATCTCATTTCTTGTAACTTGAAGCCATTGGTTTAGGTCCAAAGAGGAGAAAACAGGCTTGCTCCATCTTCCATGTGACAGTCCTGCAGATATCGAAAGATGGCTATCATATCTCCTCTCAGTCTCTACCAGGCTAAACATACCCAACTCCCTCAACCGTTCCTCATAAAGCCCTTGATCATCTTGGTTGTCCTCCTCTGCAATCTCCTTCTCAAATTGTGGCTCCCAGAACTGGGCCCAGGACTCCACGTGTGGCCTGACCAAGGCAGAATAGAGTGGGACTATTACTTCCCTTGATCTGGACACTCGACTTCTGTTGATGCAGCCTAGAATAGCATTAGCTTTTTTTGCTGCTGCATCACACTGTTGACTCATGTTCAGCTTGTGGTCTACTAAAACCCCTAGATCCTTTTCACTTGCCCACGGACTGTCTCGCCAGACTGTTGCATGCTCTAGTTATCTCCCACTTGGACTACTGCAATGCACTCTACGTGGGGCTACCTTTGAAGGTGACCCGGAAACTGTATTTAATCCAGAATGCGGCAGCTAGACTGGTGACTGGGAGTGGCCGCTGGGACCACATAACACTGGTCCTGAGAGATCTGCATTGGCTCCCAGGACATTTCCGAGCACAATTCAAAGTGTTGGTGCTGACCTTTAAAGCCCTAAATGGCCTCAGTCCTGCATACCTGAAGGAGCGTCTCCACGCCCATCGTTCAGCCTGGACACTGAGATCCAGCGCCGAGGGCCTTCTGGCGGTTCCCTCATTGCGGGAAGTGAGGTTACAGGGAACCAGACAGAGGGCCTTCTCGGTAGTGGTGCCCACCCTGTGGAACGCCCTCCCATCAGATGTGAAGGAAATAAGCAGCTACCCTATCTTTAAAAGACATCTGAAGGCAGCTTAGGGAAGTTTTTAATATTTAATGCTGTATTGTTTTTAACACTTGATTGAGAGCTGCCCAGAGTGGCTGGGGAAACTCAGCCCGATGGGCGGGGTATATATTATTATTATTATTATTATTATTATTATTATTATTATTAATTATCACTACTACTACTGGCAAGCCAGGTGTCCGCCATCTTATATTTGTGCAGCTGGTTCTTCCTGCCTAAGTGCAGAATCTGAACATTTGTCCCTATTGAAATCCATTTTGTTAGCTTGAGACCAGTTCTCCAATCTGTCAAGGCCACATCGAAACCCGATTCTGTCTTCAGTGGCATTGGCTACCCCTCCCAGTTTGGTACCATCTGCTTAGTTGATGAGCATCCCCTCTGTGCCTTCATCCAAGATGTTTATAAAGACATCAAAGGGCCCAGGACAGACCCCTGTGGCATGCCGCCATTGTCACTTTTCCCAGGATGATGGAGAACCATTCGTGAGCAGTCTTTGGGTTCTGTCAGTCAACCAGCTACAAATCCATCTTGCGGTTATCTCATCCAGTTCACATTTTACCAGCTTCTCTGCAAAAATATTATGGGGGACTTTATCAAAAGCCTAACTGAAATCAAGGTACACTTATGTCCACAGTATTCCTATGATCCACGAAACCTGTAATTATCAATAACAGAAACGAGATTCATGTGTCGTGACTTGTTTTTGAGAAACCCATGCTCCCGGCATCCTTTCCCGATTGCTCACCGACCAATTATCTGTTTAATTATCCGTTCTGGGATCTCCCCTGGTATCGGTGTCAAGATGACTAGTCAGTGCCGGCATGTCAGCTCCCTATCGCATCTTCCCATCTTTCCTACCTGAAACCTGACCTCCTAGAGCTCAGGCGCAGGTTGGCTTTTGCTGGGAGTGTAAATGATTTAGGTACAGGAGTCCACCATGACAACACACACACAACCAGCTCCCGAAACAGAATCCAAAACCGCAGCCCAGCGGATTCTCTGACTTCCTCCCTGCTAATCCATCACCAAATAAAAAGAAAACTTGAAGACCTTGTTATCACCCAGGAAACAATAGGAGTTCATCGGTTTAATTAAGTATTAATTAGGAAGATTAAGGTTTTTTTTATGTACGTAAATTTGCTTTTTCTTCTTTCTTTTTTTCTGTATTTTCTTCTTTTCTTGTTTCTTAATTGTTTTTTCTTTAATTTTCTTTTTGTAGTATGAGATTGTAAATTCTTTGTATAAGTGTGTAATTTAAATTAATAAAGATTATTAAAAAAAGGAGTTCATCGGTTGCCCTGGGTGATAGTAATGCTCTTGCTGCCGCATGCCACTGCAGGTTGGCAGGTTGGCTGTTTGCAACATCTGGATCTGAGTTCTGTCTCTGAAGACATGCTTTTAAGAATGGGGTTCCTGTCTGGCTACCTGTCATGCTTTGATGTCTTGCTGTTAATGCTGGACCCGCCTTCATGGGTAATGGGTGTTTAATTGCATTGCACCTGACCCTGGAGCGGGCGAGCCAGAGAGGCAAAGTTCAGGGTCCAAAAGGCTTGTTTTCCACCTCTTCTGGAATGCAAAAAATAGTTCTGGAGTTCAGGTTCCCTTGCTTGGAGCCCAGGGAGATAACCTGGGCTCTCCTCTCCTCATTTGAAATAGTAGTAGTAGCAGTAATAATAATAATAATAATAATAATAATAATAATAATAATAATAATAATTATTATTAATAGGCTCATCGCTAAGCCTCTCCACCCCATGCTCTTTACTCAGAAGTAAGCCCCCCCAATTTTGCTGGTGTGTAACAATGCGGTTGGCGCTGTGGTCTAAACCACTGAGCCTAGGGCTTGCCGATCAGAACGTCGGCGGTTCGAATCCCCACGACGGTGGTGAGCTCACGTTGTTCGGTCCCTGCTCCTGCCAACCTAGCAGTTCAAAAGCATGTCAAAGTCAAGTAGATAAATAGGTACCACTCTGGCAGGAAGGTAAACGGTGTTTCCGTGCGCTGCTCTGGTGTGCCAGAAGCGGCTTTGTTATGCTGGCCACATGACCCGGAAGCTGTCTGTGGACAAACGCCGGCTCCATCGGCCTGAAAGCCAGATGAGCGCGGGTTGGCCACTAGGTGGCGCATCGGAAGATGGCTGACAATAACATCTCTCCGACCCATATGAGGTAATTTGGAGGCTATGATGGGGGTAATTAGCCTCCTTAACCCCCCACCAGGATTGTGGGGGGGACGGCCCTTGCCTGCTGTGCCCTATACCACTCCCGAATTTGTGGGGGTGGGGGCACTAGGCACAAAGCCCTCCTGTGGGATTCCGGCACTCCTGGACGCCGTCCCTGATTCGCGCCGCTAGTTGCAAGCATCTTCAAAAGAAACAATTTGGACGAGATAAATTGCACATGCTTCAAGGAAAAAGGGGAGTAAAGACTGCTGACAGAAGAGATCTCTGATAACAAGACAAGAATAAAATATGAGAAGATACGTCAAGATACGGTACGACAAATGACTGAGGGGGGAGGGGGAAAAACCCTGCCTTCCTTTTTCTTATGTGATTTAACAAGAATCCCCTCCCCTAATGAGTCAGAAACTAAGGACTTAAGCTGTGGATTTAAGGCTGTGTGGAGATAAACTTTCGAACCAAAGCAATGTTTCAAGATGAAGCTGGAAAGCTAAGAGTTTTGGAATGACGCAGTTAAAAATGCCGTCGCCATTTTGGGAGGCATTGTTGGAGCTCTTGGGTCTGGGAGGAGAAAGAGAGAAATAGAGTTGTTTACATATCGTGGATCAACTTCTCGGTGGGACTTAAGAGCGACAAATGCCAAATTTATGATGGAAAGAGCGATGCTATCTACGAAGGAGATATATGGAAACCATCTGGACTTAGTGGAGGAACGGGAAATCCACACAGGATTATTATTTTGCTTATCGGTTTAAGGAGACTAACAGAAGAGATCGTAAAGGAAAAATAGAAATTATATGAACAAGATATGATGTGGAATGGGACTGATTTGGACATTAACGCAGTAATAAGAAGATGATTTGAATCCCCCTTTGGATCTTGAAGTACGGGTTCCCCCAACAAAATTTAAAAATTTGGCTTTGTAATTTGGAATTATGTGATGTGATTTAATTTGATGTGATTGGCCAGTTAATAAAAATTATTTAAAAAAGAAAGAAAGCCAGATGAGCGCTGCAACCCCAGAGTCGTCCGCAGCTGGGCTTAACGGTTAGGGGTTCCTTCACCTTCACCTTCACCTTCACCTTCCTTGTCAGCGACTGCACTCCTCAGATTCATTTTTTTGCACGGCTTCTCCTAATAGGTGCATTTTGAAAGCTTTAATTTTGGAGCGGTGGTTTGTCTGGGATTTTGAAAGATACAAGTTCCTATACCGTTTCGGAGCATTCAGACTGATCAGTTTGACTGGAAATACCAAATCCTGCCCCATGCTTGCCCCACGACCAGTGTTCCGATGGGTTGGCAGTGACAGTTGGAGGATGAGTGGCAGTCAAGTGGATTGAGGTTGAATCCTGACAAGACAGAAGTATGATTTCTGGGAGACAGGGGACTCCCTAGCCCTGATGAAATGATTTGACGTTTGGATGACATCGGAAGGCAGAGCTGTTCAGAGAAGATTTTAATGGTTGATGTTTTAGTGTGTTTTGTTGGGAGAAGCCCAGAGTGGCTGGGCCGACCCGGTCAGATGGGTGGCATATAAATAATAAAATTATTATCATTTATTACGGGCTCCGTAGGGTGCAACTTCCAACACTCCTCCCTCTAGGTACATTTTTATCACTTTGCCAGCTGGCAACCAAAATCCAGGACCCCATGATAGCCCAGTGGTGGTGAACCTATGGCACGCTTGCCAGAAAGGGCACCCAGAGCCCTCTCTGTGGTCACGTGCGCCGTCGCCCTAGCAGAGCCATAGCTTCCGTGCCGGGGCTGGCACTAGGGCCTGGCGAGCGAGCGAGAGGCTGAGCAGACTTTTGATGTGCCAGGGCCTCTTGCCAGTCTGTTTTTTCTACTCGGGAGTAAGCCGCCTTGAGTTCAGCAGGGCTTAACTCCCAGGTCAGTAAGCAACCTAAAAAGGGGTTTACATGTTCGCTGGGCTTTCTTGCGGAAGCCAACAAGAGAAATTCATTCCGTGGAGGCTGCAATCAAACAGCAGCCAAGGAAATGGCAAAATAATAATAATAATAATAATAATAATAATGGATGGGACCCCTGACCGTTAGGTCCAGTTGTGACTGACTCTGGGGTTGCGGTGCTCATCTTGCTTTATTGGCCGAGGAAGCCGGCGTACAGCTTCCGGGTCATGTGGCCAGCATGACTAAGCCGCTTCTGGCGAACCAGAGCAGCGCACGGAACCGCCGTTTACCTTCCCGCCGGAGCGGGACCTATTTATCTACTTGCACTTTGATGTGCTTTCGAACTGCTAGGCTGACAGGAGCAGGGACTGAGCAACAGGAGCTCACCCCATCGCGGGGATTCGAACCGCCGACCGTCTGATCGGCAAGTCCTAGGCTCTGTGGTTTAACCCACAGCGCCACCTGCATCATAATAATAATAATAATAATACCCTGTCCATCTGGATGGGTTTATTTATTTTTATTTGTATGTGCACACGCAGACAATCATTATTATCTCATATTAAAAACTGGGAGAGGGAGGTTCTTCGTACACTCCTCCAGGGTACACTAGTGGCCAAAATTGTGGAACCTTCTGGAAAAAAATGTATTTCCGAGGTTTGATGGCTCATTAACTCCACTTTGTTTTGGAGTAATACCTGTGCAATTCTTTTTCCTGTGGGGACACAGGGGGACGCATACCCCTAAACATTTTGCGAATTTAACGGGAGAAGAAATTCACTGTCTTTATTTTCCCCATATTGAACTGTATTTATTTTCCCCCGGTGGTGATTTTCTTGAGCCAAAACGAGAGTACCCCTAAACATTTTTTTAAGAAAGAAAGCACTGAGTTATGCCATAAAGTTATATACCGATGAAAAGATAATTTAATGAAGAACGTAATGCAGTAGCTTTTATGAAGGATTATTTATTACAACAGCAGTCATGAAGAAGAAACGTGAAACACACGGGGGGGGGGGAATGAGATATACAGGTTAAATTCCCATGTTGGCACTTGGTGATCAATAAGTGGGTTTGGGGCTGCAGTTTGGGCACTCGGTCTCTGTTAACCGAAAAATCCAAGGGCTCCCTTGGACAAAAACAAAGACACCAACCAGGATAACTTGGAGCAAAACAAAAAAATTTTGTTTTGGAGCAAACAAACTTGGAGCAAAACAAAAAAACAACACGGCTACCTATCTGTAATTGGAGCAAAACAGCAGCCTGTAGGCCTGGCCTTTATTAAATACTGTCGCGACAGGACTCCCACCCGCAACAAGATGAAGCAAAATGGAAGCCCAGAACAAAAGACCCCAACTTTTATTAGTTACTAATTCCCCAAACTGCACCCCTAAGACTACATCACAACTACATCACAAAAAGGAGGGGCTGAGGGAGGAGTTGTGGTGGTAACCTGAGTGTCCTGTCACCTGGCTGGTTCCCCCTTTCCCCCTCCCCATGAGTACTTTCCAGGTGACAGAGGGGAGTTTGCAGTTTCCTGCCCCCAGAGGGAAGAGCTGATCATTGTCCTTTGTTCCAGTCCATGCTGAATCCACTCCCATATGCAAGTTCTTTGTGATCTTGATGGTCTTCTGTCTAGGACCATCAGGGCTGGCATAGCAACTGGGCAGGGCTCCTGTGTATGTGCTGGTATGCTCAAGGGATTATGGCTGGCCTGTATCAAACCTTCCCCATTTTGTAGTCCTTCCTTCATGGAGTAAAATAAAAGTGGAACAGTGCAGATCCGATGTATGGTTGATTTTCTATGAATTTATAACAGAAGCATAGCGTATGTAGTGTGTGAGTGTGTGTGTGAAGTTTGTACAAACTGAATGATTGGGGGGGGGTGTTTCCTGCGACATCTCTAAAAGTTTCGCTATCGCTGCCATAGCCCATCGCTTCCACCCCATAACCATCAGAAAATGGAAGCTGATTGGCGCCAGGGCAAACAGGGACCACCCAGAAGGGACAACGTGGGCATGATGTAGGAGTGTTGACCCAGCGCAAAGATTCTCCCAAAGGTCTTTTCCCCTATTTTTTTTTCTCTCTCTCTCTTTCCCAGGTGATTACTCTGAGTGCATCTGCGCAGGCCACCACCAGCGAAGGGACGAAGGGTGGCTATTTCAGCTCAGCCCTGGCAGGCGGAATTGCTGTGATGGTAGCCATCCATGTTTCGGGAGGAGTTTCCGGTGAGAAAGGGGAGGTTATCTTGTGCACGGGCCCCGGGGATGGGGCAGGCACTTGGTCCAGGCTTCGCTCAAAATTTGGGGCAATTGTGGGGGAGAGATGCAGTGTTTATCTCCTTATAAAAAGGTAAAGGGACCCCTGACCATTAGGTCCAGTTGTGGCCGACTCTGGGGTTGCGGCACTCATCTCACTTTATTGGCCGAGGGAGCCGGCGTACAGCTTCCGGGTCATGTGGCCAGCATGACTAAGCAGCTTCTGGCGAACCAGAGCAGCACACAGAAATGCTGTTTACCTTCCCGCCGGAGCGGTACCTATTTATCTACTTGCACTCTGACGTGCTTTTGAACTGCTAGGTTGGCAGGAGCAGGGACCGAGCAACGGGAGCTCACCTGTCACCGGGATTAAAACCGCCGCCCTTCTGATCGGCAAGTCCTAGGTTCTGTGGTTTAACTCACAGCGCCACCCGCGTCCCCACTATCTCCTTATAAATCCTTTTTAAAAAAGCAGCAGCAGCAGCAGCAGCAAATTTCATAGTTTCTTTTGTTTTGCAAAGGCCAGGGCACAAATTAAGCCTGGTGAAATCTGAGCAGTGCTGGATTTATGTATAAGCTAAACAAGCTATAGCTTAGGGCCCCACTCTCTTGGGGGCCCCCAAAAAAATTTAAAGGAAAAAAACAACTGGATGTACATTTCCAAAATATAAGATAAAAAAGAAATAAAATAAAACCTACATACAGCAACATTGGCAAATGGCTTTAGATACCTATGAGGTCCCTAAATTACCTTATAGCATATATTCAACACAAAAAACAATAACAATTTGTTGTTGACATAAAACGGCCCGTTGCCTTCAGTAGCTTAGGGCCTCATCAAACCTAAATCCAGCCCTGAATCTGAGGCGCAGAATACAGTGTTGAACTCAGGCTGCAGCTTCCTGATCATAGTGGCTTTCTATCTGTTTTGTTTTTGAATATGCAAGTTGCTAGTCCTTAGTGTTGGAAAAAAAATTAGGCTTGAAACTGTGCGGGTTAGAAAGATTACAAGCAGAAAACCTACCTCTGTGGCGCTTTCTGAAACAATACCATAGCCAAGACACGACCATCCTTCGAAATTCTCTGCCTGTCTCTGAATTTTGTATATGAATTTTGTATATGATTTCGCCTGATAGAGACATCTTTTTCAATATGGATAAATATTTTTATTCAAAGGTTTTCAAAATATGCAAGTATCCGCCAACACTTCTCCGATGAAAATAGGGATGTCCCATTCCATAATGATAATTTTACTATTTATACACATCCTACTGGTTTGCTTCAGCCACTCTGGGCAGCTTCCAACATAAGAACATAATTAAACATTAAACATAAAAAATCAAAAATCTTCCCTATACAGGATTGCCTTCAGACGACTCGGGGGTCAGATAACTCCATACCCTCCAACATTTCTCCGGTGAAAATAGGGACATCCTAAGGAAAAGTGGGACATTCCAGGATCAAATCAAAATGGCTTCTCTAAATCAGGGACGTCCCTGGAAAATGGGGACATTTGGAGGGTGTGTCCATAGTAACAAACAATAAGCAGATTCACAACGCAGCTGTTGCAATAATGAACAATGGAAAGTCAAGCGTATCAACTTTAAAGACTCCCTCCGAAAAGTACCATGGGCTGATGGAGGAGTTATAGTTCGGCTAGATTTATTCACGTAAGAAATTAAAGCAACACTGTATATTGTCAAAGTCATCTTCTTCGTTTTTTATCCTTTGGAGACTTTCATCTTAACAAAGACATCTTTGCAGAACCACCTTCCCTAACGTGCTATTATATGCACGTTTTATCCAGGTGTATACGGGACGCGGGTGGCGCTGTGGGTTAAACCACAGAGCCTAGGACTTGCCAATCAGAAGGTCAGCAGTTCGAATCCCCGTGACGGGGTGAGCTCCCGTTTCTCGGTCCCTGCTCCTGCCAACCTAGCAGTTCGAAAACACGTCAAAGTGCAAGTAGATAAATAGGTACCGCTCCGGCGGGAAGGTAAACGGCGTTTCCGTGCGCTGCTCTGGTTCGCCAGAAGCGGCTTAGTCATGCTGGCCACATGACCCGGAAGCTGTACGCCGGCTTCCTCGGCCAATAAAGCAAGATGAGCGCCGCAACCCCAGAGTCGACCACGACTGGACCTAACGGTCAGGGGTCCCTTTACCTTTACCTTACCCCTGTGTATGCGTTTTTGTACACGCGGCTTGGCTGCATTGCAAAATGTGGCGAAGCACAAACTTCAAAAGGATGGCTGCGTCCCAGCTTCCTGCATTGTTTCAGAAAATGCAAGTTGTTTAAGACCCGCATCAGATTTCTTCTCTGTCACTTATGGGGATGCTTGCTGGAGATTGGGCTGCTCCTGCTTCCCCGGTCCTTCCTCTGAAAAGACCCCACCTTCCAGACCTGGGGAAGCCACGTGAAGGTGCTTGCCAAAGATTTATTCTCCGGGGATTGCTTTCTGTCGACTGCAAGCTCCTTATCGCCTCTGGTCCCTTTTATCTCTGCCAACCTTAGCTCCTGGAGCTATGACTCAGCCACCTTATGACCAGCTACCGGCAGTTATTATTAACCCTGATAGATCAATGGAGCCTCCATGGCCAGTGGCAGTGTATCTGCTGAGGCTCTGGTGCAGGGAACAAACACTTGGGTTTCCTTAGTCTCAGTTTTGCCCCTTGTAGAACTCGGAAGGGAGGAGGAGGAGGAGGAGGAGGATGGGGCAAATCTAGAATCAGGTGGCCCTGCCTGTCATTGGCTCTGGCGCCACCTGCTGTTAGGCTCCCTGCCTTCCGCCCTACCAGTCTCCAATGGGCACTAGTTTTTGACATGCTTAGTTCTCTCTGCCTGGGGCTGATTTGCACCACTACTCAGAAGAAGAGGTGAGTGTAGTATTATCTATACCATGGGTAGGCAAACTAAGGGCTGGGGGCCGGATCGGGCCCAATCGCCTTCTAAATCCGGACCACGGACAGTCCGGGAATCAGCATGTTTTTACATGAATAGAATGTGTCCTTTTATTTAAAATGCACCTCTGGGTTATTTGTGGGGCATAGGAATTCGTTCATTCCCCCCCCCCGCCCAAAATATAGTCCAGCCCCCCCACAAGGTCTAAGGAACAGTGGACCTGTATAGGCCTGAAACGATGGGTGAACTCTCACAAGCGGAGAGGTGTCTACCCCTCACAGAGCTACAATTCAGAGTGCTCTGAACAAACTGTGGTTCTCAGGATTCTTTAGGGGGAATAAAAAGGTAGAAGGTAAAGGGACCCCTGATCATTAGGTCCAGTCGTGACTGACTCTGGGGTTGTGGCGCTCATCTCGCTTTATTGGCCGAGGGAGCCAGCGTACAGCTAGTGCCCATTGGAGACTGGTAGGGCGGAAGGCAGGGAGCCTAACAGCAGGTGGCGCCAGAGCCAATGACAGTCAGGGCCACCTGATTCTAGATTTGCCCCATCCTCCTCCTCCTCCTCCTCCTCCTCCTCCTCCTCCTCCTCCTCCTCCTCCCTTCCGAGTTCTACAAGGGACAAAACTGAGACTAAGGAAACCCAAGTGTTTGTTCCCTGCACCAGAGCCTCAGCAGATACACTGCCACTGGCCATGGAGGCTCCATTGATCTATCAGGGTTAATAATAACTGCTGGTAGCTGGTCATAAGGTGGCTGAGTCATAGCTCCGGGAGATAAGGTTGGCAGAGATAACAGGGACCAGAGGCGATAAGGAGCTTGCAGTCGACAGAAAGCAATCCCCGGAGAATAAATCTTTGGCAAGCACCTTCACGTGGCTTCCCCAGGTCTGGAAGGTGGGGTCTTTTCAGAGGAAGGACCGGGGAAGCAGGAGCGGCCCAATCCCCAGCAAGCATCCCCAGTGGCGTAGCGTGGGTTGTCAGCACCCGGGGCAAGGCAAGTAATTTGCGCCCCCTAACCCGTGGATTTGCGCCCCCTAACCCATGGATTTGCCCTAACCCCAGATGTTGCGCCCGGTGCGGCCGGCCCCCCCTGCACCCCCCACGCTACGCCACTGAGCATCCCCATAAGTGACAGAGAAGAAATCTGATGCGGGTCTTAAACAACTTGCATTTTCTGAAACAATGCAGGAAGCTGGGACGCAGCCATCCTTTTGAAGTTTGTGCTTCGCCACATTTTGCAATGCAGCCAAGCCGCGTGTACAAAAACGCATACACAGGGGTAAGGTAAAGGTAAAGGGACCCCTGACCATTCGGTCCAGTCGTGGTCGACTCTGGGGTTGCAGCGCTCATCTTGCTTTATTGGCCGAGGGAGCCAGCGTACAGCTTCCGGGTCATGTGGCCAGCATGACTAAGCCGCTTGTGGCGAACCAGAGCAGTCCATGGAAATGCCGTTTACCTTCCCGCTGGAGTGGTACCTATTTATCTACTTGCACTTTGACGTGTTTTCGAACTGCTAGGTTGGCAGGAGCAGGGACCGAGAAACGGGAGCTCACCCCATTGCGGGGATTCGAACTGCTGACCTTCTGATCGGCAAGTCCTAGGCTCTGTGGTTTAACCCACAGCGCCACCCACGTCCCTTTAGGGGGAATAATATGCTCTAAATATACAGTATGGTGTGTATGTGCAGCCTAAGTTCGTAGTCCTCATTGCTGCAAAGGACATGTGCAAAGTGCAATTTCAGAAGCGAGAGAACATACGGAACAGGATTTCAAACACGGGGGTCGGTAGAGCATGAGACTTGACCTCAGGGTTGTGCATTTGAGCCCCACATTGGGCTAAAAAGATTCTTGCATCGCAGGGGGGGGGTGGACTAGATGTCCCACACGGACCCTTCCAACTCCATGATTCTAGAATTCTACGATTCTCTCTCTCTCTGTCTTACAGGAGGGCACTTAAATCCAGCCTTTACGCTCACCATGTGTCTGCTTGGCCAGTGCCCCTGGTGGAAACTGCCCATCTTCTCTGTCATTCAGACTATGGGAGCCTTTTTGGGCGCAGGCACCGTCTACATGCTTTATTACGGTAACGTTATCTCCCAGAGTTTTCACAATGGGGAAAATAAGAGGCGCCTTTCTTGCCAAACTTCACAAGCTCGGCTTATGACACATTCCCCTGCCTCGCCGTGTCTGTATTCATTGACTCTGCCCAGCTCATCTTCTGCTGATGTAAAAGCCAATCTTTGGGTTAAAGATATACCAGATATACTAGAAAAGCCATAATCGCGCTGATAAGTTTGCTATTGACGCCCGAAAGCATTCCTTGGCAGCCGTAGGGTATGAAATTGCAAGCGGTGAGGCTCACTGCATATTTATTCATTTACTTAAAACGCTTCTGCCGTAGGAGCACGGGTAGGCAAACTAAGGCCCGGGGGCCAGATCCGGCCCAATCGCCTTCTAAATCCGGCCTGCAGGCAGAATCAGCATGTTTTTACATGAGTAGAATGTGTCCTTTTATTTAAAATGCATCTCTGGGTTATTTGTGGGGCATAGGAATTCGTTCATGTATTTTTTTTTCAAAATATAGTCCGGCCCCCCACAAGGTCTGAGGGACAGTGGACCGGCCCCCGGCTGAAAAAGTTTGCCGACCCCTGCGTAAGAACGATGACACGGAGCAGGGGAAAATCCCTGCCTGCAGGCTTTCAATCTAAAGAGACACAGCACAAAAGGAAAAAGGGATGAGGAGGGGAGAGGATGAACAAAAATGCAGTGGAATCAGATGTCGAAGTTACATGGTAGTCCTTATAATGACCAGTTGGGAATGTAAACTGGGCAGGAATCACATGAAGGTGGATTCTCAGCTGAACTGACGGAGCAGGTCTGCTGCTCTCCTTTCCCCCTTCGGCTTCTCTTCCTATAAAGCTAAGCCTCATGGCCACTGGCTTTTCTCTCTGCAGACGCCATCCACAGCTATAGCAACGGGACCCTTGCAGTCACCGGACCCCGTGAAACCGCCTCCATCTTTGCCACCTACCCAGCTCCCTACCTGTCGCTTGGCAACGGCTTCTTCGACCAGGTAGGGCCAGCCGTCTGTAGAACTCCCAGTGCTGCCCGGAGATGGAGGCATGCTTTGCTCAGGGCGATGCGTCCCATATGTCCAATTGCTCTGCCGCTGCTCCATTCATTTGCCGTGGCTCAGCGGTTAGAGCACCAGAAGGTTGCATGCAGAAGGTAACAGGTTCAATCCTGGCACCTCCAGGTGCAAAGTAATAGTAATAATAATAATAGTAATAATAATAATAATAATAATAATAATACAGTGGTACCTAGGGTTACAGACGCTTCAGGTTACAGACGCTTTCTTACCCCTTTCTAAAAAAGATTGACAGTCGTACCTCAGGTTACAGACGCTTCAGGTTACAGACTCCACTAACCCAGAAATAGTACCTCGGGTTAAGAACTTTGCTTCAGGATGAGAACAGAAATCGCATGGCGGTGGCGGGAGGCCCCATTAGCTAAAGTGGTACCTCAGGTTAAGAACAATTTCAGGTTAAGAACAGACCTCCGGAATGAATTAAGTTCTTAACCTGAGGTACCACTGTAATAATAATAATAATAATAATAATAATAATAATAATAATAATAATTTATTATTTATACCCCGCCCATCTGGCTGGGTTTCCCCAGCCACACTGGGCAGCTTCTAGCAAAATATTAAAATACAGTAATGCATCAAACATTAAAAGCTTCCCTAAACAGGGCTGCCTTCAGATGTCTTCTAAAAGTCAGATAGTTGTTTATTTCTTTGACATCTGGTGGGAGGGCGTTCCACAGGGAGGGGGCCACTACCAAGAAGGCCCTTCTCAGGCTGGTGCTGAGTCTCCGGTGCCTGGATAAACGAATAGGCTGGTCTCCGGTGGTTTCCGATGCCCCTGTGCTTTGGCTGATGTCCTGTCCTCCCTCCACCCTCTTCCCCTCATCAGGTCCTGGGCACCGGGGTGCTGATATTGAGCATCCTGGCCATTATCGACTCCCGCAACAGGCGCGTCCCACATGGACTGGAGCCCATCGCGGTGGGCTTGCTGGTCACTGCTCTCGGCTTGGCAATGGGAGCCAACTGTATGTGCGCCATCAACCCAGCCCGGGACCTGGGCCCACGACTCTTCACCTACCTGGCCGGATGGGGGCCTCAGGTGTTCAGGTGAGTGCGCGAGGGGCGAGGAAGTGGTGCCCAGTTGCATGTGTGTGCGTGTCAGGGACTGGGGAATGGTGGAGACCTTCTCCCCAGCCTGACCTTTCCAGAGAAGAAGGTGACAATTCAGAATTACTGCAGGGGGTTGAAGAAGGTCACAGCTCAGAGGCGGATGAGGGGGAAAGCTAAGAAATAATGGGAGAGGAGGAAGAAGAAGAAGCGCCAGAGGGGCGATAGCTGACGGACACGGTGTCTTTAGAAAGCATTCCAGACCCACTGTCATGGTGTGGTTCATGGGTGATTGAAGTCCCAGCAGGGGACGTCAGGACCAGGGGCAAGATGGCGGGGTGGGAGCAGGAACGGGGGTCCAGAAGCAGGAGTCAGGAAGCCAAGAGTCCGAGGGTCAGAGAGCAAGGAGTCACGAAGTCAGGGGTCCGAGGATCAAGAAGCACGGAGTCAAGGAGCCAAATGCAGCAAGGCAGGAAATGTGTTGCTGTGGTAAAGAGCCGAAGGGAAATGCTGACCCTATATCCCTTCCCGGCTCTTGCCACCAGGTGCTGTGAGTTACCAATCGGCCTCACCTGTGAGGCCATGCCTTGCCTCTTCAGAACAAACTTAGGAAGGCCCCAGTCCTGCAAAGTCCTATTGGTCACAGGGCCTGGCTCCTGCACGCACACCTGACACTAACCTTCTCCTAGAACCTGGCGAGCCTTAAAAGTAGGCGAGCAAAGAGCTCAAAGGCAGAGGGCACCTTTCAGGACCTGTAGTGGTGATGCGTGATGGGAGAGAGGGAGGGAGTGGAGACTCACTCGGAGCAATACCATTATTCCAAGAGGCTGCCTTTCCAAGCCCCTCTCTGTGAATATTGAATAAGAAGCAGTTGGTAAGGACTTTTCCCTGTCTTGGGGGTTGGATCATCTGCCACCTGACAACATACAAGGTCTCTTTGTGCTGATGAGCAGGGCAGGTAAAGGTAAAGGGACCCCTGACCATTAGGTCCAGTTGTGACCAACTCTGGGGTTGCGGCGCTCATCTCGCTTTACTGGCCAAGGGAGCCGGCATTTGTCCACAGACAGTTTTTCCGGGTCATGTGGCCAGCATGACTAAGCCGCTTCTGGCCAACCAGAGCAGCGCATGGAAACGCCGTTTACCTTCTCGCCGGAGCGGTACCTATTTATCTACTTGCATTTTGACGTGCTTTCGAACTGCTAGGTGGGCAGGAGCTGGGACCGAGCAACTGGAGCTCACCCCGTTGCGGGGATTCGAACCGCCGACCTTCTGATCGGCAAGTCCTAGGCTCTGTGGTTTAACCCACAGCACCACCCGCGTCCCTGAGCAGGGCAGAGCAATGGTCAATTTGGAGGGTCCACAGCCATGCCCCCTGTAGGGAGGTTTCCATATAAAGCCACTGCTGGGATAGCTCAGTCGGTATAGCATTAGGCTCTGAATCTCAGGGTTGTGGGTTCGAACCCACTTTGGGGGGAAAAATAAAAAAATTAATCCTGCATCGCAGGGGGTTGGACTGACGTGCAGGGTCCCTTCCAACCCTGCGATGCTATGATTCTGTGACACACTCACCTCCTTTCCAAATTGTCTCCGTACGGCTGCATCTCTGCCACCAGTCACAATTCTGCTTTATCTTTCCAGTGCTGGAAACTACTGGTGCTGGGTCCCGGTCGTGGCTCCGATGGTGGGGGCCACCATTGGGACGGCTCTGTATGAGCTCGGGGTGGAGTTTCACCACCTGCCGTCCCAGGACGAGGAAGAGACCTTGACCACCAAGAAGCATCACCCAGGGACGGAAAAGGATACGGAGATCTCGATTTATGCCGTGAATAAATACGCAGAGGATTGGACAGGCGGGAGCGCAGGCACCCCCCCGGACGGGGGGCATAACAAATTGGAAACTTCAAGTTCCTTTTAAAACGGGACAGGCGCCGGAAGAGGCGAAAGACTTAATCCTTTCGTTTTTATATACTATTGGATGGAGTTGTTGCTGTTGGTTTTACGACTGATGTAGGTCTCTGGGCGTGTGAATTCCACATAAAAGAGCGATGTTTTGGAATGACAAAGGACCGCTTTCCCCCATAGATTATGGTTACCAGACATCCCCGCTTCCTGGGGACAGTCACCGGATTTACAAATCAGTCCCCATACAAAATCCACTGAATCCCCGGATTCATTGAAAAAAATATATCTGGTAACCTTACCATAGATGAACTTTATCGCTTGCTAAAATCATCACCTGAGGTCGTGCGCAGAATGACTCCCACCTTTGGGGATTACACAATGGCAGCAACCAGAGACGGGGCCTTTTTTGTGGTGGCACCACTGCGGAACGACCACTCTTGAAGTATTTGCTCAGTGCCGACTCTTTTTATCGTATTGGGGGAGGAAGGCTCTATCCTACAGGGCAGGGGCTGCCGTGGTTCCACCCTAAAGAATTCTGGGAACTGTAGTTCTATTCCCTTCCCAGAGCAACATTTGACAGAGTGGTTCAGCAATTCATCCATCTTTGCAGTGAACTCTGGGAATTGTAGCTTTGTGAGGGGAGTCTCCAAACAATGTTCAGCAACCAGAGCAAACTACAGCTCCCAGAATTATTTGGGAGGAAGCCATGACTGTTTTAAGCGGTATTGTACGGCTTTAAATGTGTTTTGTGAATATGGCCTTAATACGCAGCGTTGCCTTTGCGGAACACGACAGGAAGGAGGATGGGGACGGAACTAGAATGAGTTGACTTAGCCACTCCTTGCCTCTGGCGCCACCTGCTGTCGGGCTCCCTGCCTTCCGCCTCACTAGCCCCAATGAGCGCCAGCCACCATTGGCTGGGGAAAGCTGTCAATCACCGTAGACCAAGAGGAAGTTGCGGCCTTCCTCCTATTACCATCAGCCGTAGCCAATAGGGCCAATGATCAGGGTTGATGGGAGTTGTAGTCCAGCAGGAGGGACGCAGGTTCCCCCCATTCCTGAGGCTAGACAATAGTGAGCTACATGGAGCAATGGTTTGCCTTGGCACAATGCAACTTACTTGACCTAATGCTGCTATGATGACTTGTGTTCTTTGTGTGTGTGTGTGTGTGTGTGTGTGTGTGTTCTGTTAATTTTATTCGATGTTTTCTTGCTGCTGTTCTGATGGATGAATTGTTTAAATGCTTTTTATCGACCGCTGTATTGTAACGAGATGAAAGGATGAAATAAAACGAAAAATGGTTTCTAAAATGCGTAGGGTGCTGGGAAAAGCCCTCTAACACAGAGGTGGGAAACTTGGCCCCACCCTGTACGTCCTTCAACTCCAACTCCTACCTTCCCTGACCACTGGCTCCCCAGCCCTGCTTTTTACCTCTGTGGGTACATTTAATATGTGATCCCTGATTGGTTGGGACAGGATTGTTCTAGGACAGTAGAAGAATCTGTTCCTGAGCTCCAACTCCCATCATCCCTGACCATTGGGCCACACTGCCTGGGGCTGATAGGAGTTGGAGTCCAACAGCTCCTGGACAGCCACAAGTTTCCCATCTCTGCTGTGACACTAAAGGCGTCTTAATTCTCTCCACCCTGTCAGGTTTTGGCTCTCTCAGGCGCCGCACTCTGTATATGCTCAGAGGTGCTCTGTGGTTATTAAACTGCATCTTTTAGAACCACATCCCAAAAGGGATTCCAAGGCTTAATCTGGGTGCAAGATGGAGACCAGGCTACATCATAGAGTGTGTCAGGTGGCAGAGACCGAGAGCCTTGCCATGGGAGGGTGAAGAAAAGTACCAACCTTTCTTCCAGAGCTGAATGGATGCACTCCACAGCTAGGTCGAAAAACTAAACTACCGCAGCGCCGGGTAGCGCCTTGAGAACCTGTCATTCTACTTAGCGACATAAGACATCAGGGGTTCCCCACCAAAGTCACACCCCAGTGAGGCTGCCGATTGAGGAATGGCAAATAGCAGCTCCACCCTGTGAGGTAGGCTTAGACTGACAGACAGTGGCTGACCCGAGGTCACTCAGGGTGCTTCATGGCTGAGTGGGAGGATTCGAACCCTGGTCTCTCCCAGCTCTGAATCCACTGGGCCACATTTGCTGTCAATTTTGTATGTGTGTGTGTGTTTGTGAGTGTGTGTGATGAAACCCAATGAAGTATATTCCTATACATATAGGAATGCAAGGCTGTCGTCGCACAGAGTCACAACCCCAGATTTGCATGAAGTCAGGGAGGGCAGGGTGGAGAGGAAGAGGAGGCAGCAGAGGGATGGATGAAACCGGGGTGGAAGGGCACAGAGGGGCTGGGAGGACACTGGAGTATGGTTACTAGACATCCCCGTTTTCCGGGGACAGTCCCCAGATTTACATATCTGTCCCCGGACAAAATCCGTCCTTGGAATGTCCCCGGATTTCATTTAATGTCCCCAGATTTATATTTTAAGTGTTATAGATTTATTAGTAGGGAATGAATGTTGCGTGATTGGTTCAATGGCACAAGACACATCATATGGGGACTTCCGGCGAGGCAAAATGGCAGGCGCCACGGCAGCGAGCAGCTCCTGAAGCCAGCCAGAGCCGACTGCGCTACCAGGCTGGCTCCAGGCTGCTGAGACTGCCGCTGCCACCACCACTGCCGAGAGGGAACCGGGGACGCCCGGCGCGTCAACTGGGGGAACCATTGACAGCCCCCTCCCGGCGACCCAAATCGAGCTGGGAGCGAGAGCGCCTGGCCACCCAGCCAACTGCCCAGTGGCGCTCCAGGGCTAGGAAAACCCCGGAGCCAACGCAGGGAGGAGGAGAAGGAAGAGAGAGAAAGAGGAAGGAGAAAAAAGAGGGGAGCCCTGACTTTGCTGCACCGCTGCCGCCACTTAGGAAAGGTAAGGGAGCACCGGGAGAGCAAGGACACGTGGCTGAGCCCAGGCCCGGCCCGAGCCTACTCCACGGCGGCTAGCGCTCCAAGAGAGCAGGCTGGGGCCCAGAGGAAGGCCATGCAACAGAGGTGTGATAGGAATTTTGAGGTCTTAGATATATGGTAATGTTCATAAGTGTACCAACCAAGCACGTACATAGATCAGCACAGGAAGACCGACCTGGAAACATTTTGATTCCCAAACTGAGCAAATGTCTGCAAGGTCAAAGTGGGAAACCTCCCCATCGTCTCTTTCCTCACAAATCCTGTCTTAAGGGCACATTTAAGATATGAACAGGGTGTGAGCCTGTGACATGGCCCAGGAACTAAGTATTTATCATTACAAAAGACTGGCCAGGCTCCCCAGGCAATCCAATCAAGTAAACTGCCAGACAGGAGATAAACAATGACAGGAGAAAAACAACATTCAAATTTCTGTTTTAGACCGCCTTTTCTGTGATGTAGGTATGATGTATCTGAGGGGTGGTCTTAGGTTACACCCCTTCTGTGATGTATGTATGATGTTTCTGGGGGTGGTCTTGATCTACAGGGTGGCAATTTCAAAAGTCTTTATAAGGCCTTGCGCGCCATTGTTCTGGGTTCCTCTTCTCTCCTGCGTGTGGTGAGTGGGGACCCTGTTGCAACAGATCAATAAAGATCAAGCTTACTAGCTGCTTTGCTTTTCAATATTCTCTAGTTGGCCTCTGTTATTTTCTCCTACCAATAGGGAACCTATGTAAGGACTCTATATGGGCTTTGGATACCCCATAAGGGAAAGGGGCAATTTTTGTTTACAACAGAGGAGACCACAGAAGAGAAGATATTACTTCTTATTTAAAAAATAATAATATTTTTTTAAATATTTTTTTTTTCTCTTAAAAAAAAAAAGTGTCCCCGGATTCTTTGAAAAAAATCTGGTAACCTTATGCTGGAGGCGGGGGCAAGGTGTAAGGAGAGAGACTGGAGACCTGGAAAGGCGGGTGGTGGGTTGCTGGGGGTGTGATGAGCAACAAGAAGAGGGGTAGCAGCCCCCAAGGTGTGTTCTGTGTATGGCTGGCAATGTTAACTTGGCACGGTGGAGCGTTCTTCTACAGAGATACAGGCTGGTGTGAGGCCAGGCTTGAAGTGTCTCTGTTTTTGCCCTCTTTCTTTCTGCTGGAAGAATCAGCTTATGCAGCCCCTCCTGGGAGCCAGGTAAGCGAAAAGAGGTTGCGGGAGGAGAAGACCCATTTAGCAGAGTGTACAGAAAGGGAACGTTCCAGACTGGAAACCCAAGAAGCTTCGTTGCAAGATTCTGCCGACAGCATGTCATTTCTTCATTTAAAACGCCTTTCGTCAATCGATATGCTCACCCCGCCGGAAGGCATAACGAGCGACAGCGTGTTAAAATTTGCAACCTTCCCAAATGAAAATAATAATACAATGAAGGAAACAAAACAAACCTCGCGTTTGCAAACCACAAGCAGCCAGGATTTTTGGGGGGGACACACGGACACTTTTTTAAAAAACCCAGAAAGGGTAGCCGAGTTTTACTCCGAGTAGACCCTGCTGCAGTTGACAGGTCTAAGTTAGTTATGCTCCTTAGCTCTCAGTGGCTCAAAGAGGTTTTTGCTCCAAAGGAAATGGTTTTTTCTGAGAGTCTTGGCTTGTTCCCAAAAGGACTGCCCACCAGGCAGGCGGCGTTTTGCGTTTCTGCCACTAGGGGCTGCCCTCGGATGGGCTTGTGAGCACATGCCAGTCAGTGGGCCCAGGAATGTTGGTTGGCAAGCTCTGGGCAAGGCCTGGCATGCCCTGGCAGTTCCTGAGGTCTAGGGCTGGGCCAGTGCCGAAGGGATCCTCCGAGGCACCCCAAACAGATCTCTGCCTCGCGATCAGCATTGACCCACTGGCTGAACTTGCTGGCGGGTATTTACGAAGATCATAGCCACTGGTCCTATCACCTCCTGGCAAATAGAAGGGGAAGAAATGGAGGCAGTGAGAGATTTTACTTTCTTGGGCTCCGTGATCACTGCAGATGGTGACAGCAGCCACGGAATTAAAAGATGCCTGCTTCTTGGGAGAAAAGCAATGACAAACCTAGACAGCATCTTAAAAAGCAGAGACATCACCTTGCCAACAAAGGTCCGTATAGTTAAAGCTATGGTTTTCCCAGTAGTGATGTATGGAAGTGAGAGCTGGACCATCAAGAAGGCTGATCGCCAAAGAATTGATGCTTTTGAATTATGGTGTTGGAGACTCTTGAGAGTCCCATGGACTGCAAGAAGATCAAACCTATCCATTCTTAAGGAAATCAGCCCTAAGTGCTCACTGGAAGGACAGATCCTGAAGCTGAGGCTCCAATACTTTGACCACCTCATGAGAAGAGAAGACACCCTGGAAAAGACCCTGATGTTGGGAAAGATGGAGGGCACAAGGAGAAGGGGACGACAGAGGATGAGGTGGTGGGACAGTGTTCTCGAAGCTACTAAAATGAATTTGACCAAACTCTGGGAGGCAGTGGAAGACAGGAGTGCCTGGCGTGCTCTGGTCCAGGGGGTCACGAAGAGTCGGACACGACTAAACGACTAAACAACAACATTTACGATTTACGACGCGTGTGATGGAGCCGTATGCGGCCCTTGGTGGAAATCCCGCCAGCCAAAGGCATGGGAAGAGCAGCAAGGCGGCAGCAGCTCCTTCAGAGTTCGGCTGACGAACAGGACATAGCAGAAACTGGCTGCTTCCTTGGAAAAGGGGCGCTTTTCATCAGTTTCAGAGCTCTCTAGAGTTTCAGAGCTGTGGGGCTGGCACTGACAAGCCCCTGCTCTCTTTGGCAGGTTTAGCAGCCCCAGGTGAGGGGGGCCTCACTAGGATGTTGTAAACCAAAATCTGCCCTTTCCCCCCTTATGGGGTATCCAAGAGCCCATATAGAGTCCTTACGTAGGTTCCCTATTGGTAGGAGAGAATAACAGAGGCCAACCAGAGAATATTGAGAAGCAAAGCAGCTAGTAAGCCTGATCTCTATTGATCTGTTGCAACAGGGTCCTCACTCACCACACGCAGGAGGGCGGAACCCAGAACAATGGTGTGCAAGGCCTTATATAGACTTTTGAAATTGCCACCCTGTAGATCAAGACCACCCCCACATGCATCATACATACACCACAGAAGGGGTGTAACATAAGACCACCCCCCAGATACATCATACCTACATCACAGAAAGGGTGGTCTACAAGATTAATCTGAGTGCTTTGTTTACCTCCTGCCTGCCAGGTTACCTGTTTAATGGTCACTTGATTGGATTGCCTGGGGAGCCTGGCTAGTCTTTTGTAATGATAGATACTTAGTTCCTGAGCCAGTCAGGCTCACACCCTATTCACATATTAAATGTGCCCTTAAGGCAGGATTTGTGAGGAAAGAGACAATGGGGTGGCTTTTCCATTTTCCTTTGACCTTGCAGAGAAAACATTTGCTCAGTTTGGGAATCAAAATGGTCTTAGGTCGGTCTTCCTGTGCTGATCTATGTACGTGCTTGGTTGGTACACGTATGAACATTTAACATATATCTAAGACCTCAAAATTCCTATCACAAGGACAGGGCCAGGAAAGGTTTGGAAGCCCGAGGGCCACGGTCCCTTCTGGATGATCTCCGCAGGGGCCACAAGGCAATGGGGGGTGGGCCAGAGGCAAAATGGAGCGAAGCAATGAATGCAAATTTTCCCTCTGTACCACAGGCTAGTTTCTCCACACACTCACACACACCTCTCCAGGGAAGCAAGAGGCAGGGTCGGAGTTCGAGGACACATTCCAGCCAGGCAAAAGCCCTTGGGGAGGGTGCAAAGAACAAGCAGAGGCAAACTCGGCCCTCTAGATGTTTTGGGACTACAATTCCCATCATCCCTGACCACCAGTCCTGTTAGCTAGGGGTTATGGGAGTTGTAGTCCCAAAACATCTGGAGGGCCAAGTTTGCCTATGCCTGTCAAAGAAAATACAAAATGGAATGCAGTGGTACCTCGGGTTACATCCGCTTTGGGTTACATCCGCTTCAGGTTACAGACTCCGCTAACCCAGAAATAGTACCTCAGGTTAAGAACTTTGCTTCAGGATGAGAACAGAAATCACGCGGTGGCAGCGGGAGGCCCCATTAGCTAAAGTGGTACCTCAGGTTAAGAACAGTTTCAGGTTAAGAACGGACCTCCGGAAAGAATGAAGTACTTAACCCGAGGTACCACTGTACCATATTGGCCTGAATATAAGCCTCATTTTCCACCCCAAATTCCGACCGTGAAAAGTTAAAGTGCGGCTTATATTCACGACCTTACAGTTTGCAGCCAGGAGCGGGGGCAAACAGCGTGGCAAAGAGGTGCCCACCCCACACATAGTCCCCCATCCTCTCCCCCAGGAAGGGAGAGTGTGAGGAAGGGGAAAGCCCGCCGGCAACTCAGCATGGCTCCCCCCCCCCCAGTATGCAGCCAGGAGCAGCAAGGAATGGAGCGGCTTATATTTGGGTATTTTTTCTTTTTCTCTCTCCCCCCCCTCCCTTTTAAAGGTGCAGCTTATATTCAGGTGTGGCTTATATTCGGGCCAATATGGTATCTGTGTTCCTAATAAAGCACAATCTTATATATCTGTGTATTGCCATTTCATCTCAGTCTTCCATCCTCATACTGAGAACTGAATCCCACCCCCATCTCCCCAGTTCTTCAGCCTCACCCCCCCCCCCCCGAGAAAGCCCACTCTGATCTGTCTCCAACCCTTTTCTAAGCCTATTGGTTTCAATGGGTCTGATCTGAGTAGGAGTTGCATTGGACAACCAAGGGGGGAAAACAACAGAGCTTTGCGGCAACTAATAGAAACGAACAAATTTATTACGGCATCAGCTTTTGTGAAAAACAGAGCCGTCCTGAGTTAGGGATATACAGTGGTACCTCGGGTTACATACGCTTCAGGTTACATATGCTTCAGGTTACGGACTCCGCTAACCCAGAAATATTACCTCAGGTTAAGAACTTTGCTTCAGGATGAGAACAGAAATCGCGCAGCAGCAGTGGGAGGCCCCATTAGCTAAAGTGGTGCTTCAGGTTAAGAACAGTTTCAGGTTAAGAACGGACCTCCGGAACGAATTATGTTCTTAATCCGAGGTACCACTGTACACTCATGGCTGGCAGCAGGGTGGGGTTTTGTAAACAGAGAGGTCGGTGGGAGATGAGTTGCAGAGAATCAGAGATAGCGAGATCAACAGCGAGGTTTTGCAAAACAGCTCTTGATAACAAGAGATATCCTGGCATTGGTAAGCCGATTAGCACGTATGCATTTAAAACCCCTTTGTTTCCGTTCCTTCCTCAAGTGATAGCATTTAACCTATGGATGTATTGCAATTTCGCCATTTCACATTGCAGCCTCCCTTCAAAGTTCCTTTGCTCCAAGAAGGCCATTTACAGGGTTGAAAATTTCCTCCATGCGGAACCTCTCCATGGCCCACTGAGCTATACATTTAAGGTAAAAAGTAAAGGACCCTGGACGATTAAGTCCAGTCAAAGGCGACTATGGGGTTGTGGCGCTCATCTCGCTTTCAGGCCGAGGGAGCCGGCGTTTGTCCACAGACAGCTTTCCGGGTCATGTGGCCAGCACGACTAAACCGCTTCTGGCGCAGCAGAACATCATGGCGGAAACCAGAGCGCACAGAAACACCGTTTGCTTTCCCTCCGCAGTGGTACCTATTTATCTACTCCCACTGGTGTGCTTTCGAACTGCTAGGTTGGCAGGAGCTGGGACAGAGCAATGGGAGCTCACCCTGTTGCGGGGATTCGAACCACCGACCTTCCGATCAGCAAACCCAAGAGGCTCAGTGGTTTAGACCACAGCGCTGCCCGCGTCCCGCTGTACATTTAAAGCGGGGCGACACCACTTATAAGCAGTCGTGGCTTCCCTCAAAGAATTCTGGGAATTGTAGTGAACTGAGGTTGCTGGGAATTGTTAGGACACGCACCCCCCCACAGTATTACCCTCTCAGAACTACAATTCCCAGAGTTCCCTGGGAGGAAGGATTGATGGTTAAGCCACTCTGGGAATTGCAGCTGTGCGAGAAGAACGGGGGCGGGGTCCTCCTAAGAGCACCCCTAACAAACTACAGTTCCCAAGATTCTTGGGGGGGGGGGAATTAAAGTGGTATGACACTGCTTTAAATCGATAGTGCGGATGTTGCCTCTGGGGACCGTAGTCACAAAAGCAGATCTGTCTGTGTGACTTCCTGCTATAGTTTTCATTACACACACACACACACACACACACACACACACACACACACATTACAGTGGTACTTCAGGTTACATATGCTTCAGGTTACAGACTCCGCTAACCCAGAAATATTGCTTCAGGTTAAGAACTTTGCTTCAGGATGAGAACAGAAATTGTGCTCTGCCAGCGCGGCGGCAGCAGGAGGCCCCATTAGCTAAAGTGGTGCTTCAGGTTAAGAACAGTTTCAGGTTAAGTATGGACCTCCGGAACGAATTAAGTACTTAACCTGAGGTACCACTGTACTTGCTGTCACTTGTTTGCAGGGTGTGTTTGTTATTTTAAAAAAGCATATTCACACATTGATGGGTGGTGTGAAGCTGCCTAGTCTCTGAGCCTCATCCCTGGGCCTCTCGGCCAAGCCACGCCCACCTGCCAATCACCCGAACTCATATAGGTCAGCACCACCCACCAATCAAATTTGGGAGACGCCCACCTGTCCTCTAGGGCTGTGCCCGGTGATGATATGAGGCGGGGCCTTGTTGGTGGCTGCCCCCAGATTGTGGAATTCCCTTCCATGGGAGGCTCCCTCTGCTTTCCTTTCCTTGGCAAGCAGACTTTTTAATTTGTCGTTCAGACAAGCCTTTGGCCACTAACCAGCTGCTGTGGCAAGGTCTCCTGGAGGTATGTGTTGGTGTGTGTGCTTTTAAATAGCTTTAAGCGTTTCTGGCGCTCCTTTTAATAGGGCTATATTCAAATTATTATTATTATTATTATCAGTAGTAGTAGTAGTAGTAGTAGTATACCACCTTCCATCTGTAGATTTTTATTTACTGGGTTTTTTAGTTGTACGGTGCCTGTTTTCATTTTTGCCATGCTGGTAGAAATGTGGGGTATTAAATAAGAACATAAAAAGAGCCTGGCTTGTCAAAGCATAGGGTTGGAAGCCATCGATAGCCCCTCCACAAATTTGCCCAATCCTTCCTTCCTTCTTTATTTATTTATTTTTAACATTTTATTAATTTTCCAAAAATGACAGAAAAAAGGGAAAAAAGAAAACAGATCAGCAAACTTTTTCAGCAGGGGGCCGGTCCACTGTCCCTCAGACCTTGTGGAGGGCCGGACTATATTTTGAAGGGAAAAAAATTAACGAATTCCTATGCCCCACAAATAACCCAGAGATGCATTTTAAATAAAATCACACATTCTACTCATGTAAAAACACACTGATTCCCAGACCGTCCGCGGGCCGGATTGAGAAGGCGATTGGGCCGGATCCGGCCCCTGGGCCTTAGTTTGCCTACCCATGCACTACCCACATCATCAGATACCGCAGCCTTCTCATCTGGCGGCCTTCCAGATGTTCAACTCACCTCATCCCCCAACCCCTGACCACGAAGGTGCTGGAGTCCCAAGGCAACATCTGGAGAACCCCAGGTTCCCATCCCAGAAGACTCAGGAGGCCACCGCCCTGCTGAAGTTTAGCAGGTCTGGCCAGTGTCCGGATGAGATCCACCTGCATGCTACTCTGGGCTCCATGATGTTAGAAAATGGGCCGAGAAACTAGCCTGGCTGCATATGCAACCATTACAATCAGAGCACATTCTCTGCCCGCCTTCCCAAAATCCTGGGAACTGTAGTTCACCCATGGCGGAGCTACCGTGCCCAGCACCCTGAGTAAGATACTACAATTCCCAGGATTCTTGCAGGGGGGAGGGAGTCAAATGGGCTGCTGAAA
Organism: Podarcis filfolensis; assembly: GCF_964270895.1. Taxonomy (NCBI): domain Eukaryota; kingdom Metazoa; phylum Chordata; class Lepidosauria; order Squamata; family Lacertidae; genus Podarcis; species Podarcis filfolensis. The sequence continues at coordinate 8,440,554 of NC_139620.1, forward strand.
GCGAACGGGCCAGGCCAATTGCGCTCCATTCATTGCCATGGGTCTACTCGTGAGAAAAGCTGGATCCGGCCCAGGGCCCGACATAAGTCTGGATTTGGGGAGGGCGGGGGAACAATCCAGCGCCTCCTGCAAAGGAAAGCTTGGCTGGAGGAGATGGAGAGGCTGACTCCCGAGGAAACGCGAGGCGGCTTCTCCTCGTGCGTAAAAGCGCATCCAGCGCTCGGCGGCGCTTTCTGCACCCGGAGCTGCTTCTCGGAGGAGCAGCCCCCGAGATCGGCGGTCCCTTTCATCACTTCCGTCCCCCCACCCCCAGCCCTCCTCCTTCCCTCCTCCTCCTCTCCATCCATCCCCGCCCGAGAAACGGGGAGGGGGGGAAAGCAGCCCAGCCGCCGCCGCCGCCACCGCCAAGCCAGCCAGGCAATCCGGGGCCGGGCGCGTCGGCGGCAGCGCAGCCATGGGCCAGGGCGCACGGCGGGCCGGCGGGCGCGGCCAGGGCGCACGGGCGCGGGCCGCTTCCAGGAGGGCGTAGCGGCCCTGGCCGGGGGATGGAGCGCGGCGGCGGCACCAGCAGCAGCAGCGGAGGCGAGGGGCGCCCGGAGGCGGCTCGTTAAGGTGCGCCACGCGGCGGCGACGGCGCGGGGGGATCCGGCCGAGTTTTTGGGGGCGGCCCGGACCTCGCCTCCCTCCGCCGCTCGGTTGGAAAGGGAGCCGGCCGGGCAAGGGGACCGGAGCGGGGTTGGGGGGAGATGGTGCTCTCAACTGTAGTTATTTCAATTTTTTTTACATAAAAAGCAAGATGACATGAAAGTATTTAGGAGAGAAACCTCAAAAAACAACAACAACCCCTCTCCAAATATATATATTTTTTTGAGATTTCTCTCCTCCTAAATACTTTAATGTCATACTGCTTTTTTGTAGTTGTGTGTGTGTGTGTGGGGGGGGGTAGGTTTGGGGCATTTTCTCCCCCATGAATGCTTCTGTGTTGTATCTCTGTCTCTTTTTAGTTAATTTGGGAGATTTCTCCCCCCCTTCCCCCGCAATACTGTACTTCTATACTATCTTTTTTGTTGTTGTTATGGGGGGGGTTATTTCCACCCCAAATATTTCCATCGTCTTTATTTGTTTTTAAGTTACTGAGAGTGGATATTGTAGATTGCTCCCCTCCATCTTATTATATATTTTTTAGCTATTGGGGGTGAATTTTGGGAGATTCCCCCCCTCCATCCTTCCATGTTATCCGTATTTTATTAGTTATTGGGGTGGGGGTGAATTTTGGGAAATCACCTCTCTAAATACTTCCAATGTTTGCATAATTATTATTTTAGTTTCTGGTGTGTGTGTGGGGGGGTTGAGGTTTGGAGATTCCCCACCCCAGATTATTTCTCTGTTTTTTATAGTTCTTTTAATATCTTAACTGGGGAGAAGGGAATGAATTTTGGAGAATTCCCTTCCCCCATTCCCTTCCCTTAACTTTTGAACACCCTCCTGGATCCCCTCTCTTTTGACCTTTAACCTCCCCCACCCTTGACCCCCATGGGAAGGTTTGTGCCCCCCCCCAAAAAACATGGGCTAGGTATCTACAACCTTTTCCCAGCCAGGGCTCCCTTTTAACCCAAACATGCCCATTTCTTAAATTTTTACCATATATTTGCGAGTGCTTCTGTGGCGACCTGCCTTAAATCAGGTTGCAACCCACTAAGGGGTCCAAAAGTAAGCTTTTTCAGATCAGTGGGTCTTACTCCCCCCCCCCCCACTGGGAAGTACCTGAAAGGCTCACAGCTCCGTATCTCTCCTGCTTACCTCCTTTCCTTCTTCTAGATATTCGCTCCAGATTCTTCCAGACTCTTACCTAGATCCCTGCTCGAATGCTCATTCCTAGAGCTCTCAGTTGCATAGTAATTTCACTAATGAATGCATGCTCTGGATCCTTCAGTCCCCCCCTCCAAAAAAATAAGTCATTTATGGGTGCCTCTCTTAGGCTGCTTACGCACCATACAGTACATCTAAAGCACATTCTTCACTCCATCCTGCAAAGAATCCTGGGAACTGTAGTTTGTGGAGGGCGCTGGGAATTGCAGTTCTGGGAGGAGTGAACTACAGTTCCCAGGATTCTGGGTGTGTGTGTGTGTGTGTGTGTGTGTGTGGATCAATGTGCTTTAAATGTAGCCTTAAATATTGAAGCCTTTCTCTCCCCCAGTTTATTGGCAAACCACCCTTCCAGGGGTTCTTTGCTGGTGCGTTCCAAGATCTGACCTCTCCCAGTCCCACCTGAACTCTGGGTCCTTCTCCCCCCCCTTCCTTCTCCCCACTGCACACACAATTGCTGGGGGTGCCCTGAACCCTTATTCCTCTCTTTGCCCGACGCAGGGCTAACCAACCTGGTGCCCGCTAAGTTGTGGTTGCATTCCACCTCCTATCATTTCTGGGCGTAGCGGGTGCGGTTGCTGGGAGCTGGAAACCTCAATTAATGTCTGCAGGGCGCCACGTTGGGGAAGGGCCGTAGTGTGTCCAGCTTGCATGCGGAAGATTCCAACTTCAATCCCTGCCTGAAACCCTGGAGAGCTGCTGCCAGCCAGTGTAGACATTACTGAGCAAGATGGACTCGGTCTCAGGCAGCTCCCTTCTGTTCCTGTGACCAGTGCTATAAAACAGCTCTCTGGGCTCCTATTTAAACCAGCCGTTTATTCAAAGCCATGAGGACTGGAGTCTTAGGTTTTTTTACTTAGCGGATGGAGCTAAATAAGGCAGGTTTCTGTGTGCCTCTGGCCTAGTGTGACCCCCCCACCCTCCTTCCTTAGCTGCCCCATATCTCTTCCCTGCTCGCCAACCCCTCCTCCCCCAAAACGCTGATGCCTTGATATTCTATCCCCGTTCCTTGCCTTAGCACAGTAGAAAACAACTACCCCTCCTTCCAGTTCTCTCCCCACACATTCTGGATCCTGCTTTGTCTCACTCCCAGTTTCTTCCCTGGTCCCTCTTCCCCACCCCCCCACAAAAAAATCCATTTGCTTGGGTGGCCCCTCTCCCTAGATGCTGATGCCGAGATATCTTATACTGCTCGATTTGGATTTCCAAGCCTGTATCCTTTTCCTAGGCCCAGATTCTCACTCCCTCTGCAACCCCACCGGTTCCCCAACTGCTGATGCTGAGATATCTTACCCTCCACCTCCCCGCTGCCCCATTTCCACGTTCTGGATCCTGCCCCTGTAATATCCTGCCCACCCACCCCACCCGCCTGCTGGCCGCCCACAATTCCTCTCTACCTTGGCATAACGCCCCCCTTCCAGATGTTGCCGGCGGGAGCCAGACCTTGCTTTCGTGTCATCTTCTCGGCATGTCCGGCGATCTCGAAGCAGCAATCTCTCCCTACATCCACGCACCGCTTTCTCCCCCCCCCCAAGCCTTAGCCAGATGCCCAAACAAGCCAGCTTGGCACCAAACGGAGGCAGTAGACGGGGTATTCCGGGAGAGGGACAGCACTGCTCTCCTCCTCTGGGCAGGAGAGCCTTGGCCGCTTTATCTAAATACACCAGCCTCTTTCCCGCTACCTGTATATGTGGATTGAAGGGTTGTAGCTCAGCGGTAGAGTATTTGAAAGACCCTCCTCTGAAACCCTGGAGAGCTGCTGCCGGTCAGTGCAGGCAATATTAGCTCCATGGAATCTTAAAAGAGTCGCCGTCTAGTGCAACCCGCTGCAATGCAGGGATATTTTGCCCACAACCCTGAGATTAAGTGCCATGTGCTCTTGCCTGCTGAGCTATCCCAGGACTGGCCTCCAGTGTTTGGGAAGGTGAGCTGATCAGTGGCAAAGCATCTGCAGAAGCTTCTAGGTTTGATCCGCAATGGCATCTCCAAGCAGAAAGACCCTGGAGAGCGTGAAAACCCTGGAGAGCTGCTGCCAGCCAGTGTGGACATTACTGAGCTAGGTGGCCCATTGTTCTGAGTGGGAATAAGCCAGCTTCTGGCGTTTACTGTTTAAATCAGGGCCTTTATTCAGAACCATGAGGACTGGAATCTTGCTTTATTTTTGGAGGAAAGGACACAACGGAACGGTAGAAGAATGTGTGTGCAGAAGGTCCTGGGGTTCAGTCCCAAGCATCTGGGAGAGACTCGCCCTGCAGAGCTGCTGCCAGGCAGTGTGGACCTTACTGGGCTACATGGTTGGATTTGGTAGGAGACAGCTTCCTCTGTGCCTCTGCTTTACCTGTGTGACATCGACCTTCTTAGGCAAAGCTCTGTGCTACTAAACAAGGTGAAGCTGGCGTACCTGGGAAGATGGTTTTTAAACAGACGTTGGGTGTCCGTCTGCCAGGGATTCTCGAGCTGTGATTCCTTGCATTGCAGGGGGTTGGACTAGATGACTCGTGGGGTCCCTTCAGACTCTGTGATTCTATGAATTTGCCCCTCTCATTTTTTTGGCATGCCCCAGACATTATGGGGGACCCGGATGATGCTGTGGGTTAAACCACTCAGCCTAGGGCTTGCTGATCAGAAGGTCAGGGGTTCGAATCCCCATGACGGGGTGAGCTCCTGTTGTTCGGCCCCTACTCCTGCCAACCTATCAGTTCGAAAGCACGTCAAAGTGCAAGTAGATAAATAGGTACGGCTCCGGCGGGAAGTAAACGGTGTTTCCGTGCACTGCTCTGGTTCGCCAGAAGCGGCTTAGTCCTGCTGGCCACATGACCCGGAAGCTGTACGCCAGCTCCCTTGGCCAGTAAAGCGAGATGAGCGCCACAACCCCAGAGTCGGCCACAACTGGACCTAATGGTCAGGGGTCCCTTTACGTTTACCTAGACATTATGGAGGGGGCAACTGCCAATGGAGAACTCTGTATTTGCCTCACTCTTCTCCACACCCCCCCCCCAATCTTTTGCCCTAGATCACAAACTCTTTATTTTGCTCAAACGGCCCTGGGAAATTTGACTGCCTTGCCCCAAATTCTGTTTTCACATCTGGAATGTGCGAAATGACAGGGCGGAGGACAGTTCTCTGGGACTCTCACAGAGTGCTTTTCAAGTTGTTGTCGTGTCTTTTGTGATCTGGGATTAGGCGAGAGGGAGGGGCAAAGGGAGTTTGTGGCATCTGTGTCTTTGCCTGCCCGGAAACTTTTGTGTGTGTGTGTCTCTGTGTGTCTGTGGCTTTGAAAAATAAACATTCCCTGGAGTTTGGGTGGCTCGGTGCCTGGGGAGGTGGCAATTGGGATTGGCTGCTCACTCCCTACCCAAAAAGTACCGCCCTTTCCCCAGCAGCAGAGCCCTGAGTCAAAAAAATGGACTGGTTGGGGTTTCCTCTCTGGTTTTTATGTTCTGTGGCTGCCTGAGGCTCATCTCAGCTTCCGGCCTGCACAATGATAATAGCCTAAATAGCACAGCTCAACACCTCATTTCCGTTCCCCATCTTTGCAAGTGTCTCTTCTCTTGTTCCCATGTGGTTTCATCTCTGTGCCGGAATACCTTGAGGCACAGGTCAATTCTGTGTCCAGGGCAGCTGTTTACCAGCTCCATCTGGTACGCAGGCTGAGACCCTTCCTGCCCGCGAACTGTCTCGCCAGAGTGGTGCATGCTCTGGTTATCTCTCGCTTGGACTACTGCAATGCACTCTACGTGGGGCTACCTTTGAACATGACCCAGAAACTACAACTAATCCAGAATGCGGCAGCTAGACTGGTGACTGGCAGCGGCCGCTGAGACCATATAACACTGGTCTTGAAAGACCTATGGTACATTGGCTCCCAGTATGTTTCCGAGCACAATTCAAAGTGTTGGTGCTGACCTTTAAAGCCCAAAACGGCCTTGGTCCAGTATACCCGAAGGAGCGTCTCCACCTCCATCGTTCTGCCCGGACACTGAGGTCCAGCGCCGAGGGCCTTCTGGTGGTTCCCTCGCTGTGAGAAGCCAAGTTACAGGGAACCACGCAGAGGGCCTTCTCGGTAGTGGCACCCGCCCTGTGGAATGCCCTCCCACCAGATGTCAAAGAGAAAAATAACTACCAAACTTTTAGAAGACATCTAAAGGCAGTCCTGTTTAGGGAAGCTTGTAATGTTTAATAGGTTATTGTATTTTAGTGTTTTGTTGGAAGCCGCCCAGAGTGGCTGGGGAAATCCAGCCAGATGGGCGGGGTATAAATAACAAATTATTATTATTATTATTATTATTATTATTATTATTATTATTATTATTGAATGGGTACCAATCTCAGCCTTGAAAAGCACCATAGAGTTGGAAAAGAGAGTAACCTTTCTGACTTCCGCTTTCACCTATCGATGCTTTTGGGTGGGTGTTCAAAGGTTTCCACCAGCCATATTTCCTATTTTCTCCCTCCGCTGTCGGAGGCAGTGATAGACCTCTGAACGCCAGACAATTGCAAGTGGGGAGAGTTGCTCTCGAGTTCGAATCCTGCTTATGGTTTTTTCCATAGGGGAATCTGGTTGGTCACTGTGAGAACAGGATGCTGGACTAGTTGGGCCATTGGCCTGATCCATTCGGACTCTCTTTGTGTTAAGATTCTGGGGTTTTAAAAAGCACTCCTCTCTTGTGTTAGCTGTGTCTCCCGATGGCTCCACAAGTTGGGAATTGTGGGGGAAACTGGTCACACAGGAACGTATCCCTCGTCATGACTGATACCTTTAAAAATGATTTAGGCTCCCATTTAACCTCACAATGACCCTGTGAGGAAGGTTAGGATGAAGACGAGCCACTGGCCAACCCTGTTATAACCGTGAAGAGCCTTGTTTAAACATAGGTAAAGGTAAAGGGACCCCTGACCATTAGGTCCAGTCGTGGCCGACTCTGGGGTTGCGGCGCTCATCTCGCTTTACTGGCCGAGGGAGCTGGCGTACAGCTTCCGGGTCATGTGGCCAGCAGGACTAAGCCGCTTCTGGCGAACCAGAGCAGCGCACGGAAATGCCGTTTACCTTCCCGCCAGAGAGGTACCTACTTATCTACTTGCACTGGCATGCTTTTGAACTGCTAGGTTGGCAGGAGCAGGGACCGAGCAACGGGAGCTCACCCCGTCGCAGGGATTCGAACCGCCGACCTTCTGATCAGCAAGTCCTAGGCTCTGTGGTTTAACCCACAGCGCCACCCGCGTCCCTACCAGCCTTTTATTCTCACAACAACCCAATGAAGTGGGCTAGGCTGGGAGAGAAGGCCTTGCTTGACATCACCAAGCACCTCGAAGTCTCTGAAGGGGCAGAAATGTATCAAATAGCTCCATGTTTAAACAACTGCTGTGCCTCTGTTATTTCTTCACATTTCTGTCCTGCTTTTCCCCCATAGTAGAACTCAAGGCAACATACCTGGGGTTCCATGGTGGCCTCCCATCCGGGAGCTGACCAGGCCTGGACCTGCTTAGCTTCAGGGAGGTGGTGGCCTCATGTGCCTTCAGACCATGGTGTGGTCTGGAAGAGAGAGGAAATAGCAGTTTCTTTAACGGGGGGCCACTTCAGACAAGGCCCTGCCTTAATGTCAGGTTCATATAAAGGCCCTACATACTTACAAATCCCTTCTCAGCTGAAAGAGAGCTGGACATTCTTCAACCAGCATTTATTTATTTTGTTTCATTCTTACATTCATGTCCTAGCTTTACTCCAGGGGGCTTGTACATGGTTCTCCGCTTCCTCCTTTAATCCGCATAACAATCCTGCTAGGTTGGTTACACTGACAGGTAGGGACTGGTCCAAGGTCCCACCTAGTGGGCAAGTGGAGATTTGAACCCGGGTCTCCCAGGGCCAGCACACTGACCACTACATTACCCTGGCTCTCCCTAGGATTAAAAACAGAGGGCTGACCTCTCTGGAATGACCAAGTTTCCTCATGGCACCAATTTCAAAGCATTGGAGGAGTTTTTGCCTGAGGAAATTGGATGAGGGAGGTGCTTAACCCATCCCCTTCCAGCAAATTACGTTTTCCAGAGCAGTTTTTCTCACACATACCGTTAAAAACCAGAACCGAGTCCAGATGGGATGGATAGCAGGTGGGAAGGGTGCTTAACCCCTCCACCACCCACCAATTCTGCTTTCCACATCATGCCCTTTCCAGCTATTTTAACACCACCCACAAAGCTTAACTCCTTTAATGGTTTTGAGCCCAGCAAGAATAGTTGGGAGAGTCATTTTCCCCCTGACTTCCTCCTCCCAGACTCTTTCCCCCCCCCCAATTTTTTTATTCATTTTAAAACACCAATAAACAACACAAAAAAACAAACAATGCAAACAAATTCTTGTCTTATCCTTATTTTTTCTAAACATTGTTAGGTGAGCTTCCCCAAGTCCCCCCATCTGATTTTCATTTTACCTCATCTTTAGCAGTTTACATATATCATAATTTTTAACCATTTTGTCACACTTTTACAATAATAATCTTGACATTTTATCCTTTACAGACAATGCTATTTTAAAATACACTGTCTTCTAACCCTACAGCCTATATCCACTTGCAAAGCTATTCTAAGATTTAAATATTAACATATTTTTTTTCCAAATATTCTTTAAACTTCTTCCAGTCTTCTTCCACTGTCTCTTCCTTCTGGTCTCGGAGTCTCCCAGTCAGTTTGGCAAGTTCCACATAGTCCATCATTTTCATCTGCCATTCTTCAATAGTTGGTAAATCTTGTTTCTTCCAATTCTTCGCTAGTAATATTCTCACAGCTGTTGTGGCATACAGGAAAAAAATAACATCCTTTTTGGGGATTTCATCCCCTCCTCCTCCCACACTCTTGCATGATTCTATCATATGTGGCGTTGCGGGGTTGCATGTTTGACAAGCCCCTTCATGGATCACTGCCTTGACAGCAAACTATGGCAAGTTCTTAAAGAAATGGGAGTGCCTGATCACCTCATCTGTCTCCTGAGAAATCTCTACAGAAGCTACAGTTAGAACTGGATATGGAACAACTGATTGGTTCAAAATTGGGAAAGGAGTACGACAAGGCTGTATATTGTCTCCCTGATTATTTAACTTATATGCAGAATTCATCATGCGAAAGGCTGGGCTGGATGAATCCCTAGCCGGAATTAAGATTGCCGGAAGAAATATCAACAACCTCAGATATGCAGATGACACAACCTTGATGGCAGAAAGTGAGGAGGAATTAAAGAACCTTTTAATGAGGGTGAGAGAGGAGAGCGCAAAATATGGTCTGAAGCTCAACATCAAAAAAACGAAGATCATGGCCACTGGTCCCATCACCTCCTGGCAAATAGAAGGGAAAAAAAATGGAGGCAGTGAGAGATTTTACTTACCTGGGCTCCATGATCACTGCAGATGGTGACAGCAGCCACGAAATTAAAAGACGCCTGCTTCTTGGGAGAAAAGCAATGACAAACCTAGACAGCATCTTAAAAAGCAGAGACATCACCTTGCCAACAAAGGTCCGTATAGTTAAAGCCATGGTTTTCCCAGTAGTGATGTATGGAAGTGAGAGCTGGATCATAAAGAAGGCTGATCGCCGAAGAATTGATGCTTTTGAATTACAGTGCTGGAGGAGACTCTTGAGAGTCCCATGGACTGCAAGAAGATCAAACGCATCCATTCTTAAGGAAATTATCCCTGAGTGCTCACTGGAAGGACAGATCCTGAAGCTGAGACTCCAATACTTTGGCCACCTCATGAGAAGAGAAGACTCCCTGGAAAAGACCCTGATGTTGGGAAAGATGGAGGGCACAAGGAGAAGGGGACGACAGAGGATGAGATGGTTGGACAGTGTTCTCAAAGCTACCAGCATGAGTTTGACCAAATTGCGGGAGGCAGTGGAAGACAGGAGTGCCTGGCGTGCTCTGGTCCAGGGGGTCACGAAGAGTCGGGGACGACTAAATAACAACAACATGTTCGACAAGGAAGAGCATCTCTCCTGACACTGATTGGAAGATCTTCTGCTGTCTGCTCTGAAGTGCCCCCGGATGTTAGGTTTCTCTCTGTGCTCCTTGCCACAAATCAGCCACCAGGAGCAAAACAGGAAATGGAGCAGGAAACAGTTAGAAGAGGTGTCTTTTGCCTGCGTAGCAGCTGTTGGCACTGGTGTAGCTGTCTGGCTGGTCGGTGGTGGATGTGTCGGCATGCTAGCCCTTTTAGGGAAACGACCACCATCGCTAGAGGGGCCCGCAGGCCTCTCCAGCATTCTAGTCCTCAGCGTGGTTTTGAGCCATCTCGTCTGTTGGACTTGGAGCCAGGTACCGCAGCAGCATTGCGGTCCGTTCTAGAAAGGAAGGGACAATAGTGGACTGGCCTGGAAGGTTCATGTGATTCAGTCGACTGCCTTTTAAATCACTTCCTTTTGGGGGTGGGGAACCCTGTTAGAAATTAGCCAGGTGCCAGGCGCGTTTTGCGACTGGCGCGGGTCCAACTACAACCACGTCTCAGGGTTGCAGAGCTTGTAGAACTCAGCAAGGAGGAGGAGGAGGAGGAGGAGGAGGAGGAGGATAGGGACAAAATTAGGATGAGAGGGCTCTGTCTCTCATCGGCTCTGGCGCCCCCTGCTGTCGGGCTCCCTGGCTCCCGCCCCACCAGCCGCAATGGGCACTAACCCTGAGGATTTGCAATTGGTATCTATTAGCTAATGAGCTCATTTAAGTGGAAAATTTCCTGCATGCAGATTCTGTTTCTGGAAAAATTCCTGCGGGAAACTTTTCCTGTTCTGTTTCCAGATTGCTCTTTGGAGTGCTTTCTCCTGAAGAGATCCGGCAACAGGTTTTAAAGGCATTTTTTATGTGGCCCTGTTAAATTGGCTCGATGGCTTCATTTGGCTTAGTATACCTATCGTAACCATCCTTTTCCATTCCGCTGCTCGTAGGGAAGAGAGTCCTGTTGTTTTATTATCACGTATTTTAAAGTTACTGGGTGCTGTTTGGATGAAGGGCAATTTTGGCTTTATAGAGGAGAAGGAAGATTTGCTGGGGGGCTGCAGGAGTAACAGGCAGCAAGGTGGGGAAATTCTGAACACTCTTCTAACAAGATGATGTTAACCCTTAGTTTGTTTCCAGGGTTAACCCTTTCCTGCCCAGGGGATGCATTCCCTCTGGGAAGCCCCTTGGGGGAAATGTGCCAATGGAATCAGAAGCGAAAATGTGAGCAGAGCAATGAATGTGACTCTTACGTTTGTATGGTACAATGCATTCCAGCCATGCAAAAGTCTGAGGTTTCTTCTATTTCATCCTCCCCACCCCCCTTGCTTGCAAAAGTCCTTGGGGAGGGTATGGAGCAGGGTGTTAGAGGGGCTGTGACCTGGGAAGAAGGGTGCAGCTTGCAGAGAGACCCGAGGGCCAGACAGAAGCATTCCGAGGGCCACATTCCGCCCCCAAAGTTCTCCACCTTTGGTTTGTTTTAGGTGTGTGTGTGTGTGCGCCCCACCCCACCCCAAACCAATTATTTTTATTTCTTTGCTTTCCCCCCATCTCCCCGCCCCAATACAGCACCTCCCATGGGCCTGATAAACTGCCATCGAATGCCATGGAACTTTGTTCTAAGAAACATCCTCCAGGTAAGATCTTCTGATGGGGCTGGTTTTTTGGGGTGGGGGTGGGGAAGGGAGTGGGACTGACAGGGGCTGGGGCTGGGCCACCCCACCCTCCCCAATCAGCCACAAAACCTAGGTGATTTAACTTCTCAGACTCTTTTTCTCACTCAGCCACTGCTAGGTTGCCAACTTCCCAACAGATCTCTGCGCCTGCGTCCCCAGTGTAGCCACTGGTGGGGGAACTGTGCGTCTGAGAAGCTTTTGCTTAATTCCATTTCATTCGCAATGGCTTCCTCTAAGAGACCATGAAGCATTAAATAAAAAAAAATAAAAAAAAATTAAAAGGTGCCTAATGGTCAGAGAAGGGACGCGGGTGGCGCTGTGGGTTAAACCGCAGAGTCTAGGACTTGCCAATCAGAAGGTTAGCGGTTCGAATCCCCACAACAGGGTGAGCTCCCTTTGCTCGGTCCCTGCTCCTGCCAACCTAGCAGTTCAAAAGCACGTCAAAGTGCAAGTAGATAAATAGGTACCGCTCCGGCGGGAAGGTAAACGGCGTTTCTGTGCGCTGCTCTGGTTTGCCAGAAGCGGCTTAGTCATTCTAGCCACATGACCCGGAAGCTGTCCGCCGGCTCCCTCGGCCAGTAAAGCGAGATGAGCGCCGCAACCCCAGAGTTGGCCACGACTGGACCTCATGGTCAGGGGTCCCTTTACCTTTTTAATGGTCAGAGCTGTTCGATGGTGCCCTGGAAGGCGATTGTCTCTTCCTTGCTGGAAGTATTTAAACAGAGGCTGGACAGTCGTTTGTCAGGGGTGCATAGTTGCAAGATTCCTGCGTCCTTCGGGGGGTTGGGGTCAGACTGGATGACTGCACGAGGTGCCTTCCAGTTCTAAAGCTCTGTGACAGATTTTCATATCCAGAGTATATGTACCCTTGCCAGCGGCATGAGGAGTTTGAGGTGGGTCCGTACTGCTTTAGAAGGTACAGAAGGGCCTGTACCACTTTAGACAGAAGGCGGTCTTGTCCCGTTTTTGAATTCAACCCCGTTCCCCAGGTTAAAAGCCAGCCAAATGTTCTGCAAGTAGACAAGTAGCTCCTCAAGGAGATATAGCCCAGCCCTCTCTTTCCCTGCTAAGCTAGCTTCCTACCTGTAAAGTCACTGATGATTCCTGAGCTGAGCAGCGGGCTGGGTTTGGATGGCCTTTGGGGGTCCCTTCCCAATCTACCAGCCTATGACTTTTTCATCTGGGTCAGGCTCCTGTCTAAAGCACAGGATCAAGTCACATTGCCTTATTTACTTCCTGGTCAGTTGGCAACCCAGCAGCCCGGACTACCTTACAGAGTTCTTGTGAGGAGAGAGAGAGAGTTGGGATGGGTGGCTGTCTCTTTGGCAGAAGAGGTGGACTGAGGTAAAAACAGATTTAATAGCGAGCAGCAACCTAAGGAAAATGACTTTTTTTGGTTGGGGGGTCCCATTATAGTGATTTGCATGCCTTTGACTGACTCCGTAAGGTCTTTCTGGCTTGGGGGTGGGGCTGGGGGAAGAGAAGCAAGCAGGCGAGAGATCGCCCCCCCCTTGTCCCCCCCCCCATGCCGCGGTTACCTAAGCAACGCCATCCCGGCCCCTCATTGGCCACCGCGTGGCGGTGGGCGGCCCCCGTCTCCCTCAATGTCAGCGTGGAGTTTTCTCCTGCAGCGAGTGGGGAGGGGGGGCAGCAGCAGCAGCTGCCGAGGCAGGAGGAGAATGGGGGGCACGGACTGGGGAGGCCGATGGGGGGCCGCTGCCTAAGCCCGGGGGGCCTCCTGCAAGGCCCCCCCTCCCCATAAAACACACGCAAATCCGGGCCCGGCGGTAACCATGACGATCCCTAAGGAGATGCCCGAGAAATGGCCCTGGGTCGCCGTGGCGACGGGCAGCCGCGGACAGGCGCCTGGGGGGACAGGTATTTTTTTGGGGGGGTGGGGGTTTGACAAGTGAAAGTTTGGGGGGTTTGACTAGCAGGGTTTTTTTTTTTTTTTGCTTTTTAGGGGTGGGGGCTCCTCAAATATCCACGTCCAGCCTTTGTCCTGTCACGACCTCCGTGGAGAAAGCTGTCATTGCAGTTCTCTTCACAAACATTACCTCATACCGCGCCTGCTTCCTTCACCCCCCCCCCAACTCTGGCTCCTTTCCTTTGCACTAAATTTTTTTTGGTGGTGGTGGGGACACAGGAGAGCCCCCCTTTTACCCAAAGGCATACCCCCTCCTCCCCACCCGTCCCCCCATCCCCGCAAATGACCTTGCTTCTGAGACTGCCGAGAGTCGCAAGTTTGGAAACTGGGACAGAGACCGTTCCAACCATGGATTGGGGGGGTTGCGAAAACCCAGAGCAGTTTTATTTCAGTATTTGGGACAGGCGGGGGGCGGGGAGCTACTCCTGGGGTGCTTTTTTGTGGTGGTGGGGGGCATGCAAAGAATTAAGAGAGCCAGCCAGTCTCATGCAGTCGGGAAGCGGGTTATCAAATCCGCTACCCTTTGTGTTCAGCTTGGAATGGCTAGCAAGGGGCAACTGCTGGAGGGGTGGTGGTAAGCCTGGCAAAGTGGGGTACGGTGATTTTTTTTGGGGGGGGTGTTGTGTGCCGGCAGCTGATTTTTGGCCTCTGTTTTCAGAGGAGGAAAGGCGGGTGAAAGCAAACGCCCGAGAGTATAACGAAAAGTTCCAGTATGCGGTAAGTACGGGGTTAGGAGTTTGCGGCTGGGGGCTGTAATACAATATTTAAAGTCTTATATATATATAATAAATTGTGTGTGAGAGAGTTTTCTGGGAAGGGAGGGGTGGTGGTGGAACAGCCCACTTTTCGTGGCGGGAACACGAAATCCGTGTTGGTGGGGCAGAGAAGGGGCGTGGGGCTGCGTTTATACCCCATAGGGAGGGATGTGAAAGGGGTGAGCTTGGTTTTGTGGGGAGTTAGGTATAGAAAAGGAAGAGCCCAGACCTTTTTTTGCCGGGGGGGGGGGGGAGATCAGAGGTCATGAAGGGCTCTAGGGATGTGGGTGTAAATATTTAAAAGGCTAACCCACGGTGTAGTGGTTAAGAGGGTAGGACTCGGAGCTGGAAGAGACCTGGGTTCAAATCCATGAAGCTCACTGGGCGTGACCTTGAGGCAGTCGCTGCCTCTCAGCCTAATTTGCCTCACGGGGTTGTTACGAGGATTAAATGAGAAGTTGGAGTATTTTGGATTTAAATTTCCTTGGAAAAAATGGGGGATATAAATATGAGAAGTAAATAGTTTTATTATTATTATTATTATTATTATTATTATTATTATTATTATTATTATTATTACTACTACTACCACTACTGTTTGCACTTTCTGGAATGATGCACAGGATGAAACCCAGCCATCCTTTGAAATTTGCAATTCCCTGACTTTTGCAATGTCGTTCTCCCAAACCAAGCGTACGAAAATGCACATGGAGCGTGCCTTGTAAATTTCACTTCAGCAAAAACAGCTTACACAGATGCATATTATAATAATATAATAATAATTTATTATTTATACCCCGCCCATCTGGCTGGGCTTCCCCAGCCACTCTGGGCGGCTTCCAAAAAAATATTAAAATACTGTAATACATCAAACATTAAAAGCTTCCCTAAACAGGGCTGCCTTCAGATGTCTTCTGAAAGTCTGGTAGTTGTTGTTCTCTTTGACATCTGTTACAGAACATTTGACGTTCCGTTACAGAACATCCTTTTTCAGAACTTCGGCGAAATTGCACACAAAACCCCCCGTTTTGATTTAGGAGTATTCTGCGCTAAAGCCCGGATGAATTTTCAAGGGAACTTTGAAACAAAACCCACAAACGAATGTGGAAGTGTGGAGAACTGGAACTAAGATTGGGGAAAAAATGAGAAACTGAGACGGAATCAGATATGCCCATCCCATATGGGGAGGCGATTGCTGCTCAGTATTATTTTGGGGGGTGGGGGGTTTGCGGGAAATCCCCGGAAACCTTGAGCTGCCCTTCCGCTTTCTGGAAGCTTCTTTCCACACCACTGCCCTGCTTCTGACTGGGCTTGACCCCTCGTATCTTGGCTAGGGTGTGTCTGTGAATAACTTCCTGTCCGGGGACAAGAGCCCAGCTCAGCGGTTATAAATAGAGCGTTAAGTGTGGAAGGCAGACAAAGAAACTTTGGGATATTTTTTCCTCTTTCTGGAGCGAAGGTGGAGAGAAAGATTTTGAGTCTTTATCCTCCAACAGTTAAGTTGTGTTCCTAGTCCACCCGTACATTATCCCCACAGCCTTGTGCACATCCAAGTGTGTTGAACAGTAACTAATAAAAATGGCAAAGAAGTGCAACTTTATTCGTCAGGGAATTAACAAGGGGCACAGGGCATTTTGCGGGTGGTGCTGTGGGTTGAACCACAGAGCCTAGGACTTGCCGATCAGAAGGTCGGCGGTTCGAATCCCCATGACGGGGTGAGCTCCCATTGCTCGGCCCCTGCTCCTGCAAACCTAGCAGTTCGAAAGCACGAAGTGCAAGTAGATAAATAGGTACCGCTCCGGTGGGAAGGTAAACGGCGTTTCCGTGCTTCTCTGGTTTGCCAGAAGCGGCTTAGTCATGCTAGCCACATGACTGTACGCCGGCTTCCTCGGCCAAAAAAACGAGATGAGTGCCGCAACCCCAGAGTTAGCCACGACTGGACCTAATGGTCAGGGGTCCCTTTACCTTTAAATTGTTACTGGTTTTAGAATGTTTTTGTTATAGCTGTATATAAAGGTAAAGTAAAGGTAAGGGACCCGTGGATGGTTAAGTCCAGTCAAAGGCAACTAAGGGGTTGCGATGCTCACCTCGCTTTCAGGCCGAGGGAGCCGGCGTTTGTCCACAGACAGCTTTCCGGGTCATGTGGCCAGCATGACTAAACCGCTTCTGGCACAACGGGACACCGTGACGGAAACCAGAACGCACGGAAATGCTGTTTACCTTCCCACTGCAATGGTACCTATTTATCTACTTGCACTGGTGTGCTTTCGAACTGCTAGTTTGGCAGGAGCTGGGACAGATAGTCAGGGGTCCCTGTACCTTTACAGGGCGTTTCTTTGCACTGAGTGAGACGCCTGGTCCATCTAGTTCAGTACTGCCCACACTGATTGGCAGTAACCAATCTTATTTCTGCATAGCAGGGGCTTGGACCAGATGACCAACTCTACAATGCTATGAATTCTGTGATTCTCCAGGGTTTCAGGAAGGGAGTCCATCCCAACCTTACCGGGAACAGATTGAACCCGGGGCTTTTTGCATGCAGAAAGCAGGCCTCTGTTCCGATGTCCTTTCCAGCTGCTCCTTCCACCAAATCAAAATGAAGTTGGTAGTCCTCACAGTTCTGGAAAAATAAGGGGGGCTAATTTAAACAGGAACGCAGGAAGGCTCCTTATTCCGAGTCAGATCGCCTCTGAGTCCACCTGCCTCCATATTGTCTGCACGGGCAGGCAGCGTCTCTTCAGGATTTCCCTTCCTGGAGATTATCGGGGCTTGAACCCGGGTCATTCTGCGTGCCAAGCTCTGCCAGCTTCGACAGCCCTTCCCCAAGGGTTGAAAACAGGGCGGAGAAGATCTGTTGGAGGAGTTTTGGGGTGGGGGGCTGCTGGGAAAGCTGGCCGTGGGGCAGAGCGGAGACACGCGCTCCCTGCGAGTTTCGCCATCTTACGTTGTTTCCTTTCCTCTCCCCGCAGAGTAACTGCATCAAGACGTCCAAGTACAACGTGGTCACATTCCTGCCCATCAACCTCTTTGAGCAGTTCCAGGAAGTGGCTAACACTTACTTCCTCTTCCTCCTTATTCTCCAGGTGCGGCCCGTTCACGGGACTCTCATATTGGGGCAAGAGGGGAATTTGGAAGTGTTAATGTGGGCGGCATTTTGGGTTTCGTTTTGGAGAGTGGTGGAGGAGACTCCTTAGAAGCACCCTGCCGTCTCTTCTTCCCCTGCCTTCACTTACCCTCTCGCCTGTCTTCCTCCACCCAGCTGATTCCACAGATATCCTCCCTTTCGTGGTTCACCACCATAGTGCCTTTGGTTCTTGTGCTTACCATCACGGCGGTCAAGGATGCCACCGACGATTACGTAAGCAGGGGGGGGGGAGTCTGGGAGAGGGGAGACCTGGGTTGGGGCTGGTGGCGATTTGGACCGCTTATCGGTGCTTTGCTGGTATCCCAGAATTCACACCCTGCCTTTCTTTTGCCGTGGGACTCGCGGGATCATACGGGGCAGTTCCTCGGAAGGGGAGGTCAACCACCCCGGCGCTGGTCAAACCCAGACCTGCTTAGTATGAGACAGCTGTGTGATACGGCAGCAAAGAAGGCTAACGCAGTTCTAGGCCGCATTAACAGAAGTCGAGTGTCCAGATCAAGTCATAGTACAGCAGTACCTCGGGTTAAGTACTTAATTCGTTCCAGAGGTCCGTTCTTAACCTGAAACTGTTCTTAACCTGAAGCACCACTTTAGCTAATGGGGCTGCCGGGCCGCCGGAGCACGATTTCTGTTCTCATCCTGAAGCAAAGTTCTTAACCCGAGGTAATATTTCTGAGTTAGCGGAGTCTGTAACCTGAAGCGTATGTAACCCAAGGTACCACTGTACAGTCATACCTCATGTTACATCCACTTCATGTTACTTTCTTTCAGGTTACTTCCCGCGGCGACCGGGAAGTACTGGAAAGGGTTATTTCCAGGTTTTGCTGCTCACGCATGCGCAGAAATGCAAAATGACGTCTCGCGCATGCGCAGAAACGGCAAATTGCAACCCGCATGTGCGCAGACGCACCACTGTGGGTTGCGTTTTTTTCATGTTGCGAACGGGCCTCCAGAACGGATCCCGTTTGCAACCAGAGGTACCACTGTTCCGCTCTGTTCTGCCTTGGTCAGACGACACCCGGAATACAGTGGTACCTCGGGTTACATATGCTTCAGGTTACATACGCTTCAGGTTACAGACTCCGCTAACCCAAAAATAATACCTCGGGTAAAGAACTTTGTTTCAGGATGAGAACAGAAATCGTGCTCCGGTGGCGCAGCAGCAGCGGGAGACCCCATTAGCTAAAGTGGTGCTTCAGGTTAAGAACAGTTTCAGGTTAAGAACGGACCTCCGGAACGAATTAAGTACGTAACCAGACGTACCACTGTACTGTGCCCAGTTCTGGGCAACACAATTTAAGAAAAATATTGACAAGTTGGGAAGGTGTGCAGAGGAGGGCAAGCGAGATGATCAAGGGTCTGGAAACCAAGCCTTATGAGGAATGGTTGAAGGAGCTGGGCATGTTTAGCCTGGAAAAGAGACTGAGAGGAGATATGATAGCAATCTTCAGAAGCTGGTTTTCTGCTGCTCAGAGCGTAGGACCCAAACCAATGGATTCAGACAACAAGGAGACTCCGACTAAACGTTAGAAAGAACTTTCTGACTAGGGTTGGACTAGATGACCACTGGAACACCTTCCAACACTATTATTCTACCTGGAGATTTAACCCAGAACCTTCTGCACTCAAAGCAGAAGAATATAAAAAGGCATAAGAAGATCCTGGCTGCTGGATGAGGCCCATGGCCCATCTAGTTCAGCATCCTGTTCTCACAGTGGCCAACCAAATACCTCTGGGAAGCCCGCAAGCAGGACCTGAGTGCGAGAGCAACTCTCTCTACTCTGCGATTCCCAGCAAGTGACGTTCAGAGGCATTTTGCCTCCGACAGTGCAGGGAGAACATAGCCATTGTGACTAGCGGCCCCTGATCACCTGACCCTTCTCGATTGTGTAGGGGGACCTTCCTTTCATTCTGCATCACGGGGTTGGGCTAGATGACCCTTGGGTCCCTTCCGACTCTTAAGATTCTGCGATCTTGCTGTCTCTCTGCAGTTTCGCCACAAGAGTGACAACCAGGTGAACAATCGCCAGTCTCAGGTGCTGATCAATGGGATGTGAGTATTACCACGGCAACTGCGGATCGGTGGTGGTTGTTGTGGTGGATTTCTGGGTGAGGGGTGGGAAATCTGTTAGACCAGCAATGGGTGGTGGGAATCCTGTGGCCCTCTGGATACGCCTGGACTCAAAACACCCGCTTCAGCCACCCAGCATGGCCAGTGATCAAGCAGGAGGATGTGAGTTTGAGCCCAGCAAAATTTGTAGGGCTGTGGGGGTCACACACACACACACACACACACACACACACACACACCAGGGTGGTTGGTGGCCATTGAGAGTGATGGATAGAAGGCAGGGAGCCCAACAGTAAGAGCAGCTGGAGCGTGTGATTGGTGGAGCTGGAGCGTGTTATTGGTGGAGCAGGAGCCTGTGATTGGTGGAGGAGAAGCCTGTGATTGTTAGAGCTGGGGCCTGTGATTGGTGGAGCCGGAGCCTGTGATTGTTAGAGCTGGAGCCTGTGATTGGTGGTTCCCCATCCTTGAGTTAAAACAAGTGTTGGGAATGCTGGACTGCAAGTCCCATCATCCCTGGCCATTGACCGTGTTGGATGGGGCGGAAATTCCAACTTTAATGGAGTGGCAGACGAAAATTTTTGAATACATAGAACTGGCGAACATGACTTATAAGATTCGGAACCAAAAAGTAACCAAGTTCGAAGAGGAATGGAGTAAATTCGTTAAATGTATAAGGAATAATTGTAGAAGCTTAAAGACTGTAGCAGGGCTGATATAAATCTTGTGACATGGACAGAATGTAAATAAGAATCTGTAAGAGTGGATGTTAATTATGAAAACCGATGAAGGGAAGGAGGGAAGTCCGGGCGTGATGGCAAATAAGAAGACACAATAATGTTGAATGTAAGAGTATATATTTTATTTATTCTTGTTTTGGAAAATCAATAAAAAGCATTTAAAAAAAAAGGCCGTGTTGGCTGGGGCTGATGGGAGTTGTAGTTCAGCCACACCTGGCAGGCCAGAGGTTCCCCACACCTGATCGAAGTAAATATATCTTAAGTGATGGGGTTGGGCTTGTCTGCCTGTTTTCATTTGACACACCTCCTTTTTCTCCACTGCCAACCCCCTCTCCCCAAATCTTCCCCACACCTGGTCCTTACAGCCTCCGTCAGGAACAGTGGATGAATGTTCGCGTTGGTGACATCATAAAGTTGGAGAACAACCAGTTTGTGGCGGTGAGTCCTAGACCAGCCCCGCAGTGCTGTTTGCCCCACTTAAGCTGAGTGAGACCCACTAGTACCTGCAAGTCTGGGAATGAAGGAAAGGTCTGGTGAGCCGTGTTGGGGCAGGGTGAGTAGAGCACCTGCCTTGCGTGCAGAAGGTCCCAGGTTCAGTCCTTGGCCTCTCCAGGTAGGTGTGGGAACTCTCCCTGCCTGGAGAGCGCTGCCGGTCAGTGTAGACAATACTGAGATGGATGGACTGACTTGCACTAAGGCAAGGTAACGGTAAAGGGACCCCTGACCATTAGGTCCAGTCGTGGCCGACTCTGGGGTTGCGGCACTCATCTCACTTTATTGGCCGAGGGAGCCGGCGTACAGCTTCCGGGTCATGTGGCCAGCATGACTAAGCCGCTTCTGTTGAACCAGAGCAGCGCACGGAAACACCGTTTACCTTCCTGCCGGAGTGGTACCTATTTATCTACTTGCACTTTGAGGTGCTTTCGAACTGCTAGGTTGGCAGGAGCAGGGACTGAGCAACGGGAGCTCACCCCATCACGGGGATTCGAACCGCCGACCTGATCGGCAAGCCCTAGGCTCTGTGGTTTAACCCACAGTGCCACCCGCGTCCCTTATAAGGCTCTTGCTTATATTCCTATTGCTTATGTTCCTCTTAAATCACACCTTTGCACGGAACCATGAGGACTGGAACCTTAGTTTCTTTTCAGGGAAAGGACTATATAGCACCTGCTCTGCGTGCCGAAGGTTCAGTCTCTGAGCAGGGCTGGGAACTGTTCCCTGCCTGAAATCCTAGAGAGCTTCTGCCAGTCAGTGTAGACAATACTGAACTAAATGGACCAATGGTCTGACTCGGTATATGGCAGCTTTCTGTGTTCCTAAATTATAACGTAGCCTATGTGGTCCCTATACAGTGGTACCTCAGGTTAAATACGCTTCAGGTTACATACGCTTCAGGTGCAGACTCCGCTAACCCAGAAATAGTGCTTCAGGTAAAGAACTTTGCTTCAGGATGAGAACAGAAATTGTGCTCTGGCAGCGTGGCAGCAGCAGGAGGCCCCATTAGCTAAAGTGGTGCTTCAGGTTAAGAACAGTTTCAGGTTAAGAATAGCCCTCCGGAACGAATTAAGTACTTAACCTGAGGTACCACTGTACTGAGAGATTAGGACAGTGGTTCTCAAACTTTTTCTTCTGGGCCACACTTTTATAGTAAGAATTTGCTTGTGCCACACCATTTTTTAATCAATGAGAAATACACTGTGAAGCAAAGAGCAAAACAAACAACTACTAGCAGTGGTTGATTTGTAACGTGGAACACAACAACTTTATAATATGATCGTAGGACGTCCCGAAAGTATAAAACTACACGGCCACCTAAGAACATGACTCATTCCCAAAATATAATTCTAAATGATCCTCTTACATACGTACCTTAAGTATGTATACAAACTCAATGAGAGGTGTGAGCTTGCTTTTGCCGGATAATCTCATGTAAATTAGGTCTAATTTGAGACAAACAACACTCATTTCCTCATCCACACAAAGAAACCTTTCTCTTTTCTGATCTTCCCATGGCTGGGGCAACTGAGGCAGATGGGTGGGGTATAAATAGCAAAATTGTTTGTCAGAGTTGAAAATCCCTGATCACAGCAACTGTAGAATAGCCAATGCTCTTGCTCTCGTTTTGAAAATACGTTTATCCATAGTCTGCAAAAAAGAGAAATTATTTTTATACTATACCATGGGTAGGCAAACTAAGGCCTGGGGGCTGGATCCGGCCCAATTGCCTTCTAAATCTGGCCTGTGGACGGTCCGGGAATCAGCGTGTTTTTACATGAGTAGAATGTGTGTTTTTATTTAAAATGCATCTCTGGGTTATTTGTGGGGCATAGGAATTCATTCATATTTCCCCCCCAAAATATAGTCCGGCCCACCACAAGGTCTAAGGCAGTGTTCCCCAACCTTGGGCCTCCAGCTGTTTTTGGACTACAACTCCCATCATCCCTCGCTAGCAAGACCAGTGGTCAAGGATGATGGGAATTGTAGTCCAAAAACAGCTGGAGGCCCAAGGTTGGGGAACACTGGTCTAAGGGACGGTGGACCGGCCCCCTGCTGAAAAAGTTTGCTGACCCCTGTACTATACTGTACTGTACTGTACTGTACTATACTATATAGTACCATGGATCAGTGGCGTAGCGTGGGGGGTGCAGGGGGGGCGGGCCGCACCGGGCGCAACATCTGGGGTTAGGGCAAATCCATGGGTTAGGGGGCGCAAATCCACGGGTTAGGGGGCGCAAATCCACGGGTTAGGGGGCGCAAATTACTTGCCTTGCCCCGGGTGCTGACAACCCACGCTACGCCACTGCCATGGATAGCTCAGTCAGTGGAACATGAGACTCTTAGGTGGAATCTACACACATATTAAAAAATGCTGTGGAAATTCTTTTTTAAAAAAACGTTTTGAAAAATACATTCAATTTGGCATAGCTCACCGTCGCCATCTGGTGTCACTTTGGAAAATTGCACCTGACAACATATTAAATGCATTTGACGTCTCTCCCCCCCCTTGCCAATACCAGTGTGGTGCGCTATACTCTTTGAGAAGATTAGGAATATAAAGGGTGCAGTCTGCACGTTTGTGTGAATCCAGGCACAGCCTCTGTGGCTGGTATTTGCTGCTTTAGCCGCTTTCCTCCTCTTCTCCCCCCAGGCTGACTTGCTCCTCCTGTCCAGCAGCGAACCTCACGGACTTTGCTACATCGAAACGGCAGAGCTGGACGGGTGAGTGCTGACTCCATTTTCCATGCTTTTCCCTCAGCAGTTGGGGCAGTTGAGGGGGCCGTCTCGGAAAGTGAGCCTTGCGCTATTGGGTTTACGCATTGAAGCAGGTGTCTGCTCATTTGGATGGGGGTCTCCGTCGGGCTGGGACCGCTAGCATGGTATAGTGGTTAAGGTGCCAGACTAGGACCTGGAAGAGACCAGGGTTCAAATCCCCGCTGAGCCCCGAAGGTCGCTTGGGCCAGTCGCAGGCGCTCAGCCTAACCCCACCTCACAGGGTTGGGAGGAGTGAAAACCATATATACCAGGGAGAGATTGGTTGGCTATCCGTCCTGGATGCTTTAGTTATTTTATATTTTATATGAATGAATTTTATTATTTCGGTCACAGACCAGTTCCAGCCCACGTACAATATCAAGGAAGTCATAAAACACGATAGGGATACATTTGAATTTGCAATTAGGTATAGCAGGGACAATACAGATTTAGCAACAATTAAAAAATATATAAATTAAAACTTAGTATATTTTATTTATACTCTGCTCATCTGGCTGGGTTTCCCCAGCCACTTCAGGCAGCTTTACAGCACATATAAAACATAGTAAAACGTTTTCTATTTGAGATTCATGTGTTGCGGGGGGGGAGGGTCAGACTAGATGACTCTAGGGGTCCCTTCCAACTCCACAATTGTATGATTCCTACCACCTTGAGTTCCTTGGAAGAAAAGGCGGGATATATACGAACTAAATGAATAAAATGATACTTTATTATTCCCCCCCCCATAAAATCAATATATTGCTTAATTCTAAAAACAAAACCCCAAAGCAGTTTACAAGAGGAATAGAACAATGACAAGAAAACATTTAAAAGCAACAATTTGAAACCTCCAAAAAATAATTTAAACCGATAAGCTGAAAACCAAATTGAAGCACATGTCAGCGTTCCACATGTCTGGATAGACTTGCTTAAATAAAAATATTTTTAGTGAAGGTGGCTGGCTGTTGTCAAAAGGCAGGGAGTTCCAAAGGGTGGCTGTTTTTGGCATGTCAGCTATTTTTATTCCAAGGCGATCCGAACCGCTTACCTAGTTCATTTCATTCATCCCATTTATGTACTGCTTACGTTTAAACAGAGTAGGACATGGGTGGCGCTGTGGGTTAAACCACAGAGCTAAGACTTGCTGATCAGAAGGTCAGTGGTTCAAATCCCCGCGACGGG
The DNA here is from genome assembly GCF_964270895.1 of Podarcis filfolensis. Taxonomy (NCBI): domain Eukaryota; kingdom Metazoa; phylum Chordata; class Lepidosauria; order Squamata; family Lacertidae; genus Podarcis; species Podarcis filfolensis. The sequence continues at coordinate 8,465,137 of NC_139620.1, forward strand.
GTGAGCTCCCGTTGCTCTGTCCCTGCTCCTGCCAACCTAGCAGTTCAAAAGCATGTCAAAGTGCAAGTAGATAAATAGGTACCGCTCTGGCGGGAAGGTAAACAGCGTTTCCATGCGCTGCTCTGGTTCGCCAGAAGCGGCTTAGTCCTGCTGGCCACATGACCCAGAAGCTGTATGCCAGCTCCCTCTGCCAATAAAGCGAGATGAGCACCGCAACCCCAGAGTCGGCCACGACTGGACCTAATGGTCAGGGGTCACTTTACCTTTACCTATGTTTAAACAAGGCTCTTCATGGTTATAACTCAGGTCCAAATATATATTAGAAAAGAATAGAGAATTTCTACGTTCTACAAAATGCCGTTGACAGCAAAACAGAACCTCAGCCTTTCAATCAAAACATTTTAAAAATTTGCCTGCCAAGCAGTTTTTAAATCGGCAAACAAATGGGAGCGAGCTCAGCGGAGCCTCCCTGTTCAGTCACAGTCTATATCAATGTCAGTTGCTGGTGGAGGAGGTTGGTAAACCAGCTGGCACTTGGCTGTAGGCTTTTCTGCCTGCCTTTTGGCCTTTCTGGAGACATCTGTGAATAATAATAATAATAATAATTTATTATTTATACCCCGCCCATCTGGCTGGGTTTCCCCAGCCACTCTGGGCGGCTTCCAACAAAACACTAAGATACAATAACCTATTAAACATTAAAAGCTTCCCTAAACAGGGCTGCCTTTAGATGTCTTCTAAAAGTTTGGTAGTTATTTTTCTCTTTGACATCTGATGGGAGGGCGTTCCACAGGGCGGGTGCCACTACTGAGAAGGACCTCTGCCTGGTTCCCTGTAACTTTGCTTCTCACAGCGAGGGAACCACCAGAAGGCCCTCGGCGCTGGACCTCAGTGTCCGGGCAGAATGATGGGGGTGGAGACACTCCTTCAGATATACAGTACTGAGACCGTTTAGGGCTTTAAAGGTTAGCACCAACACTTTGAATTGTGCTCGGAAACGTACTGGGAGCCAGTGTAGGTCTTTCAAGACTGGTGTTATATGGTCTCGGCGGCCGCTCCCAGTCACCAGTCTAGCTGCCGCATTCTGGATTAGTTGCAGTTTCCGGGTCACCTTCAAAGGTAGCCCCATGTAGAGCGCATTGCAGTAGTCCAAGCGAGAGATAACCAGAGCATGCACCACTCTGGCGAGACAGTCCGCGGGCAGGGAGGGTCTCAGCCTGCGTACCAGATGGAGCTGATATACAGCTGCCCTGGACACAGAATTGACCTGCACCTCCATGGACAGCTGTGAGTCCAGAATGACTCCCAGGCTGCGCACCTGGACCTTCAGGGGCACAGTTACCCCATTCAGGACCAGGGAGTCCTCCACACCTGCCCGCCTCCTGTCCCCCAAAAACAGTACTTCTGTCTTGTCAGGATTCAACCTCAGTCAGGATTCAACCTGTGAGGAGCAGGACACTGTGCATCTTGGATCCCTTCATCCTGATCCGGTTCTTACCGTGCCTCTTTTCATTGGGGGTAGGCTTGAGTGTGAGGACTGCCTCCCCGGGCGGGGATCCAGGACCTAGGCGCCTGGGCCTGCTCCTTGGGCCCCCCCTCTATGATTAATGCTGCTTCTGCCTCCAGGGAGACCAACATGAAGGTCCGTCAGGCCATCCCAGTGACGTCGGAGCTGAGTGACACCAGCAAGCTTGCGCACTTTGATGGTGAGTGGGGGGGGGGCTGCGTAGTTTTGCATGGGACACAGAGCATGCAGGTATTCCTAACTGGCCCTTGGCACACCCCTCCCTCCGTGAGTGTGTTTTCCCCTTCCTGGGCCGACAGTCCTTCGTCTCTTGGGGCTGAGAAACGCTCCCCACCTCTGGTTTGCCTGGTGCCACCAGTGCTTTCCAGATTGCAAAGGGACAGGTCCCTGCCCCAGGTAGCTTACATTATAAAATGCTGAGGGAACGGGAGAAGGGCAAGGGGAGCATCCTCAATAAAACTCCAACCAGATAAGTCTCTGCCCCGAGGATCTTCCAGATCTGAAGTTTCGTTGAATTGGAGAAGAGACTGAGGGCAAGGTGGTGATGATAATAACAATGATGATGATGATGATGATGATGATAATAATAATTAATAAATAATGAATTAATTAATTTATACCCCGCCCATCCAGCTGGGTTTCCACAGCCACTCTGGGCAGCTCCCAACAGAATATTAAAATCACGATAAAACTTCAAACATTAAAAGCTTCCCTAAACAGGGCTGCCCTCAGATGTCTTCTAAAAGTCAGATAGTTGTTTATTTCCTTGACATCTGATGGGAGGGCGTTCCACAGGGTGGGCGCCACCACCGAGAAGGCCCTCTGCCTGGTTCCCTGTAACCTCACTTCTCGCGGTCAGGAAACTGCCAGAAGGCCCTCGGAGCTGGGCCTCAGTGTCCGGGCTGAACAATGTGGGTGGAGACGCTCCTTCAGGTGTACTGGGCCGAGGCCGTTTAGGTGTACCAGGAATAGCTGAGCTTCCTCTTCCTCTTAGTCTCTCATTGGCTCTGGCGCCACCTGCTGTTGGGCTCCCTGCCTGCCGCCCAGTGGGCACCTCCAGCCTCTGCTCGCTGCACCCAGCAAAATTTCCTAGCTTGGAGGAAATGCAAGGTACTTCCGGCTGGGGAATTTGTTCTGAATTGATGCCTTTCGACTTCAGGGGAGGTGATCTGCGAGCCGCCCAACAATAAGCTGGACAAGTTCAGCGGGACGCTCTACTGGAAGGACAGCAAGCACTCCTTGAGCAACCAGAACATGCTGCTTCGTGGCTGCGTCCTCCGCAATACGGAGTGGTGTTTTGGCCTTGTCATCTTCGCAGGTGCGTGAGCTTATTTCCAGCTTATTTCAGTTTTCCTTAAAGCGGTTGATACCCTGCTCTTCAGCCTCATCCAGAGCACCTTGCCTCCCCACCCCCAAAACCAGCCTGCCCTTCGGTGCACAATCTGGAAAGGCCCGACACGCTGTGATGGCCTGGGACTCGGGCTCAGACTCGGAACCAGAGGAGTCTCGGTCTGCACCGGACCCTTTGCCTCAGACATCATCTGAACCAAGTCTGGGGCCTGATCCTGAAGAGTCCCAGTCTGCACAGGTCCCTCTGCAACAAACACCAGCTGGGCCAAGTCAGGGGCCTGAGCCTGCCCTGGCTCCAGAGGTGGGGATTCCCTTGTTGCCTTCAGCTGGGCCATCACTTACAGCTGCTCCACTACCGGTTGGGTCAGGGGAGGCTGAGGCGGCCCCTGGGTCTAGTAACCCACCGACGTCTCCCGAGGTGCAGAGACTGAGGTCTGAGAGAAGGAGAGACCTGAGTACTCGCAGGAGGAGTGCTCGCCTTCGGGCGAAACAGGGAGGTGAGTCGCTGGGGGATCAGGACCGGCCGTTACCCTGACAAAGATAAAAGGCTGTCGGACCCCACTCCAGGTTGTGGGAGCAACATGGCTGTATGCTAGATCCTGCCTGAGATCCTGTACCTGTTCTTGCCTGGTTTCCTGCCTTGGCCCTGTCGGACTGTCTCCCAGCGGAACCTTCGGGTTCTGGTCCTGTCCTGGACCGCATTTCACAGGTTACCCCTGGGCCCAGCACACACGCAAGGAAAAAGGGAGGGGGGTTATTGTCCCTCCCTCACTTGATCTCTCATGGTCTCCTGAAGCTCCATCAGGATCTGGTTGAAAAAACGAAGAATTTTTTCACAAGGTCACAACAATGGGGGAAAGTCAGTGCCCCCCAATCCTTGACTTATTTTTTACATTTCATTTCATGGAACCATAAAATTGGAGAGTTGAAAAGGAGCCACAAGGGTCGTCTAGGCCAGGCAAGTCCAACTGGTCGATCGCAATCTACTGGTCGATCGTGGGATGTTCCTGGTTGATCCTAAGCGATTGTTAGCTCCCCCGGCCCCCCCAAAAAAAGGATAGGAAAGGGGGAGAAAATGCTCAACAACCATGGTCTCTCCCCCTAAAAAAGATAGTTGGATGTGCCTGATCTAGGCCAATGCAGAAAATCTACATTGTTATGGGTGCAAGTCCTCAAAGCAGTAACTGCAGTACCTTGGATCTTAATTTGTTTGGGGCTTCGTAACTTAAGACAAGGACCTGGGGCCTGGCTCAGGAGTAGATGGGCAGCCAGTGCAAATGTTGTAAATGCTGGAGTCACGTTACAGTAGTAGCTCGGGTTACAAACACCTTGGGTTACAAACACTTCGGGTTACAGACTCCGCTAACCTGGAAGTAGTACCTCGGATTAAGAACTTTTACCTCAGGATGAGAACAGAAATTGCACGGCGGTGGTGCGGTGGCAGCGGGAGGCCCCATTAGCTAAAGCGCGCCTCAGGTTAAGAACGGTTTCGGGTTAAAAACGGACCTCTGGAATGAATTAAGTTCTTAACCCAAGGTACCACTGTAAATTACATCACGTTCGTCCTGTATGTTTATTTCTCTGGCTCCTACAGGCCCAGACACCAAACTGATGCAGAACAGCGGCCGCACGAAATTCAAGAGAACGAGCATTGACCGCTTGATGAACACCTTGGTGCTTTGGGTACGTAAAGCTCCCTTCTCCCTCCCTTCCTAGAATTCTAGAGTTGGATGAGACCCTCTGAGGGTCATCTAGACCAGGGATCAGCAAGGTTTACTGGCCGTGGGCTGGATCACTCCCATGGAGATTGTCCGTGGGCCGGACTGGCGCAGCGCCAGAAATCACATCTGCGCATGTCCGCAGCGCTGGAAATTGCTTCTGCGCATTGCCCGTGAGATTGTCCGTAGGCCGGACTGGCCCAGACACCGGAAATCACACCCGTGCAGAAGCGATTTTCGGCGTCTGGACATGCGCAGACATGATTTCCAGTATCTGTGCATGCGCAGACGTGATTTCTGGCGCCGCTTGGTGAGTCCCCGCGTTGCGCTGCACCAGCTTAGTGCAGCGTGTGGGGGACTTGCTGAGTGGGCAGCTTGTGGGTTGGTAAAACGGTCTTCGTGGGCTGCATCCAGCCCATGGGCTGCACGTTGCCAACCCCTGATCAACCCCCTGCGATGCAGGAATTCTGCCTGCAGCTGTCCCTGGGTGGGCTCGAACCACCAACCTTCTGGTTAACAGCCGGATGCACTGACCCGTTGCGCCACAGGAGGGCTCCTTTCTCTCCACGGTTTTTAAGCAAGGAGTCTCCCCTCCTGTTCCACCTGAGCATAGAAGATCCTGCCCTCTCTTTGTGTGTTTTCTTTGTCTACTTTTAATACTCCGTGCACCTTCCCCCGGCAGATCTTTGGCTTTCTCGTGTGCATGGGCGTCATCCTGGCCATTGGCAACTCCATCTGGGAGTACGAGGTGGGCGCCTGCTTCCAGATCTACCTGCCCTGGGACGAGGCGGTCGACAGTGCCTTTTTCTCTGGCTTCCTCTCCTTCTGGTCCTACATCATCATCCTGAACACGGTCGTCCCCATCTCCCTCTACGTCAGGTATTTTGGGGCACTCTCATCCCCCTCCCACTGTTTTTGTCGCCCTTAATAATTCCTAGTGATTATGGGATGTGCCTTTCAGTATTCTCAGTAGCTTAGTTCTCTAATAAGGGGGTAGTAATATATTAATGGGGTACAGGCCTGACGTACGGTTGCCTTGACTTGTTAAAAAGGGCCTGTGGTTTAGAAATAATCCAGCAAAAATCGCAGATAGAGGTGGTCAAAAAAGTTAAGTATCTTGGAATCTGGGTGACTCCTAAAAATATAGATTTATATAAAAATAACTACGAACTGTTGTGGAAGGAAATAAAAAAGGATTTGGAAATTTGGGGTAGATTGAAATTGTCATTCTGGGGAAGGATTAACACAATTAAGATGAATGTATTACCAAGGTTGCTGTTCCTATTCCAGACCATCCCTATAATTAAGGGGAGCGGAGTTTTTAAAGAGTGGCAAAGAGTGCTCTCAAGATACATCTGGCAGGGCAAAAAACCTAGAATTCGATTCAAACTGTTAACAGATATAAGGGAAAGAGGAGGGTATGCACTGCCGGACCTGAAGCTATATTATGAGGCATCATGCCTCTGCTGGCTAAAAGATTGGGTTAAATTAGTGAATAATGATCTGCTCGACTTAGAGGGTTTCGACAACAGGTTCGGTTGGCATGCCTACCTATGGTGCGAGAAAAGAAAAGTACATAGGGGATTCGAGAACCACATCTTCCGAGGTCCATTGATTGAGATATGGGAAAGGTATAAAAACCTGCTAGAAGCTAAAGTTCCACACTGGCTATCACCTCTCGAAGTGTTAAGTGTGAAGAAAATTAATATGAGAAGTAGTTGGCCAACTTACAGTCAATTAGTAATTAAGGAAGTTGGGAAATGGAAACTAAAACCGTATGATCAGGTTAAAGAACTTGTTTATGACTGGCTACACTATTTCCAAATAAATGAATTGTTTAAAAAGGATATTAAAGAAAGAGGATATGTAGATAAAGAGTCGAAATTCCAGATTGAAATTATAAACAATGATGTGAGAACACTATCCAAAATGTATAAGATTTTGTTGGAGTGGAATTTAGGAGATGAAGAGGTCAAGGCAGTAATGATCCACTGGGCTAGAGATGTGGGACATAGTATACAATTCGAAGACTGGGAAAAATTGTGGAAAGAGGGTATAAACTTTTCGGCATCTATGGCAATAAGGGAAAATGTCATGAAGATGTTTTACAGGTGGTACATAACACCTTTAAAATTATCGAAAATGTATAAGGTTTGTAATAAATGCTGGAAATGTAAAGCTCAGGAGGGTTCCTTTTACCACATGTGGTGGGAGTGCGGGAAAGTGAAGGGATTTTGGGAAAAAATATACACTGAACTCAAGAAGATTTTAAAATATACGTTTATAAAAAAACCAGAAATCTTCCTGCTAGGGATATTAGGGAATGAAATAAAAAAGAAGGACCATAAATTTGTGTACTATGCGGTTACAGCAGCAAGGGTAATTCTAGCCCAGAAATGGAAACAGCAGGATATACCAACGGTGGACGAGTGGAGATCAAAGCTATTGGATTACGCGGAGTTGGATAAATTGACAGGAAAGATTAGATATTTAAGAGACCAAAAGTTCATTAAGGATTGGGGGAAATATGTAGATTACCTGGATTATGTAAGTGAGGGAGAAACAACGTTAGTGGGATTTAAAGAAGCACTGTGAAGCAGTAAGAGTTATTGTCTAAAGGAATTAGAAGAAAGAGAGATATATAATGTCAATATAAGCCAGGAAATGCGTAAACTTAAATTGTAACTACGAATGATTTTCGGATAAGCTGAAGGAAGTCCTAAAAGAGAAAGTAATGTAAAATCTTTGATGTGAAGTATTTAATGTCGGTTACTTGTTTTTTTGTTTGTTATCTTATTATTTATATATATTCTTTGTTATTCCTTTATTTGAAGCAAATTAATAAAAACTTATATGGATAAAAAGGGCCTGTGGTTAATCTTAACCATGGTTAGTTTACCATGGTTAGTCTTAATCTTAACCATGGTTAGGGAAAACAAGCCAGCTTCATAAACTAGGGTTTGGAGGTAGCTTGCTTCTGCTGCGCGTAGTTTCAACTGACAGTAATCTGCCCAGTTTTGGATGTCATGACAAACTGCAAGGCGTCTAAAATGAAAGCGAAATCTCCCATTCTCCTCCTTGCAGAAAGAAAGGGTCAGTGAGACTGATACTTCTGCAGCTTCGTGCAGGCACAGCCCCTTTGTAATACAGGTCAACAATCCTTGCATCAACCCCTGTAAGACATGGCCAGCATTTATTACACCCCTATTACAGATGGGGAAGGTTGAGGTCGAGTGACTTGCCTACTGCTTCACCTCCAACGAGTTCACAGCTGAGATTGCAACTGTGGCTTTTGCTTATTAGCTGCTGTCCCTGAATCCTTGATCTCGTCCCAGAGTCTTTAAACAGGCAGTGTCCAGACCCCTGAGCTCCCTCGAAACCAACCTATAACTTCAGGAGGAGACGGAATTGAGAGTTGGGATCCTCCTAGTGGTGCAGCGATGAAACCGCTTGCAGCTTTGCGAAGCTAAGCAGGGTCCAGTATGGTTTCAAGTTGGATGGGGGACCACGTGTTGAGATGCCTGCATTGGAGGGGGGTTGGACTAGATGACCCTCAGGTCCCCTTCCAGCTTTTACAAGTCTGTGATTCTAAAAGAGGTGAGCAGGCAGAATTTTAGGAAGCAGGCATCTGATGCTATTATCAGGAATGATCTGACCAGTTTTATCTCTCCCACCTTCTCCTAACGATGCCTCTGTCATACGCATTTAGTATGTCCTGATCGCTGCACTGCCACATTCCTATTTTTTGGTTTAATCTTATTTTCCCCCTGCCTTTCTGCCTGCAACCCTGCTATCTGTGTCTGTTCTTTCTTTTTTTTTTTGTTGGTTTAATTTCTCTTTTTCTTTTGAATTCTTCAGCACGAATTTCTCTTTCTCTCTCACACCCTTAGCCCCCAGGTAAGAGCATGCGCCGCCACCTGAAATCCTCTTCCAGCTTTGCTTGGGTCCTTGCAGCTTACGGTGAGGTAGGGGGTGAGTGGGACGTCCCGTTCCATAACATCCTGTGAGCTGCATAAGGGATGTAGCTTAGTGGTTATAGCATGCAGAAGGTTCCAGGTTCAAATCCTGGCATCTCCCATGTACAGACGAGAGCATCTCCTGCCTTAAAACCTGGAGAGACAGGTCAGTGTTGACAGTGCTGAGCTGGATAGATAAATGATACACCTGTAAAGGTAAAGGTACCCCTGCCCATCAGGGGCAGTCGTGACCAACTCTAGGGTTGCGCGCTCATCTCGCTCAAGAGGCCGGGAGCCGGCGCTGTCCGAAGACACTTCCGGGTCACGTGGCCAGCGTGACTAAGCTGCATCTGGCGAGCCAGCACCAGCGCAGCACACGGAAATGCCGTTTACCTTCCCGCTATAAAGCGGTCCCTATTTATCTACTTGCACTTAGGGGTGCTTTCAAGCTGCTAGGTAGGCAGGCGCTGGGACTGAACGACGGGAGCTCACCTCGCCGCGGGGATTCGAACCGCTGACCTTCTGATCGGCAGGTCCTAGGCTCTGTGGTTTAACCCACAGCGCCACCCGTGTCCCACCGATACACCTGTATAAGGCAGCTTAGTTCAGTTCCACAAGCAATTATTTTTAAGGGAAGGCCATAGCTCAGTAATGGAGCAGCTGCTTTGTTTGCCAAAGGATCTGGGTTCAATCCCAATTACATCTCCAGCTTGCACAGCTGACACACAGGGAAGCAGCTTCCCTGCCCATCAGCTGAGCTGATCAAGAAGACCCCCACTGCCCCTTTGACTCGCACAAGCCTGGGGGGCAGTGGGGCTTGCTCATGTGTTAAGCGGTGAGGCCTCCAGCTCGCGAGAAGACCATTGGACTCTGTGGAGGGTCTGCTCACAAGCCAGGGCATGCGGGTGGCGCTGTGGTCCAAACCACTGAGCCTCTTGGGCTTGCCGATCAGAAGGGTGGCGGTTCGAATCCCTGCGATGGAGTGAGCTCCCGTTGCTCCATCCCGGCTCCTGCCAACCTAGCAGTTTGAAAAGCACACCTGTGCAAGTAGATAAATAGGTACCATTGTGGCGGGAAGATAAACGGCATTTCTGTGCGCTCTGGTTTCTGTCACGGTGTTCCGTTGCACCAGAAGCGGTTTAGTCATGCTGGCCACATGACCTGGTAAGCTGTCTGTCGACAAACGCCGGCTCCCTCGGCCTGAAGCAAGATAAGCGCCGCGATCCTACCTTTGACTGGACTTTACCATCAGGGGGTCCTTTACCTTTACCTTTCTCGCAAGCCAGTTGGACTCTCCAGGGTGTTCCCCATTTCTAGTTCCTGGTACTGCAAGTGTGCACAGTTGCATGCAAAAATGTCACTTGTAAATGGGGAGTAGGGACGCGGGTGGCACTGTGGGTTAAACCACTGAGCCTCTTGGGCTTGCCGATCAGAAGGTCGCGTTTCGAATCCCCGCAACGGGGTGAGCTCCCGTTGCTCAGTCCCTGCTCCTGCCAACCTAGCAGTTCGAAAGCACATCAAGTGCAAGTAGATAAAGAGGTACCACTCTGGCGGGAAGGTAAACGGCTGCTCTGGTTCGCCAGAAGCGGCTTAGTTATGCTGGCCACATGACCTGGAAGCTGTACGCCGGCTCCCTCGGCCAATAAAGCGAGATGAGCGCCGCAACCCCAGAGTCGGCCACGCCTGGACCTAATGGTCAGGGATCCCTTTACCTTTTTTAAATGGGGAGTTGCCTGTACTAAGTTAGATGGACCAAATGACCTGACTCAATATATGAGGCAACTTCCTGTTCTTCTATAAGGTATAGTCTGCTATCTTTCCACCCCTTCCCCGAACCCTGGTAGGGGAGAGCGTTTAAGGCCTGTGAGTAGCCGATTCTGAGATCTTCCTCTCATTTCTCGGGGCTTCTGTTTGTTTCTTCGTTCATTCGTCAGATGTCTATCTCGCGGCCTCAGAGCAGCTTTTACACCCGCCTGTCTGTAAATCTGTGGTTTTGAGGAGCCTCCAGGCAGGCGGGGGGGGGGCATTTGGTGGCAAGGAACCCTTTCCAACTTGAGGGCCTTTCAGGGCATGTTTTCGAGGGCCACTTACCAGTGGTAGTCTGGGCAGAAAGAGAGAGCGGGGGAATGAATTTTACCTTGGTGCAGTGGGCTGGTTTCTATCCCTGCGCTAACCTCTTCCTCCTCCCGTGTCTGCGCAGCGTGGAGGTGATTCGCCTCGGGCACAGCTACTTCATCAACTGGGATAAGAAGATGTATTGCGTGAAGAGGTGCACGCCGGCCGAGGCCCGGACCACGACCCTCAACGAGGAGCTGGGGCAGGTGGAGTACATCTTCTCTGACAAGACTGGCACCCTCACCCAGAACATCATGGTCTTCAGCAAGTGCTCGGTGAACGGGCGCAGCTACGGTAAGCCAGGTGGCCCAAAATGCAGACAAAGCCGGGTTCGAAACCAGTTTTGTTGTCATTATGACTAGGGTTTTTTTTTTTAAAAAAAAAAAAATATTAGTTGCTGTTATTGGTTCTTCTTCAAATTACAGTGGTACCTCGGGTTACATACGCTTCGGGTTACATATGCTTCAGGTTACAGACTCCGCTAACCCAGAAATAGCACTTCAGGTTAAGAACTTTGCTTCAGGATGAGAACAGAAATCATGCTCCAGCGGCGTGGCAGCAGCGGGAGGCCCCATTAGCTAAAGTGGTACCTCAGGTTAAGAACAGTTTCAGGTTAAGTACAGACCTCCGGAACGAATTAAGTACTTAACCCGAGGTACCACTGTATTAGTTGCTGTTATTGGTTCTTCTTCTTCTCTTTCAAATTATTAGTTGCTGTTATTGGTGGTTGGTTCTCGAACTTAATCTGTTCCGGGAGTCCGTTCGACTCCCGAAACCAGTCAAAAACCAAGGTGCGGCTTTCGATTGGCTGCAGGAGCTTCCTGCACTCAGTGTCGGGTGTTCAGCTTCAGAAAAATGTTCACAAACCAGAACACTTCTGGGTTTGCGGCGTTTGGGAGCCAATTTGTTCGGCAGCCAATCTGTTTGAGTACCAAAGTACCACTGTACTGTTCAACTGACTGGCTGCACCAGGCGAGGGTAGCCGATGGGTCTCAAACCCCAGTGAGTTAGGGACTTCCATTTCATGTGAAGACAGATTCCAGCGAATTGAACGGACAAGACCAATAATGGGCCCAGTGGTCAAGAAAGTAGTTTCTGCACATGCTGTAGAGGGAAGTGAGGGGCAGATGGAGCTCGTTCTAAATGGCTTCGATCCTGTATACCTGAAGGAGTGTCTCCACCCCCATTATCCAGCCCAGACACTGAGGTCCAGCGCCGATGGCCTTCTGGCAGTTCCCTTGCTGCGAGAAGTGAGGTTACAGGGAACCAGGCAGAGGGCCTTCTCGGTAGTGGCACCTGCCCTGTGGAACGCCCTCCCACCAGATGTCAAGGCAATAAACAACTACCGTATTTTCTGCTCTATAAGACACACTTTTTCCCTCCTAAAAAGTAAGGGGAAATGTGTGTGCGTCTTACGGAGCGAATGCAGGCTGCGCAGCTATCGCTGAAGCCAGAACAGCGATGGTGTTCTACTGGGGTAGTATCCTACTATGGTGTGTCAATACCTCCTCTCTCTCTCGCCCTCCTGGGTCGTAACACTCGCTCTTTATTTTTCTCTGTTTTGCAGGTGATGTCCTGGATGTTCTGGGTTACAAGGCTGAGCTTGGAGAGGTAGGCGCTGTGGGAGAATCTCTGCGATGGGATGGATGGCACAAAGGAACGGGGAAATGGGTTTTATTAAGGAGTTTTATTAAGGGGAGTGGGGGGTGGGGCGGGGAGGGGGAAGGAAAGTGGTGGCGGAAACACCCACCCGCAGAGCTGCCACCTGTTATCGGGAATAATAACAGTGATAATGGTCACCTAATTAATTTATATACTCCCATTAGGATGCATGGCATTCCACAGGGCGTAAAAGGACAAAGTCCCTGCCCTGATGAGCTTACAATCTATGAAAAAAAAAGAGATTAATCTTAAACTCCCCAATGTCCTGTCTGGAGGATGAAAATCCATCGTTCGAAAGGAGGAGTTTTTTTGTTCCGAGCGGCATATTTGTCCTGGAAGCACGAATGTGGTCCCATTGACTTAAAAACGTGGACCAAATAAAACCTTTGCTGTAGATTCCCCCACCCCCACCCCACAAAAACTTTATGTAGGGTGGCTTTTTATATGCCCTCCATTAGCCCTCGTCAAAATAGGCATTATTATTATTTTATAATAATTTTTATTTATTTATTTATTTTTTTAGATATTTATACCCCGCCCTCCCCAGCTAAGACTGGTCTCAGGGTGGCTAACACCAAATATAAAAACAATTGATTGAAATACAGCTTAAAAAAACAAGATTAAAATACAACATTAAAACATTAAAATGCAGCCTCATTTCAGTGGAAATGCAATCAAAAACTTTTTGGGGGATAAAAACGTCAAGTTTTTATTAGTTTCATTAGTTTTCAATTACAACAATCCGGTAAAGGGACCCCTGACCATTAGGTCCAGTCGTGGCCAACTCTGGGGTTGTGGCGCTCATCTCGCTTTATTGGCCGAGGGAGCCGGCGTACAGCGTCCGGGTCATGTGGCCAGCATGACTAAGCCGCTTCTGGTGAACCAGAGCAGCGCACGGAAACGCCGTTTACCTTCCCGCCGGAGCTGCTAGGTTGGCAGGAGCAGGGACTGAGCAATCAATGGGAGCTCACCCTGTCGCGGGGATTCGAACCGCCAAACTTCTGATGGGCAAGTCCTAGGCTCTGTGGTTTAACCCACAGCGCCACCCGCGTCCCACAACAATCCAATAGTAGTCTCAAAAAATAGGCAATTGTTATCTTGGGTGATATTGCTGGCCACTGGAGGCTGCTGTATTTGGGCGAATGGGGGCTGTGCCCCACCAGCTTCACTTGGCTCTCCGCCAGCTCCTCACCTGCCTACTTGATTTCTTACATCCAGTCTAGGAGGCTTGTCTGCCTCCCAGCATCTTTCCCCTCCTTTTTCTCAGTTTGATCATGTCAGAACTCAGCAGGGATCAGGAGCAGGAGAATGGGGACGAAACTGCATTCGTTGGCTCCACCTGCCATTGCCTCTGGCGCCCCCTACTGTCGAGCTCCCGGCCTCCCACCCTACCAGTCCCCACGCTCACCCAGCCACCACTGTAACCCTTTCTTCTCCTCTTCTCTCCCGGCCTCCCCTAGAAGACGGAACCAGTGGACTTCTCTTTCAATCCTCTGGCAGACCCCAAGTTCACCTTCTGGGACGCGGCGCTGCTGGAAGCGGTCAAGCTCGGTGACCCTCATGTACACGAGTTCTTCCGTCTCCTCTCCCTCTGCCACACGGTCATGTCCGAGGAAAAGAGCCCAGGTTGGGATCAGGTCTTTTAAAAAATCAGGGGGAAGAGGAGGAGGTGTTGGTCTTGCTACAGGGATGGAGAGTCTTCTGAAGTTTACAGCATGTTATTCCTTGAAGGAGAACTACCGTATTTTTCGCTGCATAAGACACACTTTTTTCCTCCTAAAAAGTACAGTGGTACCTCGGGTTAAGTACTTAATTCGTTCCGGAGGTCCGTACTTAACCTGAAATTGTTCTTAACCTGAAGCACCACTTTAGCTAACGGGGCCGCCGTGCCGCCGGAGCACGATTTCTGTTCTCATCCTGAAGCAAAGTTCTTAACCTGAAGCACTATTTCTGGGTTAGCGGAGTCTGTAACCTGAAACGTATGTAACCTGAAGCGTATGTACCCTGAAGCGTATGTAACCCGAGGTACCACTGTAAGGGGAAATGGAGCCGAATTGCCCAGGGGCGAAAAGCAGATTGTGCTCTTTTTTTTTTTTTTTAGAAAGAGGGAAGGGGGTGTTGAAACGAAGCCGCTGAGCAGCTGATCGGCAAGCGATCAGGAGGGAGATAAGGGATGCTAGCGAGAAAGGAGGCTGCCTGGGAGGGGGAAGGTAAAATCCTCAGGATTTTTGCATTGGGTCACCCCAAATTCACCATCAAATCACATAGCATGTCCATGGATATAGCCTGCACCAAAAAAAATCACACATCCACTGTTTCGTTCAGAATATATTTTCTTGGGAAATGCATCCGTTCTGCAGCGCCAGTTTCAGATTCCTCTCTCTCTTTCTTCTCCCTCTTTAACCCAAACAGGGGAGTTGTTTTACAAAGCCCAGTCCCCGGATGAGGGCGCCCTGGTGACCGCCTCCCGCAACTTTGGCTTCGTTTTCCGCGGACGCACCCCCAAGACCATCGTGATCCAGGAGCTGGGACGGCCCGTCACCTACCAGCTTCTCGCCATCTTGGACTTCAACAACGTCCGCAAGCGCATGTCAGTCATTGGTGAGAATGGGGGAGGCGCCGGTGGAGATAGGGATGGGAGGCCAGGGGAGCGGCTACCAAACCCTGGGCTAGTGCAGAGGTCAGCAAGGCTTACCGGGCATGGGCTGGATCACTCCTGCGGAGATCCTCCGTGGGCCGGACCAGCGTAGCGCAATGCTGGAAATCGCGCCTGCACATGTCCGCGGTGCCGGAAATTGCGTCTGCGCATGCCCGGACGCCAGAAATTGCGTCTGCGCATGTCCATGCCGCCAGAAATTGCTTCTGCGCAGGCCCAGACGGCAGAAATTGCTTCTGCGCATGTCCGTGGCTCCAGAAATTGCTTCTGTGCATGCCCAGAGACCGAAAATTGCGCCTGCGCATGTCCGTGGCTCCAGAAATTGCTTCTGTGCATGCCCAGAGACCGAAAATTGCGCCTGCGCAGAAGCGATTTTCAGTGTCTGGGCATGCAGAGAAGCGATTTCTGGTACTGCGGACATGCGCAGACGTGATTTCTGGAGCCGCAGAAAAGAGTCCCTGCGCCGGTTTAATGGATTGCGTGGGGACTCACCGAGTACGCGGCTCAGTTTGGGGGCAGCTCATGGGCCAGTTAAGCGACCCTCACGGGCCGCTTCCGACCCATGGACCTTAGGTTGCCGACCTCTCGGCTAGTGCCTCTCCATCTTCTCTCAGCCTATCCTACCTCACATGGCTGGCGTGAGTATAAATCGTAGCACGAGGCATGGGTTAACTTTATCGCCCGCCCTTCTCCAGCAAGTCCGGGTTACCACAATTTGAAATTCAGGATTAAAAACAGTCTACAGCCACAGAGAGGGGGTAGACTCACTGGATAGCTCAACAGGTTAGAGCGTGGTGCTGATAACGCCAAGGTTGCAGGTTTGATCCTTGTATGGGACAGCTGCATATTCCTTCATTTCAGGGGGTTGGACTAGATGATCCTTAGGGTCCCTTTCAGCTCTACAGTTCTATGATTCTGTGACTCATTTCAGGTCTCTACCTTCGGCCAGTCAGTCTCATTTGCTCTTTCCCCCTCGCCCCAGCTTGCCCTACCTTACAGGGTGGTTGTGAGGATAAAATACAGCAGAAGGAAAAAACTGCATATATTTCTTTTCTTTTCAGAAATTTATTTATTTGGTTTTTCAGATTGAAATTTTACAGTCACATATGCAACATAAAACTGGATTCCAAGGAGTCTCCTGGACTTCCATCCTCCCCTTTGTGGGTCTTATTATTAATCATTTCCTCCTGCATCTTTTATGATACTCCAAATCCTTTACCTCTTCCAGTATGTCCAGAATTCAACCTTAAGTTACAAGTGTTACTCCAGTCCTCCTAACGATTTTAACTGTTTACAATGGTCTTTAAGATAAGTTATAAAATTTCTCCAATTCCTTATTAAAATTTTGGTCTTCCTGATTTCTGATTTCTTCCGGTCGTTTTAGCCATTTCATCATAGTCCATTAACTTCTTCTCTGGTCGGGACTTTATCTTCTTTCCATCTCTAGGCCAGTAACATCCGTGCAGCCGTAGTCGCATACACAAATAGTCTTTTCTACTCCTTTGGGATTTCGGCACCTAGAATTCCTAAAAGGAAAGCTCCAGGTTTTTGAGAAAAGGTTATTTTAAACATTTTTTTCCAACTCGAAACTACATATATTTCACCTTGAGCTCACCGGAGGAAAAACGAGCTTTGTTGTTTAGTCGTGTCCGACTCTTGGTGACCCCCTGGACCAGAGCACACCAGGCCCTCCTGTCTTCCACTGCCTCCCGCAGTTTGGTCAAACTCATGCTGGTAGCTTCGAGAACACTGTCCAACCATCGCGTCCTCTGTCGTCCCCTTCTCCTTGTGCCCTCCATCCTTCCCAACATCAGGGTCTTTTCCAGAGAGTCTTCTCTTCTCATGAGGCGGCCAAAGTATTGGAGCCTCAGCTTCAGGATCTGTCCTTCCAGTGAGCACTCAGGGCTGATTTCCTTCAGAATGGATCGGTTTGATCTTCTTGCAGTCCATGGGACTCTCAAGAGTCTCCTCCAGCACCATAATTCAAAAGCATCAAAAACGAGCTAAAACAGCAATAAATAAATTTCAACCTGCTTGTGCTTAAAATCTGTGGGGTTTTTGTCTCCTCTCCTTTTGTCTCCCCTCCCTGCTCCCCATAAGTACGGAACCACGAGGGCCAGATCCGTCTGTACTGTAAAGGAGCAGACACCATTTTGCTGGAGAGGCTTCACCCAGGCCACCAAGAGCTGTATAACGTCACCACTGACCATCTGAATGTAAGTAGTTTTGGGGGGGAGCAAGAGAAGGGGTGAGTGGAATGCAAGACTGCCGTTCTGTGGGGCTAGTGATGGTTGCCAATTTGGGCGACTTGAATAGAAGCGTTTTAGATGCCAAACTTTTTTCTTTTCTTTTTGGCCTGGGCATTTGGGCCTTAATTTGAAGAGAGATTGGGAATGCGTGTGTGTCCTCTGTTTTTTTTGGTCCTGCTTTTAACGGGGTGGGGTGTGAGCCGTCCTCTTGACGTATTCTCAGCGGATCAGCATTTTTAGGTTCTTGTTCAAAGGCTGTTCTTACGTTTGGTTTCGTGTTGCTATTCTTGCATTCTAAACCCCTTTCTGATGCTTTCGTGTTAAAAAAAAGTGACAATTAAATAGAAACGTACAGTGGTACCTCTGGTTGTGGATGGGGATCCATTCCGGAGCCCCATTTGTAACATGAACAGATTGCAACCCGCGTCTGCGTGTGCGCAGGTCGCAATTCGCCGTTTCTGCGCATGCGCATGATGTCATTTTGAGCGCTTGCGCGAGTGGCGAAACCTGGAAGTAACCCTTTCCAGTACTTCCGGGTCGCCGCAGGACGCAACCTGAAGAGATTTAACCTGAAGTAAGTGTAACAAGGGCGCTGTGGGTTAAACCACAGAGCCTAGGACTTGCTGATCAGAAGGCTGGCGGTTCGAATCCCCGCGACGGGGTGAGCTCCCGTTGCTCGGTCCCTGCTCCTGCCAACCTAGCAGTTCAAAAGCACGTCAGAGTGCAAGTAAGATCGATAGGTACCACTCCGGCGGGAAGGTAAACGGCGTTTTCGTGCACAGCTCTGGTTTGCCAGAAGTGGCTTAGTCATGCTGGCCACATGACCCTGAAGCTGTACGCCGGCTCCCTTGGCCCATAGAGCGAGATGAGCGCCGCAACCCCAGAGTCGGCCACGACTGGACCTAATGGTCAGGGGTCCCTTTACCTTTAAACGTAACAAGAGGTATGACTGTACTGAGTTGGGGACAAACCACGGTGATCTGCAAAAAGTGCTTCCGGCTTCTCTACCTCCTCCTCTCTCTTTTTTAATATAATTTTTATTGATTTTAACATATAAATTATAAAATGTACCACAAAACTTATCACTTATACAATCTTTTTGGACTTCCATCAGCCCCTCTGATGATCCACCGTTTTAACCACTTGTTATGCATTTCTTAACTTTATATTGCCTTTACATCTCTTAACAAATCATCCTCCCCCTTCTCCATTTTTACAATACTTCTAATAATACTCCTCACAAAACTTCTTGCAGCCCTACAAACGTTGTCTGTTCTTCACAATTACTTTTCAAATAGTCCGTAAATTTACTCCAGTCTTCCGTGAATTTCTGGTCTCGCCGGTTTCGAATCCTTCCTGTTAGTTTATCTAGTTCCGCATAGTCCATTAACTTCATCCTCCATTCTTCAATCGTCGGTAACTCTTCTTGCTTCCATTTTTGGGCCAATAATATTCTTACTGCTGTTATTGCATATAAAAAGAGTTTACATTCATTTCTATTTATATCACTCCCAACAATGCCTAGTAAAAATGCTTCTGGTTTCTTTTTCCACCTCCTCCTTCTCTTCCCCTCTCCACCCCCAGGAATATGCTGGCGAGGGTCTGCGGACGTTGGTGCTTGCCTATCGCGACCTCGAAGAAAGCTACTACTCGGGCTGGGCTGAGCGCCTGAAGCGAGCCAGTTCCGCCGGCGAGGGTCGCGAGGAGAGATTGGCCCGGCTTTACGAGGAAGTAGAGAACGACATGATGGTTGGTGTTTTTCACCGCTGCGTTGCACGTTCTTGTTCTTTATTTTCCCATATAATTATTTTATTAGTTTTCCGACATATCATTTTTAACAGTAATTAAACATACTTTCATCTCTTACGCCATTTTTTTGACTTCCATCCATCACATCTGAAAATTTTCCAATCTATTCAGTAAATATACATTTCTTACATCCACAGTTACATTTAACTCATAACTAATATCTCTATTCTTTCTCTACTTTGCAATGCTTCAAACTTTTCTCCTTACAAAACTTCTTGTAGTCCTACTAGCATAATTTGTTTACGCTGCTCATTCTTGTTCTTATTGCTTGAGCGGTAATTTTTAAATTATTATTTTTATGTTTATTTATTTACAATTTTTAAATATAAAATCTAGTTGTTCATGTATTACATAAATTGCAACTGTAGGTGTATTGTGTTGGGCCAGTGCATGTTAAAATCTAAAAGCTGTTTGTTTGGGGGGAAATAATAAATTTTTATTTTAAACAATTCAGAAAGATACAAAAAAGACAAAAGGAAAAAACCTAAAGAAGATATAAATAAAATTACATACGTAGTCCCACCCTTGGCTCCCCTCCACCACTACTCGATATCTCTTCTCGATTATATTAAATCTTAACATTGCATTCCTTATCTTAACTTCCTTTCGTATCTCAAGTCAAACATCGCTCTTCTTATACACTCTACAGTTTTAGTCTATACATATCAACGTATTGTTTTGTGAACAGTGTTCACCTAGATACTCTTCAAAGCATTTCAATTGTAGTTTTACCTTTTGATTTGACTGTAACCTGCTTTTATTTTTGCCAATTGTATACAGTGGTACCTTGGTTTGGGTTACAACCATTCTGGATTACAACCACATCAAACCCGGAAATGTGTGTCGCTTTTTTTAGATTACAACCCATTTATTTTTTTTACAACCCATTTTTTGGGGAGGCCCCATTGGCGAAAGCTCGCCTTGGTTTACAACCTGTTTTGATTTACAACCGGACCTCTGGAACGGATTATGGTTGTAAACCAAGGTACCACAGTATTTTATTTTACATATCCACTCCTCTTTGGAGGGAATTTTTTCGCTAAAATCTAAAAGCCATTTTATAAACAAACATGTTTTAGAGAAGCATTATCCCTATTGCATCTCCAACAGTTAGATACCTTAGATAACCCTTTTTTAAACAAACAAACAAACAAAAAAGGGATTTTTAAAATTCGTGTTGGTTTTTCCATTGTATGCCGAAATAAACCTAGACAGCATCTTAAAAAGCAGAGACATCACCTTGCCAACAAAGGTCCAGATACTTAAAGCCATGGTTTTCCCAGTAGTGATGTATGGAAGTGAGAGCTGGACCATAAAGAAGGCTGATCATCGAAGAATTAATGCTTTTGAATTATGGTGCTGGAGGAGACTCTTGAGAGTCCCATGGACTGCAAGAAGATCAAACGTATCCATTCTGAAGGAAATCAGCCCTGAGTGCTCACTGGAAGGACAGATCCTGAAGCTGAGGCTCCAATACTTTGGCCACCTCATGAGAAGAGAAGACTCCCTGGAAAAGACCCTGATGTTGGGAAGGATGGAGGGCACAAGGAGAAGGGGACAACAGAGGATGAGATGGTTGGACAGTGTTCTCGAAGCTACCAGCATGAGTTTGACCAAAGACAGAAGTGCCTGGTGTGCTCTGGTCCAGGGGGTCACGAAGAGTCGGACACGACTAAATGACTAAACAACAACAACATGCCGAAATTACCCTTTGGGAGGCTTAACCCTGAAAACCCACCTACAAATAATTCATATTGGGGGGTAGCCTGACAGGAATAGCCCTCCTGGATTTCCATCAGCTTCGTGACAGTTTTGCCTAGTGGGCGGGGATGATGGGAGCCGGGAGTCCAGCAATATATCTGGAAGGAACCACATCGACTGCTTTAAATAAATGAGTGCCCTTTTTTTTATCAGGAGCCTCCAGAGGAGCCCCTCGTTTTAAGCTCCTGATCTTTTCTTCACTGCTGCGCGTGTTCCTGCCGTTTGCGGGATGTCGCAAATATCGACAGGTGGCTGTGGTTTGCGAGGAGCTGCCTCGCGGGCCAAATTTGGACCCGGGAGTCAGAGGTCTCCCATTTTGTGGCATCAGGTAACTTTGCCTTTTGTTTCTGTCTCCCTCCAGCTGCTGGGGGCCACCGCCATCGAAGATAAGCTGCAGCAGGGCGTCCCGGAGACCATTGCCCTCCTCACACTGGCGAACATCAAGATCTGGGTGTTGACGGGAGACAAGCAAGGTGAGGCGGCTGTTCCAAATGCCAGCGGAACGTGTCCCATTTTGCAGCCCGACCAGGAATGTCCCCCCAACTCTTTATTACGGCACAGATTGCTGGGTCTAAGAGGCCTCCTAAATCCACTTTCACACTGTACATTCAAAGCGCTGTGATACTACCATAAACCGTCATGGCTTCCCCCCAAAGGATTCTGGGAGCTGCCATTTTGTGAAGGGTGCTGACGGTTGTTAGGAGACCCTCTGCCATTTGAGATAGGTTCTTGGGGCCCCGTTTTGAAAATTTTAACTCCTGGAGGGTTTGGGTTTTGATTCGGGCCTGTCCCCTCTCTCTCCTCCCTCAGAGACGGCCGTGAACATCGGCTACTCCTGCAAGATGCTGACGGATGAGATGACGGAGGTCTTCATCATCACGGGGCACACGGTTTTGGAGGTGCGGCAGGAGTTGCGGTGAGTGGAGGCCCGCGGGCATGGCCCCCTTGGTGGTGGCCCCTCCATTAGGGGCTTTCTCTGCCTTTCCATTTGTCTGGCACCAAACATTGAACGCAAGCAGAAAGTACTGCTCTGTTGGCTAGTCAAGGTGCGTTTCCTGCTACTGGTGGTGTTCCAATAGTGGTGATCTCTTGGGGCCAGATTCGTGAAATGGACAGGTCTAAAGACAGCAGTGGGTGGAGCAAAAACCAAAAATGGTCAGGGGCAACCCCTCTCTCTCTCTCTCTCTCTCTCTCTCTCTCTCTCTCTCTCTTAGAAGACTTCTGAAGGCAGCCCTCTTTAGGGAAGCTTTTAATGTTTAACAGACTACTGTACAGTGGTACCTCGGGTTAAGTACTTAATTCGTTCCGGAGGCCCGTACTTAACCTGAAACTGTTCTTAGCCTGAAGCACCACTTTAGCTAATGGGGCCTCCTGCTGCTGCTGTGCCGACGGAGCATGATTTCTGTTCTCATCCTGAAGCAAAGTTCTTAACCTGAAGCACTATTTCTGGGTTAGCGGAGTCTATAACCTGAAGTGTATGTAACCCGAGGGACCACTGTATTTTAATGCTTTGTTGGAAGCCGCCCAGAGTGGCTGGAGAAACCCAGCCAGGTGGGCGGAGTATAAATAATAAATTCTATTCTATTCTATTCTATTCTATTCTATTCTATTCTATTCTATTCTATTCTATTCTATTCTATTCTCTCTCTCTCTCTCTCTCTCTCTCTCTCTCTCTCATTTCCACACTTTTCTCTGCTACTCCTCCTCTCCTTTTCTTTCTTTCTTTCTTTCTTTCTTTCTTTCTTTCTTTCTTTCTTTCTTTCTTTCTTTCTTCCCTCTCTCTCTCTCTCTCATCTCTGTGCTACCCGTTGCCCCTTTCCAAGCCACGCAAACGGAAAGGTAACATTCAAAAAATTAAGCCCAATGAACAACAACAACAAAACCCACCCACCCACAGGAATGGTTTGCTGTAGTTCCCTCTGACCTGCCGAATCTGCCCTTAGAGGGTTTGGAAAGAAGGCAGGTGAGTCCTTGGCTGCTTCTCAAATCCTTTCCCCCGCCCGCTTTCCTCCCCACCTTCTCCGGCAGGAAGGCTCGAGAGAAATTGGTGGACGCTTCCCGGTCCGTGGGCAATGGGTTCACCTACCAGGAGAAGCTCTCTGCCTCGAAGCTGACGTCCGTGCTGGAGGCTGTGGCTGGGGAGTACGCCCTGGTGATCAATGGGCACAGCCTGGTAAGTGGGTGCCTTGTGGGGGGGAGTACCTAGGCCCAGCGGCGTAGCGTGGGTTGTCAGCACCCGGGGCAAGGCAAGTAATTTGCACCCCCTAACCCGGGGCAAGGCAAGTAATTTGCGCCCCTTAACCCCTAACCTGCCGCCGCTGCCAGCTTCTTCTTGCTGCTGCCTGGGCTGGGGTATTTATGGTAAGGTAGCCACGGCGGCGGCGGCGGCAGGTCCGTGTCAGGTGATCTGAGGCGAGTTGCCGCTGGCGCTGCCGCCCAAACGACACCGCTTGCCCGGAAGAGGAGGAGGGCAGAGAGGCGAGGAAAATGCAACATGGCCCAGCAGCTGCAGCAGCAGCAGCAGCAGCAGCAGCGGTGGCAGGGCTGTGAGGAGGGGCTGCCTGGTGCGCCCTCTGCGGCCCTGACGCGCGGGGACCGCGGCAAGCGCTGAGAGCCGCTGCCTGCCGGACGCCTTCAGCCCGGACGCGCACACAGCTCGTCGGTTCTGCGAGACATGGGGCTCTGCTACAGCCTGCGCCCGAGGCTCTTCGGCGACTCCGGAAGCGGCGAGCGCCCCCCCCAGATGTTGCGCCCGGTGCGGCCGGCCCCCCCTGCACCCCCCACGCTACGCCACTGCCTAGGCCGCATTCACGCCATACATTTAAAGCACTTTAATACTTCTTTAAACAAAGAATCCTGGGCGCTGTAGTTTAAGGGCCCAGATAGTTCTTGGGAGACAATATTGCCCTTTGCAGCTGCAGTTACACATTCTACGTATGGTCTTTTTGTGGGAGGCGGATTGCTGGTTTGTTTTTGTTTTATTATGCATTTTCTGTTCTCATTGTGTCTGTGTGTGTGTGTTATTAAATTTTCTGCTTTAAAATTCAGAATATTCATTTAACCAACCGTCGAATATCGGTGACTTCCCTTCTTCTCCTTCCATGGTTCATTTTGCCTAACGTAAATCCCTGCATATTTTAAATAAACCAAGCCATTCAGTATTCCATTATTACATCCGTCAAAAGTTATTTACACTGTTGAATATATCTTAATGCTTAGTTTTGTGTTTCCATGTTGTGAACCACCCTGTGATCTTTGGATGAAGGGCTGTATATAACAATAAAACAATAACAATAACAACAACAATAATAATAATAATAATAATAATAATAATAATTTCCTGGAGTGGCTATTTGCTTCTTTGTGTGGACGATAAATATGTGGGATTGAGGCCTGCTGGATAACATCCTGCTCTCCCAGGTGCCCATGGAAACCCTGCATGCTGGATTTAACCGCAGCAGCAGCTGAGATCCCCAGGACCTGGTATTCAGAGGCATAATGACTCTGGCAGTGGAGGTAGAACATAGCCACTGTGCCTTGATTTCTCCTCTGTGCGTTTGCCCAACCCTCTTTTAAAGCCATCCAAGTTGGCGGCCATCACTGCCCCTGTGGCGGTGAGTTCCACAGTTTAAAATCCTTTTAGCTGCCCTGGGCCTTCCAGCACTTGGCTTGTGTGCTTGTAAGTTATAAGAGTAACAAGAGAGGGAAGGGAAAAAGAAACTATTCTCTATCCTCCATGTAATACTTTCATTTTATAAGCTTCCATCGTGTCACCTCTTAAACACATACGACTTGCCCCCCACCAAAAGGAATCCTGGGAACTATAGTTCCCCTCTGGAGCTAGCATTCCCATCACCTTTTTGTCTGCAGGGAATCTGCCCAGGGCCTAATCCAGTTATTCATAATATTTTTATTAATTTTAACATATAAATTATAAAATGTACCACAGAACTTATCACTTATACAATCTTTTTGGACTTCCATCAGCACCTCTGATGACCCACCGTTTTAACCACTTGTTATGCATTTCTTAACTTTATATTGCCTTTACATCTCTTAACAAATCATCCTCCCCCTTCTCCATTTTTACAATACTTCTAATAATACTCCTCACAAAACTTCTTGCAACCCTACAAACGTCGTCTGTTCTTCACAAATACTTTTCAAATAGTCCGTAAATTTACTCCAGTCTTCTGTGAATTTCTGGTCTCGCCGGTTTCGAATCCTTCCTGTTAGTTTATCTAATTCTGCATAGTCCATTAACTTCATCCTCCATTCTTCAATCGACGGTAACTCTTCTTGCTTCCATTTTTGGGCCAATAATATTCTTGCTGCTGTTATTGCATATAAAAAGAGCTTACATTCCTTTCTATTTATATCACTCCCCACAATGCCCAATATAAATGATTCTGGTTTCTTTATAAATGTATATTTCAACATTTTTTTCAACTCATTATATATCATCTCCCAGAAGCATTTCACCTTTTTACATTCCCACCACATGTGATAAAATGTTCCCTCTTTTTCTTTACATTTCCAACATTTATTACTGACTTTATACATTTCCGCTAACTTAACAGGTGTAATATACCATCTATACATCATTTTCATCACATTTTCTTTTAGGGCATTGCATGCTAATCCAGTTATTCAGCAAGTCGCACTGAGCATCCCTCACTCTCCTCTCTCCCCACAGGCGCATGCCCTGGAGGCCGACATGGAGCTGGAGTTCCTGGAGACGGCCTGCGCCTGCAAAGCCGTCATCTGTTGCCGCGTCACCCCCTTGCAGAAGGCCCAGGTGGTGGAGCTGGTGAAAAAGTACAAGAAGGCCGTCACGCTGGCCATCGGCGACGGGGCCAACGACGTCAGCATGATCAAGAGTGAGTCCCGGGGCGGCGCTTGCGTGAGCTTTCGTCTTTTTAGTTCCGCGGATGCGTATTTTTTTAAAAAATGCCACAGCACAAAAGGAAAACGCGTTGGGAGGGAGGAGGAAATAAGCAGACTTCCGTGACGAAGGCCTTTGCAGGGTGGGAAAGTTCCAAAGAGAGGCAGAGCCAATTGGCTGCCCTGATGGATTGAGACACCTGCTTCCCTCCTCTGGCCCTGCCTACCACTGAAATGTGGCCTCTTGGTCCTCTATATGGTAAAAGAGGGACGCGGGTGGCGCTGTGGGTTAAACCACTGAGCCTAGGACTTGCCAATCAGAAGGTCAGCGGTTTGAATCCCCGCGACGGGGGGGAGCTCCTGTCGCTCGGTCCCTGCTCCTGCCAACCTAGCAGTTTGAAAGCACGTCAAAGTGCAAGTAGATAAATAGGTACCACTCCGGCGGGAAGGTAAACGTTTCCATGCGCTGCTCTGGTTCGCCAGAAGCGGCTTAGTCATGCTGGCCACATGACCCGGAAGCTGTACGCCGGCTCCCTTGGCCAATAAAGCGAGATGAGCGCCGCAACCCCAGAATCGGCCACGACTGGACCTAGTGGTCAGGGGTCCGTTTACCTATACAGTGGTACCTCGGGTTAAGTACTTAAATCGTTCCGGAAGTCCGTACTTAACCTGAAGCACCACTTTAGCTAATGGGGCCTCCTGCTGCTGCCGCGCCGCTGGAGCCCAATTTCTGTTCTCATCCTGAAGCAAAGTTCTTAACCTGAAGCACTTTCTGGGTTAGCGGAGTCTGTAACCTGAAGCGTATGTAACATGAGGTACCACTGCATGGGAAAAAGGCTCCTCTCTCCTGTTTTAGAAACAGAGAGAACCACGTGTGCTTTGTCCTTCCTAAGATGGAAGATGGGGGATCTGAGCTTGGGATGCCGTAGTAGCCTGACTTCCCCTTACCCCTCTTTCCGTTTCCTGCGTTCCCGCCAGCCGCCCACATCGGTGTTGGAATCAGCGGCCAGGAGGGCATCCAGGCAGTGCTGGCCTCGGACTACTCTTTCTCGCAGTTCAAGTTCCTGCAGCGCCTCCTGCTGGTCCACGGGCGCTGGTCCTACCTGCGCATGTGCAAATTCCTTTGCTATTTCTTCTACAAGAACTTTGCCTTCACCATGGTGCACTTCTGGTTCGGCTTCTTCTGCGGCTTCTCTGCCCAGGTGACTCGGCTGGCGAATCGGAGGGGTGGGTAGGGCGGGGGTCCGCAGTGGGGGCTTTCTCCAGGCTCATGCTTCACCCTACTTCCTGGATGAGCCGCACGTTGAGTGAGCGTAGCCTATCAGGGTCATGGAAAGCAGGGGATGATGTCACGAAAGCTATCCAGCCCACTTAATTTGGCTACCTGATGGTCATAGCCCAGGGGTGGCCAACTCTTAAGAGACTGCAATCTACTTTCAGATTTAAAAGCTGGCAGTGATCTGGGGAGCGTCTCCACCCCTATCGTTCTGCCCGGACATTGAGGTCCAGCGCCGAGGGCCTTCTGGCGGTTCCCTCACTGCGAGAAGCCAAGTTACAGGGAACCAGGCAGAGGGCCTTCTCGGTAGTGGCGCCCGCCCTGGTGGAACGCCCTCCCACCAGATGTCAAAGAGATAAACAACTACCAGACTTTTAGAAGACATCTGAAGGCAGCCCTGTTTACGGAAACTTTTAATGTTTAACAGACCACTGTATTTTAATACTTTGTTGGAAGCCGCCCAGAGTGGCTGGGGAAACCCAGCCAGATGGGCAGGGTATAAATAAATAATTATTATTATTATTATTATTATTATTATTAGGGACACAGGTGGCGCTGTGGGTTAAACCACAGAGCATAGGACTTGCCGATCAGAAGGTCGGTGGTTCGAATCCCCGCAACGGGGTGAGCTCCCATTGCTTGGTTCCTGCTCCTGCCAACCTAGCAGTTCGAAAGCACGTCAAAAGTGCAAGTAGATGAATAGGTACCGCTCCGGCGGGAAGGTAAACGGCGTTTCCGTGCGCTGCTCTGGTTTGCCAGAAGCGGCTTAGTCATGCTGGCCACATGATCCGGAAGCTGTACGCCAGCTTCCTCGGCCAGTAAAGCGAGATGAGTGCCGCAACCCCAGAGTCGTCCACGACTGGACCTAATGGTCAGGGGTCCCTTTACATCATTATTATTATTATTATTATTATTATTAATTTACCCCCGTTTTGGGGGAGAAGGAAAGCTCTGGAGTTTTTTGGGGGTGAAAACAGCAGCACAGAGAAAGCTCTGCCTTCCCTTCCAGAGATCAAACAACAATGGAGGGCGGGGCAAGGGGGTGGTGCAGGAGTCAGTTTTAGCGACACTAAGGAAAGGGAGCCAGAGATCAACCGTGATCTACCAAAACCTCGCAGGGATCGACCAGTAGATCACGATCGACCTGTTGGACATTCCTGCCATAGCCAAATGAATTAAGCTAGGGTTGCTGTGGAGATTAAACGAGGGGGGCGGGAACCACTCATCCTACCCTGAGCTCCTCAGAGGAAAAAGTTGGGGTGTAGATTGAGTAAGTCGCTAAATGCATCGCTGAAGGCAGCAATTTCACCCCGAGAGAAAGGAGAGTTGTCGTGGATTAGCCACACCGGTGATCCCAGTCTATCACGGATCACTCAGTGAAGAGGATCATGCCACCCTGCTAAGTAGCCAGTCTTCTTTGGTGATGACAATCATTATAATTTACTATCTGCCCTTCACCTTAAGGTCGCAGGGCATTTTACAACAACTGAAACACAAGCAGTTAAACAACTTGCAATCAGGGTAAATAATAACAACAGTAATAATAGCAATAATAGCAATAAAGCAGTACATCTTCAGAATTCTCCAAAAGCTGGGTAATAAAGTTGTCTTCTGTGGAGAGGAAGGCCCACAGCTTAAGGTCTGCCACAGAGAAGGCCCTCCTCTGCCACCCCCCAACCATCTAAGGCAGAGGTCAGCAAACTTTTTCAGCAAGGGGCCGGTCCACTGTCCCTTAGACCTTGTGGGGGGCTGGACTATATTTTGAAAAAAAAAATATGAATGAATTCCTATGCCCCACAAATAACCCAGAGATGCATTTTAAATAAAAGGACACATTCTACTCATGTAAAAACACCAGGCAGGCCCCACAAATAACCCAGAGATGAATTCTAAATAAAAGGGCACATTCTACTCATGTAAAAACACGCTGATTCCTGGACCGTCCGTGGGCCGGATTTAGAAGGAGATTGGGCTGGATCTGGCCCCCGGGCCTTAGTTTGAGTACCCATGATCTAAGAGCAATGAAATAACTAGGAAGACCTGGTTTTCAGCTATTTGGGTCCCGAGTTGATTAGGGGCTTGATGTTGTTGAGGGCTGATGAAGTTGGAGGTTTGAAAATCCTACTCCCCGTCCCCCAAAAAAGCTACTGTAAAATGTTTTGGAAATGCAGCAAACCCAGCTGAGTGACTGGGTTTTGTTTTACACCAGCGGGCCTGCAGGGGGCAGCAAAGACTCCTTTTGTTCTCCTCTCCCTGGTCTCTCAATTTCTCCCTCTCTCTTTTCAAAGACTGTCTACGATCAATATTTCATCACGCTGTACAACATTGTCTACACCTCGCTGCCAGTGCTCGCCATGGGTGTCTTTGACCAGGTCAGTCATGTTAATTCTGCAGTGTGATACAGCGGTTAGAGGGCAGCAGACTGGCAAAGGCTGCTGTGAGCCAGAAGGACCAGTGGCAGGGGCGGCGAACCCATGGCTGTCTCAGATGTGGGCCCCACATGTTTTTCCCACCCGTCATGTCCCAACCAATCAGGGATCCTAGAATTGTAGAGTTGGGAGGGACCACGAAGATCATCTTCTTGTCCAACATAATCTTTTGCGCAATAGGGGGCTCAAACCCACAACCATGACATAAAAAATTTCATGCTCTTCCTACTGAACTATCAAATTCAAATGTAATTACAGGGGGGTAAGGTGGTGGTGGGGAAGCCCATGGGCATTTAGATGTTGTCGGACTCCAAACTCCCGCCGGCCCCAACGGTCAGGGACGCTGCAAGTCCAGCAAGGGCCACAGGGTTAGATCGGAGGGTTAGATCCTTAGCTTGGGTCAGTGGTTCCCAAACTGTTCAAGCGAGTGCCCCCTGGTTCCATAGACCAATTCCCCAGTGCTCCCTACCCTATAAAAAGCATTACAGTGGTACCTCGGGTTACAGACGCTTCAGGTTACAGACTCCGCTAACCCAAAAATAATACCTCGGGTTAAGAACTTTGATTCAGGATGAGAACAGAAATCGTGCAGCGGCGCAGCGGCAGCAGGAGGCCCCATTAGCTAAAGTGGTGCTTCAGGTTAAGAACAGTTTCAGGTTAAGAACGGACCTCCGGAACGAATTAAGTTCTTAACCCGAGGTACCACTGTACTGAGAACTGCAGTTTGCATGACCTACCAGGGAAGATAAAAGTTGCATTATGGCACTTTTATTAAAAATCCAGTTAGAAGTATTTCGTTTAATTCAACACAATGAATGGGCTTGATCCAGCGATACCAGCTTTTCAAAATCCTTTACACCTCCAACGTCCCATGCAGCCCCCTTGCCTCCTAACACCCTTCCCCAGATAATCCCACTATTCCCCCGGGGGGCAGTGTGGTGTAGTGGTTAAGAGCAGTAGACTTATAATCTGGGGAACCGGGTTCACTTCCCCGCTCCTCCACATGCAGCTGCTGGGTGACCTTGGGCTAGTCACACTTCTCTGAAGTCTCTCAGCCCCACTCACCTCACAGAGTGTTTGTTGTGGGGGAGGAAGGGAAAGGAGAATGTTAGCCGCTTTGAGACTCCTTTGGGTAGTGATAAAGTGGGATATCAAATCCAAACTCTGCTTCTTCTTTCGGAACCCCTGGGTTAGATATTGACGGAGCAGTGCCCCCTTTGCCTGAATGGCCAACTTCTTCTGGTTTGTTTCTCTCTGTGCATGTGTGTCTATCCCCTCTGGCGAGTCTGCGTTGAGTGTGCCGCACCCAATTTTTGTCCCTGTCTGTCCCTGGCCTGCGTGACCCACTTGGGGTGGTCCTGCCCTCAGGCCGAAAGGCTTAGCCCTGTCCCACTCCCTTTTCCTAGGATGTGCCTGAGCATCGCAGTTTGGAGTACCCCAAGCTGTACGAACCGGGGCAGCTCAACCTGCTCTTCAACAAGCGGGAGTTCTTCATCTGCATCGCTCAAGGGATCTACACCTCCGTCTTCATGTTCTTCATTCCCTACGGGGTCTTCAGCGACAACTCCCACCTGGCCGATTACCAGTCCTTTGCCGTCACCGTGGCGACCTCCCTCGTCATTGTCGTCAGTGTGCAGGTAGGACAACAAACCCACCCACCCACCCCAACAACAACAACAACAACAAAAATATATATCTCCCACCAGTCCAGGCTTTCTACTCCTTCTTATCTGCTCCGAATAAAACAGCTGCTCCACCCAAGGTGTATTTGCATCTGCATGAGCCCAGGGGGCCAAGGGTGGTGCATTCTGGGAGATAGTTTGCTAGGGGACTAAAGGCAGTGCATTCTGGGAGATTTCTGCTCGGTGGCCAAGGGCAGTGCATTCTGGGAGATTTCGACTAGCCCTAGGTATCGGTGAAAGGGGATTGTTGCAATGCATTCCCAGTTATAATTACAGTGGTACCTCTGGTTGCGAACGGGATCCATTCCGGAGGCCCGTTCACAACATGAAAAGAACACAACCCACAGCGGCGCGTTTGCGCATGCGCGGGTTGCGATTCGCTGCTTCTGTGCACGCGCATGACGTCATTTTGCGTGTCTGTGCATGCGTGAGCAGCGAAACCCGGAAGTAACCCTTTCCGGTACTTCTGGGTCGCTGGAGGACGCAACCTGAAAAAATGTAACATGAAGCAAACATAACATGAGGTATGACTGTATTGCGTTACAGCGGTATCTCTGGTTAAGTACTTAATTCGTTCCAGAGGTCTGTTCTTAACCTGAAACTGTTCTTAACCTGAAGCACCACTTTAGCTAATGGGGCCTCCTGCTGCTGCCGTGCCGCCGGAGCACGATTTCTGTTCTCATCCTGAAGCAAAGTTCTTAACCCAAGGTACTATTTCTGGGTTAGCGGAGTCTGTAACCTGAAGTGTCTGTAACCTGAAGCGTATATAACCTGAGGTACCACTGTATTATGAGTTTACTGTATAATCTTGAAAGGAGGCTTGGCTGCGAGGAAGGGTGTCACTGTGAAAATCAGGAAGGGACCCTGCGCTTCTGAATTTGCCGCTGCCCTGCTGGTGGTGAGGGGAATACATTCCACATATGCTCAGTGGAACCTTTCTCCGCTGTGGGGCGGCAGGAAGAGCCTGCGCCGTCCCTCACCCCCATGATGCTCTGCTTGACCTTCTCCCCTCCCCGCAACAGATTGGCCTGGATACAGGATTCTGGACGGCTATCAACCATTTCTTCATCTGGGGCAGCCTGGCTGTTTACTTCGCCATCCTCTTTGCCATGCACAGTGATGGCCTCTTCCAGCTCTTCCCCAACCAGTTCCGTTTTGTGGGTGAGTCTGGAGACTGCTTCTCTGTTTGGGTCTACAACTTCCTCTCTCTCCGCCCTGCCCTCTCTCACACATGCCTCATTTCTTTGCCTCCTTGCAGAACTATTACTGACAAAGGTGGTGCATTCTGGGAGATTTCTACTGGGGCCCAAGGGCTGTGCATTCTGGGAGATTTCGGCTGCATGGCCAGCGGCCGTGCATTAATAATAATAATTTTTTATTTATACCTTGCCTTTCCCGGTTCAAAAACCGGGCTCAGGGCAGCTAACAACAAATTTAAAACACTTAACTGATGCAACAAAAAACAGCTTAAAATAGAGTATAAAACGTGAATAACGATAAATTCAGAATTCAGAAATAAATTTAGGGAGGAAATCCATCCAATAAACATTAGATGATCACCAGGGCTAGCTGGCTAAATTAGTCCTATTTGGGCCAGCGAGGAGACCAGGGGAGAATTAGCTGTGGGATCCCAGAGCTGGTAATCTTCATAAAAAGGGGAGGGGGAGGGAAGGAAGGGGAATAAAAGACCAGGCTAAATTCAAGTTGAAAGCCAGGCAGAATAGCTCAGGCCCTGCGGAAGGAAGTTAAATCCTGCAGGGCCCTGGTCTTATGGGACAGAGCATTCCACCAGGTCGGAGCCATCACTGAGAAGGCCCTGGCCCTGGTGCAGGATAATCAAACTTCCTTAGGGCCCCCGGGACCTCTAAACTATGATTATTCATGGATCTTAAGGTCCTCTGCGGGGCATACCGGGAGAGGCGGTCCCGTAAATACGAGGGCCCTGAGCCACAAAGGGGACATTTCTGCAATGTGTGTTATGGGAAATTTCCTTTACACTTTTGTACAGGGGAGGGGACGGCAGAGGGACCTGGTGCCCAGGCTGTCGTGAGCTCCCCTGTTTCCCAGATCAGAGGTGCCTCTGAGTCTCTCCCTCTCTCCCTGACCTCTTGCTTTCCTTCCTCTGCCCAGGCAACGCCCAGAACACACTGGCCCAACCCGCCGTGTGGCTGACCATTGCCCTCACCACCGTCGTCTGTATCATGCCAGTGGTCGCCTTCCGGTTCCTCAAGCTGGACCTGAAGCCTGAGCTCTCGGATACGGTGAGTTTGGGTGCAGAGGGATCCCAAATGGAAGATGGGGGAGAGGCCCTTCCTCCCTCCCCCACCCCCGAGGTAGACACCTTGTCTGTCTGCCAGCCCCCACTCTCCCTGCCAAACTCAGGTTCTAAATTTCATTCTCTTTTTAATTACCATATTTTTCACTCTTAAGACCATAAGATGCACCTGGTTTTTGGAGGAGGAAAACAAGAAATAAAATATTCTGAATCCCAGAAGCCAGAACAGCGAGAGGGATCGCTGCGCAGCGAAAGCAGCGATCCCTCTCGCTGTTCTGGCTTCTGGGATAGCCGCGCGAAGCCTCTTCAGGGCAGCGGGATGAAGGCTTCCCTTGCCCTGAAGAGGCTTCTCGCGGCTAAGCCAGAAGCTAGAACAGCGAGAGGGAGCGCTGCGCACCTATCCCTCTTGTTGTTCTGGCTTCTGGGATAGCTGCGCAGCCTGCATTCGCTCCATAAGACGCACACACATTTCCCCTTACTTTTTAGGAGGGGAAAAGTGTGTCTTATAGAGCGAAAAATACGGTATTATTTTTTAAAAAATGAATATGTTTCGATGCAAGCAGAAAAAGAATGAGATGGTTCAGCAGGTAGAGCATGAGACTCTTAAATCTCAGGGTTGCGGGTTCTAGTCCCACATTGGGCAAAATATCCTGCATTGCGGGATGGGGTGGCCTGGATGACCCTCATGGTCCCTTCCAACTCGATATGATTCTCAACACCTGTCGAGCATAACCAGAGCGCAGAGAGATTGGAATAATATGCAATTGGGCAAATCTCCAGGACCGGATGGGCTGACTTCTAGATATTATAGATCTTTGAAAGAGTGGTTAATACAACCTTTGAAGGAAGTCTGCAATGAAATTCTGGAAGGGAAGAGGGCACCAGAGTCGTGGAAAGAGGCGTATATTACACTTATACCGAAAACAGAGACTGAAAAGACTCAGCTTAAGAACTACTGCGCTATATCGTTACTTAATGTGGATTACAAAATTTTTGCTGACATTTTGGCCAAGAGATTGAAAAAAGTATTGATGGAAGAGATTCATAAAGACCAAGCGGGCTTTCTCCCGGGAAGACATTTGTCTGATAATTTGAGGAACATAATTGATATTTTGGAATAAAACAAAAAGTGCCATTCTTGCATTTGGTTGTTATCTATTATGTCGACAGTGGCTATTCAGGGTTTGTTTCGTACAGCATCTCTCTGCGTATTAACACGGGACGCTGACGTAAAGCAGGGCATCTGTAAGGTTTTGGATCCAACTCTTTTTGTGACCCGCCCTTGCCACTCCATCGTGGCACATCAAGGGTTCTGACGACACTCTTGCCCAGGTAGCTACATGCAGAAAATGCCCAAAGGCTCTTCCAACCAGAGCATGAAGCATTCTATAATCCCACATTAAAGCTTCTGCTTCTAGCAGGTCTCATCTGTCTGCCCTGAGAGGTGCCACTTCACTTAAGTCCGCAGCCCAAATCCTTGGGATATTGCTGGCAGCCATATTGGGCAAGGCCAGCCTCGGCCAACCGGATGCCCTCCATAAGTTTTGGACTACATCTCCCATCACCCTCCCTGATCGGCGTGGCTATTTTGGACTACAACTCCCATCAGCCCCAGCCGGCACGGTCATTTCTGGACTACAACTCCCATGAGTTTCTAGCCGGCACGCCATAGAGTTACAGCCTGGGGCTGATGGGAGATGCAGTCTGAAACAGTAAGTGGGATAGCTCAGTCGATGGAGTAGGAGACTCTGAATCTCAATCATCCTGGCGCTCTTCAGATCACTGAATCGTTGAACTGCACATTTGGAAGGGACCACAGGGGTCATCAAGTCCAACCCCTGCAATGCAGGAATCTTTTTGCCCAACGTGGGGTTCAAACTCATAACTCCTGGGCAGTTGCCTCCTACTTCTTAAAAGAGTACAGACCGTCCCAGCCTAGGCCTTTAACCTGGCGTAGTGGTTAAAAGTCTCAGACTAGAACCTGGGAGATCTGGGTTCGAATCCCCACTCATCCCCAGGTGTGATCTTGGGGCCAGTCACTTTCTCTCAACCTGACATGCCTCACAGGGTTGTCGTGAGGAATATGGGGACAGGGAGACTGATGGATGCCCCCACGAAGGAGGGGGGGGAAACAGATTTCCTTGCTGCCTCTGACTCTCCCCTCCTCCCCGCTTTCTCCTTTCCCCCCCTCAGGTGCGCTACACCCAGCTGGTGAGGAAGAAGCAGAAAGCCCAGCACCGCTGCATGGGGAGGGTGGGCCGGGCGGGCTCTCGCCGCTCCGGCTACGCCTTCTCCCACCAGGAGGGCTTCGGAGAGCTCATCATGTCCGGCAAGAACATGCGCCTCAGTTCCCTCGCCCTCTCCAGCTTCAGCGGCCGCCCCAGCGCTAGCTGGATCGAGACTTTGCGCAAGAAGAAGGGCAGCGGCGGCGGCGGTGACAGCAGCGTGGCCAGCAGCCCTAGTGGGGGTGGGCCCGACAAGACGCTGAAGGTGTGAGGAGGAAGGTCCCGGGACAGACAGATAGACACACGCAACGGACGGAACTCCCTGCCTCAGGAGGGGCGGGGAGGGCTGCCCCACGGGCCAAAAATGCCCCCCCCCCCCGGTAGCCGCAGAGATGCGGATCTTACCGGATGGATCGAGGAGGCCTAGGAGGCTTGCGGCCGTATAACCAAAAAGATGATGATAATAATAATCATAAAAATAACTGACTGCTGGCTTACAGTGGCAAACAGGTCACTGGCTGGGGTAGGGGGTACACAGGTGTAAACCCCAAACACACACACACACACACACACACACACACAACCCTCAGACTGATGTTACCCTGAACTGTTGTGCAAAAGGGAGTCTTTTTTTCTTCTTCCAAGAATGAAAAACCCAGTGACATCTCCCTGAACCGCACATGAATGTATCTGGCTTGGAGGCGCAAGAAGGTTGGGGGCGCTTAAAGGTGCGTCGGAGGCTGGAGCCTCGCGTCAAGAGGCGGCGGGCGAAAGATTGGGGGCGGGGGCCCTGCACCCCGCTTTTGACCCGCCCTCCATGCCTTGTCCTCCTATCATCTAATCGTGTCTTTTTAAAATATATATATATATACAGATCTATATGAAAGAAAACGATCCACGTTTACAAAAAAAAAAAAAAGGAGGAAAAAAAGATTATTATTTTTATCTATCCCACATTGGCATTGGAAGTTCTCTAGGTGTGCCTCCCTCGGGCACTGGGCGGCGGTGTTTAAAGGACAAGGTTGGACTGGCACGGCTTGGGAGATCCTTGGTGCCCGCTTCCGCAGGAGCTGTGCCACCCAAAGTGCGAGGGAGAAGAATTCGGGCACAAGAGGTTGCTAGCCTCCAGCAAGATGCCTGGAGCATGGATTGCCTTTTTTTTTTCTTTCGGGGAAAGAGGTTGCGGGGAGGTGGGGGGAGCTTTGAAACACATCGGCTATTTTCTCTCGCCTCCCCCCCCTCGAAGAACCTGCTTGGTTAGTTATTTTTTGCCCTCTTGTCTGCGCCCCAGAGAGTCTACACCCTTGGGTCTGCTATTCCCAAGGCAGGAAATAGTTTAAGAAAAAGAAAAAAAATATTTTTATATAACGTAGGACCTCGGCTTGCAAGCAGGCTCCCTCCTCTTAAACACCCAACCAACCAACCACCTTTGCCGATTCTCTGGTTTCCACCAGCAAAAGCCCACCCATCACAGCAGAGCTAACTGGATGGCGCAAATGTTGAGTCGAGAATGAGAAGGCAAGGGACTTCGCCTGTTGTGGTGCTGGCCAAGGATGAGGAATCGGCTGGGCTGTGCTCAGGCCACAGCTTCCCCCATCCTTGCGCTCGGCTCGGGGCTTTGCTACTGCGGCCCGCGGAGGATGTGAGAGGGCGTCAAGCCCTTTGCGCCCAGTTTCCTCACCACTCTCCCACAAAGCAACATTTATTCTGGCAGACGTCCCGGCGGCTTACTTGTCCTGCAAAAGTTCATTTAAAATAAATAAATCCAGGCACTTGCGGCAAGTCGCTGTGTGAGGACGTGCCTTGTGGAACTGTTCCTGAGATATGCTAGGAACTGGGGCGTTGTATGTAATGATAGCCTTACTCAGAGTAGACCTACTGAAGCGAATGCTTATGACCAGCTTAGGCACAGTCGGTCTGACTCTGGAGTGGATACAAAGAGGATCACCACCCTTGAATGCAGATGAACAGGGCCTGAAAGTCTTCTCTCGCTGGCTTGCACTTCAATCCTAAATGGCAAATTTTAAAATACATACACCTCTGTCGTGTCTATATAGACACACACATGCATAGTCTTGAGTTTGACCACAACAACAGTCCCAACAGCCTCATAGGCCAAAATGTTGGGGCCTAGGAGGCCTCAAGTTTCCTTGCCTCTGTCGGGATAAGGAAAAGCCAGAAAATTTAAGATTTCTCTGTGGGTGGGTTCCTTCCTTGCTCTGCTGTGTGACCACCCCCTACCCAGTTTTTGAAGTTTCCTAGCATATCCCTCAAATTTTCTTTCTCCCTCCCCCCCCCCATCTCAGAGGCACAGGCAGGGGGCTATTTTTTGCAGCGGCAACATTTTAGGTCTGCCTCTCACCCGTCCCCCTTCTTGTCTAAAACCCGACTTCGATACCAAAGAGAAAAGTTCATTGGGGGGCGGGGGGGGGGGAGAGGATTGCCATGGACTACCTTATTTTTATTGTGTGTGGTTTTTTGGGGGGGTGCAGGGTGAGAGGGGCTTTATAAGCAGGGCAGCCGTGCCGTGCAAGGACCGAGGGACATTCCATATAATTTATTACATATTTCTATACTTGGCAGAATTGTATCATTTTATGGGTATAAAGAGAAATTGCATTTTCTTAAAAAAGACCAAAAAAAGCTATCGTCATGTCTTTTTGTGTTTGTTGCTTAAATGACAGGAAGTCCAGAAAAGGCACATCCGCCCAAAATCCCAGGCGGTCACTGTTTCGACTGGCTGTTGGCATAAACTGGTGGGGGGTCATTTGGCAGTCAATGGTTTTTGCTAAATGCTGTCAAGGGCAAATTTCAGCCAGAAACCCAGAAGGAGAGTGAGATGCTGGGTGGTGGAGGCCTCAGAAGTGTCCTGAGGGCCGGGTGGAGAGCTTTGGGGGGCCAGAGGTTCTCCAGGCCTGCTCTGGGTGCCATGCGATGTGCATGGCCCTGGCACCAAATTTTGTGGGTGCCAGGCACCTGCATGGGGAATTTTGTGGGTGCTTCAATCACCCAGGGCCCTGGCACCTATGTCCCAAGCAGACCCACACACATACGCAAACCTTGAAGAACCATTGAATCTGGACATTCAAGATTTCAACTGTGGGTTTCAAGATTTCAACGGTGGGTAGGCTTCTTTGCCAGCTCTCCCACCCACCCTCCCATCTCGTGGCAGCAAAGTAGGTTGGAGATTTATTACCGCACTGTTCCTGCATGTTGGGCTACTCGAGAGGAGGAGGGAGAAGCGCAAGGGAAACCGCCGCCAGGATCAGGCCAAGTTTATATCACCATCTTTCCTCCGAGGAGGTCAAGCAGGTGTACTTATTTCTCCCTCTCCATTTTACTGACCCTGCCCAATATTTTATTCAAGTTGGCACCCCGGCTCGCTTCGGGGAATTGTAGCTCTGTGAGGGGGAATAGGGGTCTCCTAAAAACTCAGCACCCTTAAACTACAATTCCCAGGATTCTCTTTGGGGAGGGGGAGCCGCGACTTTCAAGCAGCATCACAGTTGCAAATACCCCTTGCACTTCCATTCCCAGCCAATAAGCCGGTGTGGAGGTACACTGCCACTGTCCAAGGAGGCTTCACATTGGGCAAACCTGCGCCTTTGGAAAGCAGGCAGCTCAGTTTTATTATATGCAGCTGCCCTCTTCTAGGTGGGTCGAGTTCAGTTAACGGAGCAGAAAGCTCTTAAATCTCAGGGTTTGAGCACCCTATATTGAGTGAAAGATTCTCTGCCTTGCAGGGGTTTGGACTAGACCATGGGTAGGCAAACTAAGGCCCGGGGGCTGGATCTGGCCCAATCGCCTTCTAAATATGGCCTGCAGACGGTCTGGCTAGTGGCGTGTTTTTACAAGAGTAGAATATGTCCTTTTATTTAAAATGCACCTCTGGGTTATTTGTGGGGCCTGCCTGGTGTTTTTACGTGAGTAGAAGGTGTGCTTTTATTTAAAATGCATCTCTGGGTTATTTATAAAGGTAAAGGGGACCCCTGACCATTAGGTCCAGTCATGACCGACTCTGGGGTTGCGGCGCTCATCTCGCTTTACTGGCCGAGGAGCCGGCGTACAGCTTCTGGGTCATGTGGCCAGCGTGACTAAGCTGCTTCTGGCGAACCAGAGCAGCTCACGGAAACGCCGTTTACCTTCCCGCCGGAGCGGTACCTATTTATCTACTTGCACTTGGACGTGCTTTCGAACTGCTAGGTTGGCAGGAGCAGGAACCGAGCAACGGGAGCTCACCCCATCGCGGGGATTCGAACCGCCGACCTTCTGATCGGCAAGTCCTAGGCTCTGTGGTTTAACCCACAGTGCCACCTGCGTCCCTCTGGGTTATTTGTGGGGCATAGGAATTCGTTCATTTATTTTTTTCAAAATTTAGTCCGGCCCCCCACAAGGTCTGAGGGACAGTGGACCGGCCCCCTGCTGAAAAAGTTTGCTGACCCCTGGACTAGACGGCCCTTCTTTCAAACTCTGCAATTCTATGGTCCTGGGCGGCAGGGTCTTTCCCAGATTTCCTCCATGAGATCTAGCGCCTCTCCTTTCAAATTTAAAAACAGAAGTTAAAAAGAAAACGCTGAGCCAAGGGGTTTGGGGCGGCCTCTCTTGCGGAGGGTTCTTCCCCACCCCATAGCTGTCACTCTGCCCCCCAGCCCTGCTTCCCCTTTCAGCTCCACCCCATTGCACAACCCACCTCCCCGCCCCGGCTTGCACAACCAACCAGAGCAACCCTGCCAGGCAGGCAGCAGCAGCAGCAGCAGCAGCCTCCCCTCGGGACAGTTCCTCAAACGCTTCGCTGCTTGAGCGAGGATGGTGCCAAGGCGAAGGTGGCACGGCAGCCCGGGGGGTCTGGCTGGAAGAAGCCGGGGGGGCGGCAGCAGCAGCAGCAGCAGCAGCAGCTGGCACCTGCCTGGCACCATGTGGCTGCTCGGGGTCTCCTGGGTGGCGCAGCTGGTCGCGGCTGCAAGCGGCTTGGTGGACCAGGAGCAGCTGTGCCCGAAGCCGGGTGAGAAAACGAGACTTGTTTCGCCCATTGCACGGCTGGGTTGGCACGGCTTAAATATTTGCGCGATGCTGCGGAAACGAGCCAGTCCCCCAGTCCTTTGCCCTGCAAAAATGCGCTTCTTTCAACGATTGCGCCCTGCGACCTGACCCCTTTGAGCCTCACAGGGTAGGTTAGGCTGAGAGAGAAGGGAAAAAAATAAAGGGAAATCTCCTTTAAAAATAAATCGTGGAGGCGTGTTTCGAACGAGAGGTGCCTGCCCTGTAAGGATGAACTTTTAAAGCTTTTTTTCCGTGTTTTCCTTCGTTTGATCCTCTCCACAACCCTGTGAGGTAGGATAGGCTGAGAGAATGAAAAATTAGGGGGGGGTCTCCCTTTTTTATCCTGGGGGCACGTTTCAAACAGTTCCTCCTGTAAGGAGGAAATGTATTAAATTTATTTATTAGATTTATTTATCCTTTCATTTAATTCTCACAACAACCCTGTAGGTAGGTTAGGCTGAGAGAAAATGGCATGTTAGGGAAACGCTAACTGGGGGGTATGTTTCTTCTTAAGAGCAAGAGATTGTTTGCCCTGTCGGGATGAGCTTTATTAAATTTATTATGATCGATCTCTCTGTTCCTTCTCCCATCGTTTGACCCTCACAGCAAGGAAGTATGCAGGCTAAGCTGACAGAATGAAATTTTTAAGGAAGTGCCTCAGGACACTTTTACCCTTGGGTGATGTTTCATCTTAAGAACAGCCAGTTAAAAAGAGCCAAAAATCCAAAAATATTCAACAAATTGTTAAAACCAACGATGAGCTAAAAACCAGATTCAGACTCGTGCATCAGTGTTCTACGTTTCTAGACAGGCTTGACTAAAACAAAAATGTTCATAGCAGGTGCAGAAAAGAGTAAAACAAAAGGGTAACATCAATAGGAAGGGAGTTTGAAAGTTCAGACGCTGCCAGGCTCAAATATTGATTTCTTACATATGAGCTGAGTTGCAGCCTGGGTATATATGGAAGGTGCCCCCAGGTTTTTCCCCCCATCGCTGCTCTAACCACTACACCACGCTCCTTCAAATGGGCTTTCTGTCGGTGGGGATTTATTGGGATAATAAGGCAGTGAATGGAACGGTGAGGCCTCCGCAATTTCAGTTTGGCACGTTTAATCTGGCAAATTGTGTGCGCACCCACCCCTCAAAAGTTTGGAGAAACTGAATTGTTGGTTCTCTATTTTCTTTTTCTTCCTATAACTTGTCGTTGCGCCTTGTGGAAGGGGCTGGCGTTTAGGGGTCTGGATGGAGGAGACGGCACAGATGTGGCGCCTAGTGGTTAGAGCTTGAGAGCGGAATGGAGTCTGGGGATCACCTTTGGGAAGACCACACACCTCTGAGTTTTCGGTCTGTGAGAATAGGCTGGAGGGGAGAAGTGGTTTGAGATTCTTGAATGATCGCTCTGCCGGCTCCGAGTGGTGGTTGCAGCAGGATAGAGGAAGATAAGGGCTATCTTATCTGTGGTTGCGGGCGCACCAAATATCTAAACCACATAGCATCCCCTGCAGAACCCCGGGAGCCGTAGATTGCCTCTGACAATCCTACAGTTCCCAGCGCCTTAAAACTACAGTTCTCCAGGTTCTTTTCTTGGGGGAGATGTGTGTTGTACGCCGCCTTGCCTGCCTTATCTATAGAACAATGAATCTACATTAAGGACAGGCGGAAGCTGGTGGATCTCAGGACAATTTGCTGCAGAACCAGCAGCGGGTTTTCTGACTCCTAAGCCGTTCAGACAGCGGAACAACTTTCTCCAGCACTAATTACATTTGCCAGTTTAACTGACTCATCCATATTCCAGTCGTCAATGGAAAGTGACCTTCTCTGCTTCCAGAGATGACATGTGTTCAGACCTGCTGCTCTTGAGAATTATTTATTCTTATTTATTCTCATTATTATATTGATATGAACCATTTTTTTAAAAAATGATCAAATCATAGGTCCATCTCTCTCTGTCTACACTGATTGGTAGCGGATTTCTAGGGTTTTAGAGGTCTTTCCCTAGCCCTACCTGGAAGTGTCAGGATTTGAACCATAGACCTCCTGCATGCAAACCAGATCTTTTAAGTTCTGAAGAAAGAAAACCAACAGCAGGAAGAAGGCAGGAGGCTCGATTTAGAAACCTTTAAAAAAAAAAATCTTTCTGTGTGGCTCCTCTTCCTCCTAAGTTGATAACGAAACCGCAGTTGTGTTGTCTTTCTGTAGCTAATATGCCATTCGGTGTGCCAGGATCAAGCCCCAAATCATACTGTGGAAACTGTGCTGCTTCTGCTGCTGTTATATTTATTCACACCCTTCCCAGTCCCAGGACTCAAGGCCGCTTACACAAATTAAAAACAACAGGGATAAAAACATGTAGAAGAGGTTCGTTTAAAAAGAATTAAGCCGTAACAGAATTAAAACGAAATAAAACAAAATCTATTAAAATAAGAAGAGGTGTCCAAACAGTTCAGCACAACTTTAAAACCTTTTTCTTTTTTTTTAAAAAAAGGCTTTTGCTTTAAAAGAAGGCCAACATTGGTAATAGCAGGGGATGATGGGAGTCGTAGTTTAGGCACATCTGGAGGGCCAGAGCCTCCCCACACCTGTTTGATACTGATCATCATAGAATCATAAAGTTGGAAGGGACACTGAGGGTCATCTAGCCCAGCCCCCTGCAAGGCAGTTGTCCCTTTCACAGATTGAACTTGCAACCTTGGCATTATCCGCACCACTCTCTAGCCAACTGAGCTATCCAGCTGATATTTATTTATACACAGCCTTTCCCCCAGACTGGGACTCAAGGTGGCTTAGGCAAATTAAAAACAACACAGGTAAAAAACGAAAAAGCTACAAACATATAAAAGATCATCATCAAAGAGTAATCATAAAATTAAAGCAATATATTTTTTAAAAACCCCAAATCTTATTAATCTGCAGGCAGTGAAAGCAGGACAGCACTGTTAAAAGCACATTCACGAGCCCTAGTGGAATAAAGGGACACGGGTGGCGCTGTGGGTTAAACCACAGAGCCTAGGGCTTGCTGATCAGAAGGTCAGTGGTTCGAATCCCCGCGACGGGGTGAGCTCCCGTTGCTCGGTCCCAGCTCCTGCCAACCCAGCAGTTCGAAAGCACGTCAAAGTGCAAGTAGATAAATAGGTAGGAAGGTAAACGGCGTTTCCGTGCGCTGTTCGCCAGAAGCGGCTTAGTCATGCTGGCCACATGACCCAGAAGCTGTACGCCGGCTCCCTCGGCCAGTAAAGCAAGATGAGTGCCGCAACCCCAGAGTCGGCCACGACTGGACCTAATGGTCAGGGGTCCCTTTACCTTTACCTTTAGTGGAATAAAACAGCATTTGCTTGCTGGCAGGCAGACAGCAAGGAGGGAACCAGT
This sequence comes from Podarcis filfolensis, assembly GCF_964270895.1. Classification (NCBI taxonomy): domain Eukaryota; kingdom Metazoa; phylum Chordata; class Lepidosauria; order Squamata; family Lacertidae; genus Podarcis; species Podarcis filfolensis. The sequence goes on from NC_139620.1 coordinate 8,509,115, forward strand.
CTAGCTTCCCGAGGAAAACTGAGTTCCACAGTTTGGGGGCAGCCACTGAGAAGGCCCTGTCCTACGTCCCCACCATTCGGGACTGTGTGGCTGATGGAACTGAGAGAAGGGCCTTTCCTGAAGATCTCAGAGCCCTGGCAGCCCTGTATGAGAGGATACGGTCTTTCAGATAGTCTGGGCCTAAGCCTGGTTGTGGGCACCGTGTCCCTCCTCCCCAAATCCATGCGACGAAAGCTCCCGGATTAGCAGAGCACCGTGATATTTCCGTGGCTGAGTACCAACTGTTCCTGGCAGAGGACCAGGAAGGGCCAAGAGGCCAGCCCAGGGAGGTGAACGGACTGTTTGCTTTGGGCTGTTGACATTTCGCTGCGTCCCGGGTTTCGGCAACGCAGCAAGGAAAGGCGGAGGGGGTGCGGGCCGTGTTGCTCGCTCAGAGATAGATACACCCCCCCATGACCTTTCCCCCAAGATGCTAATCACTCCCCCCCCCCCCCGACAGCGCAGCCAGGTTCCGAAAAAGCAGATTAATTCGGCTCAGGAGCAACGGGAGGAGAGACTGCAAGAAAGGGCAAGGAACCTGCAGGCCTCCTGCCCCTCTTGTATACACCCATGCATATTGTTGTTGTTGTTTAGTCGTGTCCGACTCTTCGTGACCCCCTGGACCAGAGCATGCCAGGCACTCCTGTCTTCCACTGCCTCCCGCAGTTTGGTCAAACTCATGCTGGTAGCTTCGAGAACACTATCCAACCATCTCGTCCTCTGTCGTCCCCTTCTCCATGTGCCCTCCATCTTTCCCAACATCAGGGTCTTTTCCAGAGAGTCTTCTCTTCTCATGAGGTGGCCAAAGTATTGGAGTCTCAGCTTCAGGATCTGTCCTTCCAGTGAGCACTCAGGGCTGATTTCCTTCAGAATGGATCGGTTTGATCTTCTTGCAGTCCATGGGACTCTCAAGAGTCTCCTCCAGCACCGTAATTCAAAAGCATCCATTCTTCGGCGATCAGCCTTCTTTATGGTCCAGCTCTCACTTCCATACATCACTACTGGGAAAACCATACCTTGAATTATATAGAGTATAGGGAAAACTACATTTCCCAAAATCCCTTTGGGGAAGCTATGTGTGTGAAATATGCTTGGACTGCATGCTGTGGATGAGGGCCTCTGATGTAACCTGGGTACCACTCATGCTCAGTGGTGGATTTCGCCACTGGAAGGGCCCCATAGAGCAAGGTGGGGGGGGTGCGTTTCCCCGCACAGCGTGTCCTTTCCTGTTGCTAGGAAACCACTCCTGGAAAGGTGAAGGTAGCTTTTGTCAATATTTACTGGGTGGGCAAAGCAGTGCAGAGGTGACTGTGCCCCCCCTTCTCCCCCCCCCCGACACACAAACAGGTTGCCAACCAGCCAGAATGAATTAACCTGCCTGGCCTGTTTATGTAACTGTGTGAGAAAGTGGGGTTTGCAACAAAATGTTGCAGCATATCCTCCTCCTGGGAGAGCTTCTGCTTCAGGATGCCAGCTGGCTGCTAGCCGTGCCCCTTTCTCCAGCTTAGAAATAGGAAGAAGAGCTTGCAGGATCAGACCAGCCGCCCATCCGAGGCCCGCGTCCTGTTCTCACGGTGGCCAAACTGATGTCTACAGGTGTAAACAGGAAACGAGCGCAACAACACTTTCCCCACTCGGGTTTTTTTTTTAATATAAATTTTTATTAGTTTTTTAACATACCGTTTCAACAGTAATTAAACATACTTTTACATCTTATTCCATTTTTTGACTTCCACCAGTCCTGTCTGAAAATTTTCCAGTCTAATCTCTTAGTATGCATTTCTTATTTTCCCTATGACATTTCAAACTCATAACCAACATCTCTATCTTTTTCTACTTTGTAACACTTCGTATATTCCTCCTTACAAAACTTCTTGTAGTCCTACTAGCGTAATTTGTTGACTACAGTTGCTCTTCAAGTATTTCATGTACTTCTTCCAATCTTCTGTAAATCTCTGGTCCAGCAGGTTTCGAATCCTTCCTGTCATTTTGCCCAATTCTGCATAGTCCATTAATTTCGTCTGCCATTCTTCTTTCGATGCGCCCGGTTCCCCATCCCTGTGGGACGGCTGCATATTCATGAACTAGACCATCCTCAGGGTCTCTTCTAGCCCTATGATTCTATGATTTCTGTATACTGTGGACGCTTGGGTTGAGAATGTGATTCGTGTGGGATGCACGTTCGCAGCCCGCAGCATTCGCAACCCACAGCGGTGTGTCTGCGCATGTGCGGCTTGTGATTCGGCACTTCTGCACATGCACAAAGTGCGATTTAGCGCTTCTGCACATGTGCGACCACCGAAACCCGGAAGTAAGCCGTTCCAGTACTTCCGGGTTTCGGCGGCCCATAACCCGAAAACGCGCAACCTGAAGCGTATGCAACCCCAGGTATTACTCTGTTTGGTTCAGCTCAGGGAAGAGAGGATAAACATCTCTGGGGAAATAACCTGACGACCATTTTTCTCTCTTCTTTCCTCATTATTTCGACCCCCAGCTGTGTCTCCCAATATGATTCTGGTTCAGCCCGGGATGAACGTCACCCTGCCCTGCCTGGAGGGGGAGCTAGAGAACATCACTCAGGTGCACTGGATGTTCAATGGAAGGAACCTGAGCGCATCCATCGGCAGGCAGGTGATCCCTGGACCCAGCCTCTTCCTGCCGTCGGTATATTTCAGTGACTCTGGCCGCTACGCTTGCTACACCGACAGCCGCCGCCTCCTTTGCTCCCTGCGCCTGATGGTAGAAGGTGAGGGAGACGCTTTGAGAGGGTTAGGGCCCGTTCTGCTCAGCTGCACCTCTGCTTGGGTTTTGTTGCCGCCCGGTTGGGTCATTTACTGCCCTCCCTCTTCCTTCGAATTGATTTCCCAGGGCCTGAGCCAGGACAGGGGAATCTCAGGCCCAATGTGGCCCACCAAGCCTCTCTACCTGGCCCTCGGGATTCCTCGTGACCATGCCCCCTCTCCCCAGACACGCCCCCTCCTCCGCCCCCCCATTGCACCCTCTTGATAACGGTATCATCACTTGTTATTCATGTTCTGTTCGCCTGGGAAGGATGGGAGATGCTTCCTGGTGTGGCTCGGATGTTTTAGGGGATATACGATTTGTTAACTAATAATAATGATAATAATAAATAGCGCAACATAGCAAAGAGAAATAAAATAAGAACCAGACAGTAAACCGTAAAACGCCACAGCCTGGAAAGAGAATTACAAAGATACTGCATAGCTCCAAAGGGATAAGAAAGTTTGTGTGTGTGTGTGTGTGTGTGTGTGTGTGTGTGTGTGTGTGTAATTTACAGATAAATTGCAAACAGATAGAAACATTGGCAGGATTATTGTAATAAGCTGCAGTTTCAGAAGAGTAGATAATTGAATTCAAAGTAGGTAATTAAACAAGCAAATTAAATGAATTTGGATATGCAGAAGATATTAAAAAAATAAATTTAAGGAACTGCAGAAAGAGGGGGAAGGAAGTCAAACATTGTAATGTTAAAATGATTGTAAAATTAATGAAATGTATAAATTTGAAAATGTATAAATAAAAGCTTTTTTTTTTAAAAAGCATGGACTCTTCCAAAGATTCCATTTCCATATAATAAATATATATTATATTATATATAAACAAATAAGAAAATATGTATTATGCTTTGATAGTTGTTGGAAGCTGTCCAGAGTGGCTGGGGCAACCCAGTTGGGATAATAATAATAATAATAATAATAATAATAATAATAATAATAATAAAAGTGTTCTCTACCTGTGAGTTTCATCATTATAGAGAATAATAATAATAATAAATTTTATTTATATCCTGCCCTCCCCAGCCAAAGCCGGGCTCAGGGCGGCTAACAACAATAAAACAGTACAAAAGTACAGCACAAACAACACTCTAAAATCATTCATTATAAAGCTTCTATATAGACAAATTGGGACCCCAGCTGCAGAAGCTGAGGCTGCTGAACACACTCTTGGGCTGGGGTATTATAGAATCATAAAATTGCAGAATCGAAAGGGACCCTGAGGGTCATCTAGACTGACCCCGTGCGACTAAAGCATCCATGACGGGTGGCCATCCAACCGCTGCTTAAAAAATCTCTGATGAAGGAGAATCTGCAGCCGTTTTTGACCGTTTTCCCCCCCTTTTATTGATACACTTTATTCCATATCTTTATCTTGGATCTTACTGTGATTCATGTGCAAATTGTTGGGTTGTGCACTTTTTGATGGTTGATTTGTTCTTTAGGAATGCTTTTGTAATTTTGTAAAAATAAAAAATAAATCCCATAGGGTAAGCAGCCTTGCGCATGGTTTTAGCTTTGAGAAGGTGGCTCATGCAAGTGAAATGAGGAACGAAACAAGCCAGACCTTTGCATATACAGAGGGAATCCGGTGAACTTTGTTAAACTGAACTAACTAGCCAGCACTGGAGTTCCTGAGCATATGCGGAAGGCTGCGTATCCTGCCCCCATGTAACAGTCTCTCCCCCCTTTTCAGAACCGCCAGAGGCGCCAAACTTCACCTGCTTCCGAAAGAGCTTAGCCAAGGACATTTTCTGCGAGTGGAAGACGCCTCGTGGGATGTCCAGTCACACCAAAGCCAGGATGTGGGTGCAGAAAAAGTGAGTGGAGGCTGGGGCAACATTTAAACCGTGGGGGCGGATATGATATGAGGGATGTCGGGGTTGTTGGGTTAGCAATGGGCAACCCTGTCATTCCCACCCCGATCTTGAGTTCGCGTTTCTATATTTCCGCATCAGTGTGCGCTGATAAAGTAAATCCTGGTGGGAATTCTTCCGTATTCCAATGCTAATTTACCCTACTAGATATCACCAGAGAGACTGTGTGATGTTAACATATGAGAGTTCTGGAGGTGAAATAGTTAAACAGGTTGGTCTGCCATAGTCAAAACAAAATTTTTTTTTTCCTTCCAGTAGCACCTTAAAGACCAACTAAGTTAGTTCTTGGTATGAGCTTTCGTGTGCATGCACACTTCTTCAGATACACTGAAACAGAAGTTGCCAGATCCTTCTATATAGTGAGAAGGTGGGGAGGGGTATTACTCAGAAGGGTGATTTGAAGTTGTTGTGGGTAAGGACAAATTGGCAGAGTTTGGTGGCAAAGTCCGCTGTGGTTTTATCTGAAATGGTGTTCCTTATAGCTTGTAAACCATCGTTGTGTGGGATGTTGGTATACAGAGATTCCACATCCATAGTAGCTAGTATAGTGTTGTTGGGAAGATTATTTAAAGATTGTATTATCTTTAAAGATTATTATCTTTTAAAGATTATTTAAAGATTGTATTCAGACCAGGAGAGACCTGGTCTGAACAAAGACATTGGATTCTTATCTCATTATACATGACAAAGCCATTTTTCACCTTCTCACCCCTTGCTTTTTCCTGTAAGACCTATTGCAGTCGTTAAGAGTCGTCAACAGGCTCATCACAGCTATCTGCCAACCACCCATTCCCACCACCCTTCTGAGTAATACCCCTCCCCACCTTCTCACCATATAGAAGGATCTGGCAACTTCTGTTTCAGTGTATCTGAAGAAGTGTGCATGCACACGAAAGCTCATACCAAGAACTAACTTAGTTGGTCTTTAAGGTGCTACTGGAAGAAAAAAATTTTTTTTGTTTTGAGGAACAGTTAGGGGCTAGGAAGACAAGCAAATATCTGAGAGGTGGTTTAGTGAGTGAGAGCAGGTAGCGGAAGTTATAGGTCTGGAAGGGAACCCCATGATTGTAATTGACCGATACCGTTTATGAAACCACACACTTGTTAAACTGCAATAAATAAACAGAAGTTTATGTTCCATTTTAACCCTGACCAGACTCAGTATTGTACCAGGTAGGGCCTGGGTGGTGGCAGCGAGAAATAAAGTGGTGGCACAGGGATCAATAGACGGTGAAATGTCCGGGGACCTTGTGTGATCACCCTTATCTATCACCTAGAAGACAGAACCATAGAATTTGTTAAAAGAAAAAACTGCTCCTTTTTCCTTATGGGGTATCCAAGAGCCTATATAGAGTCCTTAAGTGGGTTCCCTATCGGTAGGAGAAAATAACAGAGGCCAACCAGAGAATATTGAGAAGCAAAGCGGCTAGTAAGCCTGATCTTTATTCAGCTGTTGCAACAGGGTCCCCACTCACCACACGCAGGAGGGAGGAGGAACCCAGAACAATGGTGCGCAAGGCCTTATAAAGACTTTTGAAATTGCCACCCTGTAGATCAAGATTAACATCATACATACATCACAGAAGGAGGCGCTCTGCAGCAGAAATCCTGTCTGCCAGGATACCTAATAATGGTCATTGATTGCATTACCTGGCAGCCTGGCCATTCTTTTGTGATGGTTAAGACAGGATTTGCAAGCAAAAAGACAATGGGAAGGGTTTCCCCATTTGCCTCCCTTACTGCATTTGAGGTCATTGGGAGAGTTAAAATGGCTTCAGGATTACTATACTATTTCAGACACATACTATACTATACTATTTCAGACACATGGCTAATATACTTATGTTTGCATTGTACATTTATGAACATTTAATTTATATTTGAGACCTTAGCATTCTTATAACAATTTGGATGAGACCACAAGGACCATCTTGTCCAGCCCTCTGCAATGCAGGAATTTCAACCAATGTGGACCTTGAACTCCCAACCCTGAAATTAAAAGTCTCATTCTCTACTGACTGAGCTATTGATCGCTGTGAATCTTCAGGGAAGGAGAGTCAGAACATCTTTGTTCTGTTAGGCTTTCCCTGCTAGATCAATGGGTCTTGAATCACAAGGGCCGTTTATTAGGGTCTCCGTCTTGTTTGAAATGTATCAGTTTGAAATGCATCAGTTGTTTTGTGCTTTTAACTATTTTTAATTTATCTGATGTGTGAATCTCCTTGAGACGGTAGCTTAGAAGGCGATTAATATGCACAGTATAGTGAAATTACACAGTATGTAATTTTCCTTAACAGGCACATTTTATTTTATTTTTGAGCGCACAAAGGAACAGTACAATTATGCATGACGTTTTCGCCAGTGTGCGCATTTTTTACCCACGCCTATTGAAGTACAGTATATGTGGTTTTTTTGTTCCCGTTGCAAAATTTGGAGAAGAGCAAGTTTCAAAAGCATGGCTGTGTTTCAATTGGCACATTGTTTTGGGAAGTGCAGATTAGGTGGGTCTGCTGTTAAGTGCAAGATGAATAGAAAACACACACACACACACACATGTTCTTTAAATGCACAGTGCATACCAGCCTTGATCGCCCGCAGAGAAGATCCGTTGAAATCAACCGGCCTTCCGTCAGCTGCGCCCATTAATTTCAAGGCAGGGTCTGCTCATCGGCCGCTGTCATGCGCTGTAGCTGGCGAGACATGGCATTTCCATGCCAGCTATGCTCGATCGCGGTGAGATCCAATGTCTTCCCTTCCTCCGGCTGAGCATTCCGTGTTCTTTTGTTGTAAATAAAAAATGCCCTTTTCCCTTATGGGATATCCAAGAGCCCATATAGAGTCCTTACAAGGATAGGATTTTCTTTATGTACGCAACAACAGCAGCAAGAATACTTATCGCAAAGTATTGGAAGACACAAGAGCTACCCACCCTGGAAGAGTGGCAGATGAAGCTGATGGACTATATGGAATTGGCGGAAATGACTGGCAGAATCCGAGACCTGGGAGAAGAGTTGGTGGAAGAAGACTGGAAGAAATTTAAAGACTATCTTCAGAAATACTGTAAAATTAATGAATGTTAAAATTATGTTTGGATTGGCAATAAGTGGGAATTAGTAACAAAAGTTAACAAGAATATGTAAAAAATGTATTGATAAATGGATGAAAATACTGAGTTATAATATGTTATGACACAAAGTTAAGATAAATGAAAAAAAGGGTAAGAATTTGCTGAACTGATTATGTAAATGGGAGTACAAAGGGGGGAGGTGTGAGGAGGTCAAGGAAACAAGCATATGAATTTGAGGATATCGAGAAAAAATGGATTTGTTTTCTTTTTTTAACTTCTTCTCTAATTAGCTGTTTTTCATGTGAATTTTTGTATTTTTTGTGTTTTCTTTTTTTATTGTTTATCTCTTTTTGTGGTTTTTTTTTACTCTGTAAATCTCTACTTTTTTTTGTAAAACCCTAATAAATATTTATATATATATAAAAAACATATAGAGTCCTTACATGGGTTCCCTATTGGTAGGAGAGAATAAAAGAGGCCGACCAGAGGATATTGAGAAGTAAAGCAGCTAGTAAGCTTGATCTTTATTGATCTGTTGCAACAGGGTGCTCCCCTCACCCGCAGGAGAGAGGAGGGACCCAGAAAAATGGCATGCAAGGCCTTATAAAGACTTTTGAAATTCCCATCCTGTAGATCAAGACCACCCCCAGAAACATCATACAGACATCCCAAGACCACCCCTCAGATACATCACACCTACATCACAGAAAAGGCGGTCTAAAACAGAAATTTGAATGTTGTTTTTCTCCTGTCCTTGTTTATCTCCTGTCTGGCAGGTTACTTGATTGGATTACCTGGGGAGCCCGGCCATTCTTTTGTAGTGATAAATACTTAGTTCCTGGGCCAGGTCACAGGCTCATACCCTATTCAAACACAGACATACCCTTAAGACAGGATTTGTGAAGGAAAAGACAATGGGGAGGCTTTTCCACTTTGACCATGCATAGAAAACATTTGCTCAGTTTAGGAATCAAAATGGCTTCAGGTCGGTCTTCCTGTGCTGATCTATGTACGTGCAGTTATGAACATTGCCATATATCTAAGACCTCAAAATTCCTATCACACTTTCCCCCTGTGTCCCCTAGTTTCGTCGGGGTGAACCGCGTTGAGCAGCCCTGCCGCTATTACGCCAAGTCCCGGAAGTTCTCTTGCCGCATCGAAGGAATCGCTGACGACGTGCACATCCTGAAGGTGTCCGTCTGCATCTTCAACCTGGCGGGAGCCCTGAGCAGCCACAGTTTCATCAGCACCGAAAATCTGTGTGAGTAGCAGCACCTTTACTCTGAATCGGGGCCAGTACGACATGCGTCAGGGCGCATTTTGTGCATAGCTGTCAACTTACAGATTTGAAAATAAGGGACCAGCAGCCAAAATAAGGGATTTTAGTCAACCAGCAGCCAAACAAAGCCTCAAGCGGTGGTTCCCACAGCGCAGCAACCTGGCAAAGGGGATGCAGCAAGGAAAACCACCGTCACCTCTCCGCTGGGAAGCGCTGAGCAAAGGCGAGTCCCCAGGCAACGCGGCTGATTTGATCGGCACAAGGCAAGCTCCACCCTCCAGTCGTTCTTAGACTCCTTATTGGGTGAGAAACGCAGCCAAGCAACACAGTTGGAGCCTCCCTCCTCCCTGGCCGGCAGGGAGGGAGGGAGAGGAGCTGCTTCCTTTGAAACCCGGGAAATTTAAGGGACATCATCAATAAGGGACAGCAGCGGGACACGGCGCTGGGATAAGGGACTTTCCCGCCAAATAAGGGACGGTTGTCAGCTATGATGTTGGGCTGGAGCTGGAGTGAATCTGCCTGCCCCCGGCTCTCCTCCCTGCACATTTTTGCTGCTTGCAAATTCTCCCAAATATTCCTGGACGCATGAGACTCTTAATTTCAGGGCTGTGCTTTAGAGCCCCACATGGGGCAAAAATTGGTGCTTTCCAACTCCACAATTCATAATTCTATAAAGTGTAGAATCAGGACTGGGGGAGCATCAGTCTGCAGCCCCCCAGACCTCTCCATTTGACCCCCAGAATCCTTCCCGAGCCCCTGGACATTCCCCTCATGTGCCGTGAATGGTTTAACACGGCTGGGAAGCGACCGTGAACTCTTAGCATCTTCCTTCCCGTTGATGGTCGACAGAGAGAGGTTTTCCTCACTCTCTCATAACATCTGAATTTGTGAGCATCTAATGAAGCTGAGGGATGCGGGTGGCACTGTGGGTTAAACCACAGAGCCTAGGGCTTGCCGATCAGAAGGTCGGCGGTTCGAATCCCCGCAACGGGGTGAGCTCCTATTGCTCGGTCCCTGGTCCTGCCCACCTAGCAGTTCGAAAGCACGTCAAGTTAAAGTAGATAAATAGGTACCACTCTGGTGGGAAGGTAAATGGCATTTCCATGCGCTGCTCTGGTTCGCCAGAAGCAGCTTAGTCATGCTGGCCACATGACCCGGAAGCTGTACACCGGCTCCCTTGGCCAATAAAGCAAGATGAGCGCCGCAACCCCAGAGTCGTCCGTGACCGGACCTAACGGTCAGAGGTCCCTTTACCTTTTTAATGAAGCTGAAGGTTGGGAGATTCGGGAAAGGTTTTGTTTTTATTTTAAACGAGAAGTTTATTTAAACAACAAGACGCTTTACTTGAAGGGAAAACTATCCAAGATCAAATTTCTTTCAGAGCAATTTACCCCTGCTTAAAGACAGATTGCTCTACATGTAACAGCTACGTACAAAAAAGTTGGTTGTACAACGATAAAAGAAAAACATTGAAATTATCCAATCAAATAAGGTATGCAAGGTTTTTGCTTTTCAACAATGAGAGCAAAATAACTTACTGGAATACAAAGATAAAAGTTAGAGGAGCATGCCATGGAGGAATGGGGCATTTTCACAGACCAGTTTGTTTTTACCACCCCATCTTCATGGGGTGATCAAAACATACCATTGGCCATTTAGTTAAAAAAATATATGCATGTCTGTGCACATACACCAGTTATGTTATGTACAATAGAAGGAATGGGAAAAGAAATCAAAGACAGAAAGCTATGCTGCAGTAGTCAAGATGTGGCTGAACCAAGTCTCGTTTTTCTAATTGTGAATGTGTTGTCTGTGGGAAAGGGAGTTTGGTTCTCTTTTGATACTCCGGTCCAGCATGAATCCAGCACAAATGCTCCAATATTGCATCGATGACATGTTGCAGAAAACAGTCGAGAAAGAGAGAGGGAGAGAGAGAGAGGGACTTTCCTTTCTCCTTTTTTAAACCTGATTATCATCATCAATCTTTATTACGGTCCAGAGACCCAACAAATCATTACAAAGCAATATACAATTCATACAGCCTACCTCCAGGTTAAACAAGCATTTTGTTCAGAATATAGGGATTATTTGTTCTTGCAACCACCGGTAAAAACTTTGCTACTGCTAATGTTCTAGCATTTGTCCGGTCTTCCAATAGGAACCTGACATAGTGAGCCTCTGATTTTCCTGGGAAAGGTACCAGCAAGGGTAGTATCAGGTTTTTTTAAACCTTTCTGGCTGATCTCCCCGCCCCCCCACAGTGAAGCCAGACCCACCAATCGATGTGGAGGTGAGGAACGTGGAGCTGCACCCCCGCAAACTGTTTGTGACCTGGCGCAAACCCCCCTCTTGGGGTTCCTCCTTCTTCCGCCTGCAGTTCGAGATCCGCTACCGGGTGGAAGCCTCAACAGCGTACAACAAGGTCTGCCCTTACTTTTGATTTTGGGGTGAGGAGAGGGCAGGCATTCCCTGAACGTGTACAAGTTGCAATGCTCGATTTCGGGACGCAGAAATAATGGGCGTCCCCACCTTATTTCCTGTGTGCCTCTTGGCTGCATCTTTCGCTAGACCAGAGGTGGGGAAACCTGTGGTCTGCTGGGCGTTGTTGGGACTACAGTTCCCATCATCCCCAGCCAGCATGGCCAATGATCAGGGTGACTGGATTTGTAGTCCAGCGACATCTAGAGGGTCGCAGGCTCCCCATCGCTGTCCTGGACACATATCCCAACCAATCAGGGAACACATATTTAATGCACTTTAATGGAGCGATGCTGGGGAACCTGTGGCCCTTCAGATGCTGTCAGACTACAACTCCCATCAGCCCCAGCCAACCAGGCCACTGATTAGAGATGATGGGAGTTGTGGCATCTGGAAGGCCACAGGTTCTCCACTAGGCTATGCTGATTTGTAGTGGCAAAACCCCAGGGTTTGAAGAACCATCCGCAACTCTCCCTCGAGGTCCTTGGGCCTGTTGCATGCAGCACATCTGCTGTACAACTGAGCTCTGGTCCTTCCCCTACATACCAAGTTTCCAGTCCTCATGGTACCATATTGAAGATCTGGCTTTCGCAGGAAGCTGCCTGATACCGAATCAGATTCTGGGTCCACCTAGCTCAGCATTGCCTGCACGGACTGGCAGCAGCTCTCCAGGGTATCAGGAAAGACGTCTTTCACAGACTCACCTGGCGGTGCTGCCACAGATTAAACCTGGCACTTTTTGCATGCCAGGCCACTGAGCTGTGCCCCTTTCCCTTTCTCTCGGCTACAGATTCACCTTCAGGATGAATACACTTCCTACACCATCTCTGACGTGATGCCAGGTGTCCGCCATGTCATCCAGGTGCGGGCCCGGGAAGAATTCAACCAAGGGATCTGGAGCGAATGGAGCCGGGAGAGCTTTGGAGTGCCCTGGACAGGTTGGCAGTGCCCCTTCCGTTGCCCCTCCCCTGCCCTTCCTTATATGGAATGTTGTGGACAGTAGGAGAGGATATACAGTCATACCTCATGTTACGTTTGCTTCAGGTTGTGCGTTTTCAGGTTGCGTCCCACGGCGACCCGGAAGTACGGGAAAGGGTTACTTCCGGGTTTCACCGCTCGCACATGCGCAGACGTGCAAAACGACGTCACGCGCATGCGCAGAAGCGGCAAATCACCACCCGCACTTGCGCAGACGCAGGTTGCATTCTTTTCAGGTTGCGAACAGGCCTTCGGAACGGATCCTGTTCGCAACCAGAGATACCACTGTATTGATTAAGTATTTGTTTTTCCTCACTCACGCTAGTGAGCTGGCAGCAGAGTATACTCCCCTGTATATTGCAGGAAACTAGTTGGTAGATTCGTTTGGATCTCTTGAGTTAAGCAATCCAGTCTGGCTTGTCCAGAATCCAGATTGGATTTGTTCCTGGTAAATCCCCTTTGTTCCCTCTTAAAAGAATAAAGACGCAACAGTCTTCTATTAAGAAAAACAGGAAGTTTACTTACATTCAGTTCACAGTATGATCCTGAAGGCAGCCTTTAGCTTGTAGTTGCAGAAGAGGGTGTGGGTTCATCCCGATACGATACGATATCTTTATTGTCATTGTCCCATACAGAACAATGAAATTGAAAAATCTACATAAGACATTCAAAAACCCCTAAAAACTCTGAAACCCCATTTTAAAATACAATATACTATGAAGGTAAAGGGACCCCTGACCATTAGGTCCAGTTGTGGCCGACTCTGGGGTTGCGGCGCTCATCTCACTTTACTGGCCGAGGGAGCCAGCGTACAGCTTCCGGGTCATGTGGCCAGCATGACTAAGCCACTTCTGGCGAACCAGAGCAGCGCACGGAAACGCTGTTTACCTTCCCGCCAGAGCGGTACCTATTTATCTACTTGCACTGGCGTGCTTTTGAACTGCTAAGTGGGCAGGAGCAGGGACCGAGCAACAGGAGCTCACCCCGTCGTGGGGATTCGAACCGCCGACCTTCTGATTGGCAAGTCTTAGGCTCTGTGGTTTAACCCACAGCGCCACCTGTGTCCCCACAATATACTATAGAGACTCCTTATACTGCGTTTAGAACCAGAATTGCATTTGGGTAGAAACTGTTTCTCAAGTGGCTAGTCCCGGTCTTTATTACCCTGTACCTTCTTCCAGAAGGCAGAAGCTGAAAGAGATATTTCTGGGGTGCATACTATCCTGCGCTATCTCTGCAGCTTTCCTATGGCACCTGACAGCATAGATTTGATCTAAGGTGGGAAGAGTGCACCCAATTATTCTCTCTGCAGTCTTTACAACCCTGGACTGCATTGTTTTTTCCCTGGCCATGCAGCTCCCAAACCACACACAGAGACCATAAGTTAATACACTCTCCACAGTACAATGGTAAAATGGCACCAACCATATGGGACTGAGCCCATGTGCTGCTGGCTGAAAGCTAGCAGACATCAAAAACATCAAGACGGAACGAGGCGGAAAGGCGAAAGAAGAAGGGAAGATGGCTGCATGACTAGGCCTTTATAGGGTCTCCCAGGGTCATCCCCATCTACCTGGTCACACGCAGGGGAAAGATCCTCCAAACAGGTGTGGCAGGAAGTCCTCCTGGCTGGAGTAACATCCCCCTGTGTGTCCACTCTGGGCAAACAGGAAATGTTGTACTTGACTGCTTTCTGTGATGTTGCATGCCACAAGGGCCACCATTTTGCAACCTGCCAAGGAGCAGAATGAGGGGTTAGCTAGGTCAGAGCCTGCTCAGCTGTAGCCTTTAGGCCTCCTAACAGTTCTCTAACTCAGCCGCAGAACATCAGCTTTGCATGCCAAAGCCCCAAAGAGCCACTGTGGGTCAGTGTAGAAAATACTAAGCTAGAAGAAACAATGGTCTAATGGAAGTTGGAGTCTGCTTGGAGGGTCACGGGCTCCCCTTCCCTGCTTGACGCCTCTGTAAGTGCATTTAACATGTGAATCCCTGATTGGTTGGGACATGCATCTAGGACAGGGCTGGGGAACCTGCGGCCCTCCAGATATTGCTGGGACTCTGGTTCCCATCATCCCCGAAGCATTGGCCGTTCTGGCAGGCTGTTCTGGTGGGAGTTGGAGTCCAAGGGTATCTAGGGGGCGGCACACAGGTGCCCCAGCTTTGCTTTTTGGCACAAAAACCACCCGACCCCTAATATCAGTTGTGTGGAAGCTGGCTGTAGTTCCTGAGGAGTTGAGGGAAATGTATTTTGGACCTGCAAAGTGGTACTCTTGTAAAATATATACCGTATTTTTCGCTCTATAAGATACACCAGACCATAAGGCACACCTAATTTTTGGAGGAGGAAAACAAGAAAAAAAATATTCTGAATCTCAGAAGCCAGAACAACAAGAGAGATCGCTGCGCAGCGAAAGCAGCGATCCCTCTTGCTGTTCTGGCTTCTGAGATAGCTGCACAGTCTGCATTCGCTCCATAAGGCGCACACACATTTCCCTGTACTTTTTAGGAGGGAAAAAGTGAGTCTTATAGAGCAAAAAATACGGTATATATATATATGGGGTGAGCAGAACACATACACAAGCCTGAGTCACTGATGCCTAGGCTCTGAGGAGATGGACTTGTGGGTCTAGCTTCAAAATAGATTTTTCTCCCAGCAGCCCAACAAAGCATCTCTCTCTCTCTCACTCTCTCTCTCTCTCTCTCTCTCTCTCTGTGCCTCGCCCCCAGATATATTTTTTATTCAATCCCTTCTTTTTCTCCTTGGCATTTCAGAAACCAAGGACCGCGACTTAGAAACCACGCTGGTCCCCTCAGAGGTAAGTAATTTCCATGAGAAGCAGGGCCTTTTGGGTGGTGGCTCCAGAGTCCCAGCAAGCGGTCCATATATACCCCGCTCCAGTCTCCGATGTAGTTTCAAAAACAAGGGAAGAGTTCCTGCGCTTCCACTGTCTGTTGGGGGCGGCTCATAAAATCCTAACATTGGAGGGAGGGGACTTATAGGTCACTTACCATCAATGTGTTTTCCCTAAATTTCAACCCAAATCTACCCACCTGTCACTGAAGTTCAGGCGTGGCCCTCCAGATGTGGGTGGACCAGGAGCTCTCACCAACCTCAGCCAGCAGGGTCAGGGGTTGGGGGAGAATGGATAATCTGTTCGTTTTGGTTTCTCAGTTTTCCAAAGTTAGGCCCCGTAGCAGTACCACACCACTTGAAGCAGTTATGGCTTCCACCCAAAGAATTCTGGGAACTGTAGTTCATTAGGGGTGCAGAGATTTGTTAGGAAACCCCCACACTATTCCCCTCCTAGGGCTACGATTTATTTTATTTATTCTATATCCCACCTTTTCCTCAAAGGAGCTCAAGGGGGCCTACGGACCCAAGGTCTCCCAGTGAGCTTCATAGCCAAGGGGCAGGATTTGAACCCTGGCATCTCCCAGGTCCTAGTCTGACCCTGCTTCCACTTAACACCCCACTGGCTCTAAACAGGCTTTCCCAGTTGGATGAATGGGTCTTGGCCACAAGTCTCCGCTTGTTAGATTTTTGGTGCTGTTTTAAATAACTTGGTTGTTTTCGTGTTTTTAACTCTTTCCTATTTTCTTATGTGCAAATTTCATTGAGACGGAGCTTTAGAAGGTGAATAATAATCATAATACAGTGGTACCTCGGGTTAAGTACTTAAATCGTTCCGGAGGTCCGTTCTTAACCTGAAACTGTTCTTAACCTGAAGCACCACTTTAGCTAATGGGGCCTCCTGCTGCCGCCGTGCCACCAGAGCATGATTTCTGTTCTTATCCCGAAGCAAAGTTCTTAACCTGAAGCACTATTTCTGGGTTAGCGGAGTGTGTAACCTGAAGCGTTTGTAACCTGAGGTACCACTGTAATAATAATAATAATAGTAATAGTAATAGTAATAATAATAATATTGCAGCCAGAACCCAATCCTCTTCATGAAGACACCCTTCTGACTCAGGAAATCTGTAGCCTCCATACCAGCTGAAATATTCTGAGAGAATGAATTTTTAAAAGGCCAAAAACTGCAAGCATTCAAAACAGCTCCGCTAGCAAAATACATAGGCTCCAACTGCCCCTCTCAGCAGGCGAGACACCGGCCCCTAATAAACCCCGCTTCCTCTTTTTGACCACTGAGGGTTCCTTGTCTAAATGGAGAGATGCAGCTATTCAGAGTTGGCTGTACTCAGTCCTTTCCCCCCCCTCTCTCTTGCAGGTCGATCTTTTTGCCAGCACCGTTAAGCCCAAGCACACTTCTGAGCTCCCTGCCGTCATGATTAAGCCGACAGGTAAGTGTGCCACCTTTCGTGGCCTCGCTTGCACAAAGGTGGCTTTCTGTACGTGCCAAGGGCTGCAAAAATACGGGGACATCGCCCGGGTGAAAGGCTGGGGGTGCCGGGAGCAAGGATCGTTGGCAGGTAGGCTTCCCTAGTGGTGATGGCAGGCGATAGCCGTGCTCCCTATTTGTGGGTGACCTTGGGCCAGACACTGTCTCTCAGCTTAGCCTAACTCACAGGGTCGTTGTGAGGATTGAAGGAAGAGGGGGAGAGTCATGGATGCCACCTTGAACTCCTTGGAGAAAAAGGTGGGGCACAAATGCAAATTGGATTCCATTTTGATTTCCCACAGGCTCCCATGGCAGGCTCTTTTGGACTGAGGTCCGAATTCCCTGCTGGGCAACCTGGCCGAGGGCCAGAAGGAGAGCCGCATTTGGACCCTGGACCTGAGGGTCCCTGCCTTTGCCCAAGAGAGGTGCAAAGCTGGAGGCATTGTGGGAAATGAAGAGGGTGGCCTGACCTAACTGTGTTCCCTGATTGTTTGTCCCTTCTAGTGGAAAATGCTGCCTCTACGCCTCTGTACTTGTTCCTCATCATGGCTGTAAGCGTGACTGGAATTGTTGGCATCTTGGTCGTTGGAGTCATTCTCCGGTGAGGAAGACCACCTAATTTTCAGGAGTTGGGGGGGGGATGTTGATTACTGGGAGCGGTGAATTCACGAAACCTTGGTCTTGGAAGATGTTTAGTAGGGCCAGTTCTGGGGTGATTTCTAATACCTGCTTACCGTATTTTTCGCCCTATAGGACACACCGTCCCATAAGGCGCACCTAGTTTTTTGGGGGGAAATAAAGGGGAAAAAATTATTTCCCCCCCCAGGCGCGGGGCTGGGGAGGCCCGAGCTTCCCCCGACCCCAGCCCCCAAACAGGCAGCTCTCTGCAAGCCGTGGGAGCCCAGCGCTGGCTCCCGCTGCTTGCGGAGAGGTCCGCGAAGCCTGGGCGCGCTGATCTCAGCGCGCGCAGGCTTCGGCATGCTGGCAACTCTCCGCAAGCAGCGGGAGCGCTCCCGCTGCTTGCGGAGAGGTCCGCGAAGCCTGGAGAGCGAGAGGGGTCGGTGCCCACCGACCCCTCTCACTCTCCAGGCTTCAGCGAAAGCCTGCATTCGCCCCATAGGATGCACACACATTTCCCCTTCATTTTTGGAGGGGAAAAAGTGCGTCCTATAGGGCGAAAAATACGGTAGTTATTTTACATATTTCTCGTATGGCTGTTGTCCAGAATAGTTGGATTTTGGGGCATTCCCACCACATGTGGAGGTGTGTGCCTGTGGAGGTGCACCCTTCCAGCATTTTGGTGAGGTTCCTGGGCGTATTTGCGCTAATTTCCTTGGTGTTAGGTACCACCTGTGGGTGAATTTCAGAGTGAGTTCTTTCCTTTTCGTTGATATGGATTTAAAGAGGGTGGGGTTTAGACCACATTCTGGTCCACTGAGTGGGGTTAATCTCATAGCCTATGTGAGCCCGGTCTTGGCCGGGGAGGGCAGACTGAAGTTCCCAGGTGTCAAAAAAGGTTGTTTATGTCTGCCACTACTGCAGCCCGTGTTTTGTTAGCCCCCAAATGGAAAACGAGCGAGGTCCCAACCAAAGAAGAATGGCAACTTAAACTGATGGAATATGCGCCGCTTGCGGACTTAACATATAGAATAAGAGAACAAGAAGAACATAGGTTTAAAGACGATTGGAAAACGTTTATTGAATATATGGGGGGGGGGATTGTGTAGACTTGAAAACGTTGGCAGCATTAAGATAAATTCAACAGTGTAAATGAGTTTTGATGGATGCCATAATCAATGGAATACTGAATGGTTTAGTTTATGTAAAAGATTTATGTTATGCAAAAATGAACCATGGAAAGAGAAGAAGGGAAGTCATTGATATCTTAAGGGTGTAAAGGACCCCTAACCATTAGATCCAATCGTGGCCGACTCTGGGGTTGCAGCGCTCATCTCGCTTTATTGGCCAAGAAAGCCGGCGTACAGCTTTCGGGTCATGTGGCCAGCATGTGGCGAACCAGAGCAGCGCACGGAAACGCCGTTTACCTTCCCGCCAGAGCGGTACCTATTTATCTACTTGCACTTTGACATGTTTTCGAACTGCTAGGTTGGCAGGAGCAGGGACCAAGCAACGGGAGCTCACCCCGTCACCGGGATTCGAACCCCGACCTTCTGATTGGCAAGTCCTAGGCTCTGTGGCTTAACCCACAGCGCCACCCGCGTCCCTTCTTAAGGGTGTATAAATGTATTTAAAGCCATCCAAGTGGGCGGTCCTCACTGCTTCCCGTGGATGTGATGGTAGAAACGTGATCTCAAAACCTGCCATTTCTTGTTGTTGTTTCAGGTACAAGAAAAAATGGGGGACATCGCCTTGCGGAGAAGAGAAATCCAGCACCGCCCCACCACACTCCCTGACCCTCATGGCTCCTGAGCCTCCTCTGAGTTCATCTCCTCTCCTCTCCCCTCCGGCCTCGCCCTTCAGCGAAAGCTCTGTCGACACCCCGAGCATCCCGGAGAACAGCCCCTACGATGTTTCAAACGCGGACTATTTCCTGATGCCGTAGTAGCCGACAGACGTCGGATTTAGGGAGGTTATTGGGTGCCGCAGCGTCCCCGCATGTGGGCACCGTACGTACCCTGAAGGATGTGGAGTGTCAGGAGCACAGCCAAGGCGCCTGGGACATTGTTGAGAGTCCCTTGGGTCGTACCAGCATCAAGTAGCGCTGACGTCAAGGCCCACGCTACTGAGATCTAGGAAAGGTGTCTGCTCTTCCGTCCGGAGTCAGGCTGCTCAGAAGATGCTCCACGTTCAGGATTTTGTTCGCCGCTCATCAGGAAGAGCTCAAGTGTCCTTGAAACCGAAGATGGTGGTTGCAGATTTGCCAAGTCCCTGCCCGGCTTCTGTGATGGGGATGCACATGGCCGCAAGGTTTCTTCCGGCCCAGCGTGGCTGCTGGAGAAAACTCTTGGAGACACCAACAACAAATTGTCCCTACATTTTGAAAGTTCTTTCCAGGAAGTGTCTTTCCTCCTGGATTCATGAAGTCGGGGAGGTCTGCCGTCGGAGGAGCTGTCATCGCCGAAGCGGCAGATGATGGAGGAAGTGGTTTTGGGTACCACTTTGAGCAATTGTTGGCCCTTTTCTACATGCCAAGGAAGAGCATCCGGGCCAGGTTCCAGGGCTGGCCCAGGACATTTTGCGACCTGGTTCAAAGGAACGGTGCCTTCTGGCGAGCCAGACTGTTGCTCCATCTGGCTCAGTATTGTCTACACTGACTGGCAGCAGCTCTCCAGGGTTTCAGACAGGGAGTCTCTCCCAGCCTAGGGAAGCAAAGGACTGGGCCAGGGGGCTTTTGTACGCAAAGCTGAGCCACGGGACAAGGTGCCGTTTCGTGTCTTCCCTGATTTCACGCAAAGGAACTGATCTGTCTGGCAACTCTTTCCTGGTTGAAGGGGGCAGAAGACAGGTAGTCCTCTGGGGGTTTGGTGCTGCTTCCTGCCCACCAGGAAACTCACCCCCAAGGCAGCCAGCTAACCCTACCTTATGGCTGGGCTGGTGCAGTCAGAGTCCTATGATGTATTGGAAAGAGTGGGTGCAAAACTGCCTTTTAGCTGAGCCAGACTGTCGGTCCCAGAATTGTCCTTCTCACCGCCCTACCATGGGAAAGGCTTCGGACTGAACAACAGGAGCTCCCCCAAGGCCGAGTCCAGCATCCTGTTCTGTCAAAGGTCAGCCAACTGTGCCAATGGGAAGCCCGAAAAAGGACCTGGGCACAACAGCAAAATTCCTCCATCACAGAAAGCATGTGTGCGGTCCCTGAGTCGTGGGTGTGACACACAAGGCTGTTCCACTGGTCTTGTGCAGGAAGAAACATGGCCCCAATCTGGCTGGGGGCAACAGAGATTTGGGCTTTCGAAAGCGAGGGGCTTTGTTACCCATAGTCCCTGCCGTGCATCAAAAGAGGAAAGGGAGGACTCTTTCTGCAATGTAAACAAGTCTCCAACTCTTGCCTCCAACGGGGAACTTTGCTGCTCTGGGATGTTACGAAACCCAGCATTACTCTGTCTTTTTTTTTTCCTGCCGCAGAACAACAGAACTGATATTTACTTTTTTTGCTGTTAGCTGCTTTCTCTGCTTGCTTGGGTGAAAGGTGTCCCTGTGTCTCAGATGTCGCCCACGTAGGAGACGGTGATGAATCTAGAGGTTATGGGGAGGCAAAACGCCGGAGGTGATTCCAGCCAAGGAAGGCTCTGCCAAAGAGCCCTTAAGATTCGTTCATGCTCGTTTACCCAACATCCCCCCCCAGGCAGATTTTTCAGCCTGAGGAGAGAGGTAATAGTTTGCAAAATAGCAATCTTACCCCCTTCCTGCCCAGGGAAAAAAGAAAAGATATCCAGGTAGCCCCACAAGTTTAAATTTATTGCATTTCTCCTCCGTGAGTGTATGCTGCCTGGACACATTTTCCTTATATATTTCCGCAAACGAAAGGGACTAGCAACTTTAGGTTTTTTGCTTAAATTAAAGCTGCCAATTCAGGAGAGGGCCTAATGGAGCTTAAGAGGTTGTTTTGAGTATGCCTGGCATAACTTCTTCTTTCGCTTCACTTTTTGGTGTACCCTGGGCAGATGGCATTGTGGCTTCTTAACTCTCCCACCCCACCCTGAAAGTATGTTTTGCAATAAGGAGCAATCCCTCCCTTTCTTTTTCTGCCTGCTCCTTGCTGCTCACAAACAGTGCCTTGCTTGTTTCCTGAACCCGAACCTTCCCTGGGCGAACAGCCCGGAAATCACTGCTCTTTAAGCAATCGGCGTGACGTTCAGGTACCAGCTCAGCAAAGTGTCTGGTCCGATGCCACCAAGGTAAACAGATTTCTCATAACCCTGTGCCTAGCAAAAAACTTCAAAGGCCAGTGAGTGCCAGCCCTAGGAAACTGCTGCCCTCAGCAAGTTCGATGCTACTCATTTTGGACTCTGTCTGAATCAAGGTTTTCTTTCCACATAAATGCACTACATGCGTTAAATCAGCAGGGCAAAGGTAGGACGATGGCACGGCTGCCAATTTTTCCTGTCTTAACCACTGCCGTGCGTAGCTTGTGTACGTTTGTGTAGACACATTGGAGTATTGTACCACCTGAGCTTCGCAGGAGCCCCAGGGTTTGTAGATACCTGAAAATTATTTGGGGGGACCGACCCCAAGAGGGTGAAATCCCCAAATACAAAGGCTCGGTATATTCAGTAGGCATGGCATGCTGACTGTTGAGAGGGTCAGGTGGGGGGCGGGGAAACAAGGTGAAGGAACGTAATGGAGTATTTGTAAAAGGGCATGGCCGGCACACACTGAACATGAGCCCATTCCACCTTGCAACATTGCTTTTGCATGTTCCTGCCATTTGCATCATCTGCCAATAGGGCATCTGCAGATGTTAAGTTTTAATCCAGAAAAGCTTGTGCCACCATAAAACTGTTTATACTTTTAAAGGGCTGCAAAAGTCTCCATTTTGAAGGTTAATTTTATTCCCGTCTGCTGCTTTGGTAGCCCCTTAGGCCGCGAAGACATTTATAAATGTGTTAAATGGATTCCATGAATAAAATTAACAAGCTAGCATAACAGCCTCCCAGGGGAAAATGAAAGGAAAGACTTTTTTTAAGGCTTAGCTTATTGATTTTCAAAACGAGTGACTTTTTGAGACACTCCAGGAATATTTGAGCTGCACCCTTGCCGTTGCATGTTGATTTATTGATGCCCTGCTCCCTGCACAGAAGTGGTACGCTCACCCTTCTAAATCAGGACTCTGCCAATTCATCCTGCCACCGCAGGAAGAGAGCGAGGCCGCAGTGCAGAAGGGAAAGGGGTGTTTGGTGACGATAACGCTTGCAGTCTAGGAGCGTTTCCGGGTAGTCTAAGAAACCAAAAACACTGCAGTTTTGAAACCGGCGGTGAAAATCAGGGCCATTTTGAAATTGGTGGCTAAAATCAGGATCCATTTCAATGGCTCAGTCGGCCATCAAACTGGTGTCCAGAATTCTATCCAAACATGGGGGATTGCTCTTTGGTTTTTTCTGGAACCGTTGTGCCAAATGTGGTTATGATATCTTGGGTGGTGTCTCATAAAGAAGCCACATTCCAAAATTATATCGGTAAAGGTAAAGGGACCCCTGACCATTAGGTCCGGTCATGGCCGACTCGGGGGTTGCGGCGCTCATCTCGCTTTATTGGCCGAGGGAGCTGGCGTACAGCTTCCAGGTCATGTGGCCAACATGACTAAGGCGCTTCTGGCGAACCAGAGCAGCGCATGGAAACTCCGTTTACCTTCCCGCTGGAGTGGTACCTATTTATCTACTTGCACTTTGACGTGCTTTCGAACTGCTAGCGGACTAATAATTGCATCCCCTGGTAGAATATGGTCTTTTCAAATGTGTGCGTTGTTTGGGGCCCAGCTTTCCTTTTGTCTCTCTCTTCCTGGGGTAGCCTGGCTGTGCTGGCCCGTGAGAAAGAAAGAGAGGAAGAAAAAAATGTTGAGCAATCTTGAGGGAAGAGGAGGGCCTGCGGCAGGTTCGCGGCGCAGGAGAAGGAGGGCTGGTGGTGAAACCCCTGGTCCAGGCAGCTGCTTCCCTCCATCTTCCAGTTCTCCTTTTCGGTCCCTCCTCACCGATAAACAGCTCCAGAGGAAGTTCATGGCCCCGCTGAGGGACAGAGGAAGTGAAATCCCATGGGGCGTTTGAATGCCCCCTTTCTGCTCTCGGGGCCAACTGCCTTGTCTCCTCATGTTACACCTGCCCCATGAATTTGCAGACCCTCCAAGTGTCCCTATTTTCCAGGGATGTCCCTGATTTGGAGAAGCCATCCCAGTTTCTGACTTGATCCCAGAATGTCCTGCTTTTCCTTAGGACGTCCCTATTTCCTTTGGAGAAATGTTGGAGGATAGGGCGTTTTCTGACCCCCGAGCCATCTAAATGCAATCCTGTATAGGGAAGTTTTTAATAATGTTTAATGTTTTATTATGTTTTTATAGACAGTGGTAAGGGATGCGGGTGGCACTGTGGGTTAAACCACAGAGCCTAGGACTTGCTGATCAGAAGGTCGGCGGTTCGAATCCCCGCAACAGGGTGAGCTCCTGTGGCTTGGTCCCTGCTCCTGCCAACCTAGCAGTTTGAAAGCATGCCAAAGTGCAAGTAGATAAATAGGTACCACTCTGGCGGGAAGGTAAACGGCGTTTCCGTGCGCTGCTCTGGTTCGCCAGAAGCAGCTTAGTCATGCTGGCCACATGACCCGGAAGCTGTACACCGGCTCCCTCGGCCAGTGAAGCGAGATGAGCGCCGCAACCCCAGAGTCGGCCACGACTGGACCTAATAGTCAGGGGTCCCTTTACCTTTATAGACAGTGGTACCACTGGTTGCAAATGGGATCCGTTCCAGAGCCCCGTTCGCAACCTGAGCAGAACGCAACCCGCGTCTGCGCATGCGCGGGTCGTGATTCGCCGCTTCTGCGCATGCCATCATTTTGAGCGTCTGCGCATGCACAACTGGCGAAACCCGGAAGTAGCCTGTTCCATTACTTCCGGGTCACCATGGGACGCAACCTGAAAGGATTTAACCTGAAGCAAACGTAACAAGAGGTATGACTGTACAGTGGTACCTCGGTTTTCGAATGTAATCCATTCCAGAAGATGGTTCAACTTCCGAAACGTTTGGAAACCGAGGGACAAAGGGCGGCCTGCAAATTCAATACATAAAACTGAACTCAGCGGAAAATGTTCGACTTCTGAGGCGCGTTCGAAAACGGAAGCATTTACTTCCAGGTTTTTGGTGTTTGAGTTCCGAAACGTTCGTCAACAGAGACGTTCAAAAATCGAGGTACCACTGTATGTTGGAAGCTGTGCAGAGTGGCTGGGGCGACCCAGTAAACCGTAAAATTATCATTATGGAATGGGGCGTCCCTATTTTCATCGGAGAAATGTTGGAGGGCATGCATTTGAAGCACTCTTATACCACTCTCAACAGCCATAGTTGCTTCCTCCGCAATAATCCCCAAAACTGTAGTTTCCGAAGGGTGCTGGGAACTATAGCACCATGAGGGGCTTTAATATATTTTTTTAAGAAGTCATGTGCTTTAAATGTGCATCAGATGTGCTTTTAATGTATGGCACTGATAAATAGGGTTAGGAACTGAGCTTTAAAAATCAGTCAGCACGTGGAAGGGAGGCGTTTATACAATTTACAATGCAGATTGGTAGGCAGGAAACCCGTTTTTTATTGTTCGCTTTTATTCCTCCTCTTTTTCTGTATTTTTGCCTTATTTTGAAAAAGTAAGTGCTTTGGACATGACACAAAAGCGCACAAACCTGTTTTAAGTTATTGGTGAAAGTGCAAATCAAAACCTATCTACCTAGTTCAATGTAAGATTGCATCATTATGTATTGCTAAAACATATTACCGGTACTTGTATCATACCCTCCGAAGACCCAGTTTTTTATATAAAAAAAGAATATGTATTTTGTCTAAAGCTTAAAAGTTTTGCAAATGTTTTGTGACTGATTTTGTAATAGAAAACTAATAAAAATTGAATTAAAAAAACAAAGCAAACACCTTTGCATTTTTGTTTAGACCTGTGTTTTCATCTGTTTCAAGTGTATAGTTGGTTTAAATTTTTTTTTAATGTTCTAAATAGCTGCTTGCATTGATAATTGTTTTATTATTTTTGTAAACCGCTTTGAGGTTTGTTTTCCCCCTGTGAGAACAGGATGCTGGACTTGACAAACCATTGGCCTGATCCTGCAACCTCTTCTTGTATTATTATGATCCATTAGCATGAGCACCAGCTTGTGCCCGCGATTAAACAGACTGACGTCACATGATGTCACTGCCAGATATGGAAGGGCCTCAGTTCTCGGCTTAAAAGCTTTGCGGGGGGCCAGAGTGCCTCCACCACCAAGAGCTGGTACAGTGGTACCTCGGGTTACATACGCTTCAAGTTGCATACGCTTCAGGTTACAGACTCCGCTAACCCAGAAATAGTGCTTCAGGTTAAGAACTTTGCTTCAGGATGAGAACAGAAATCGTGCTCCAGCGGCGCGGTGGCAGCAGGAGGCCCCATTAGCTAAAGTGGTGCTTCAGGTTAAGAACAGTTTCAGGTTAAGAACGGGCCTCTGGAAAGAATTAAGTACTTAACCCGAGGTACCACTGTACATAAGATTATTTTCTCTTTTTTATGTTAAATAATCTTTATTAATTTTCAGTTACAAAAATCCAGTATGTGCCATATTATATTAACACCAAATAGCAGTACCAATTCAAATACAAATCAATTACCGGTACATAGCCAGTTACAGTGGTACCTCGATTTGCCTATGCTTTGGATTACAAACATGTCAAACCCGGAAGTGCGTGTCCCTGTTTGCAACCTATTTTTGGATTACAACCCATTTTTTTTTTGATTACGAACAAATTTTTTTTGGGGAGGCCCCATTGGCGAAAGCATGCCTTGGGTTACAACCTGTTTTGGTTTACAAACGGACCTCCGGAACAGATTATGGTTGTAAACCAAGGTACCACCAAGGTAAACCAAGGTATAAAACCAAGGATTCCCACGTGCTGTACTTCAAGGTCCGATTCCCTTTAATTCTGCCTCCAGACCGTTGCGGAAACCAAATACAATCCATTCTTGATAAAATCCATTATACCACAGCTACAAAACTTAACTTCAGTTCGCATTAACGCATATCGTAATCTGTAAATTCGCTGTGCTTTGGTTGTGCCCCCTTCCTTTGAGGCTTTTTTCATACAATCAAGGTGTGTGGGTGCATACTTTTAAGATGTATTTTAAGAAAGAAAGAAAGAAAGAAAGAAAGAAAGAAAGAAAGAAAGAAAGAAAGAGAACAGTTTGACAAACAACACCCAAGGGTTTTGGTCCAGGTGCAACTCCCTGGCAAAAAGACATAGGGGATCCCTCGCTGAAATCTGGTACCACCTGGCTGTGGTTTTCCTGTGACAGAATCACCCTCTGAGGCAGGGAAAGCCCCACAGCCCTCGTTCTGGCTGACTCAACTTTCGAGTTGAGCGAGATAAGCAGGGACTTTTTTCAGCCTCTCTGTATCTGCCTCTCTGCGAAGCTACACGGCCGGCCATCTATTAATAGGTGGAACAACCCGAAGTGCCATCGCAGGTGCGTAAATTCTTCCTACTGATTTCAACGCTGGCCCACTCTTCTGCAAGCGAGGGAGCGGAAATGTCAAACCGCGGAACCCACCACAAAAAGCGGAATGGAAAAGCAGCAGTGGAGAATGAAATAGGTGGGAAAAAACAATCTCTGCAGGAGAGGAAACCAGAGG
Source organism: Podarcis filfolensis (assembly GCF_964270895.1). Lineage (NCBI taxonomy): Eukaryota > Metazoa > Chordata > Lepidosauria > Squamata > Lacertidae > Podarcis > Podarcis filfolensis. The sequence goes on from NC_139620.1 coordinate 8,536,292, forward strand.
CGATGTTGATATCGGTACAGGACCGGCCTTGATGATGGTTGGTCCAAAATATGAAGAGGGCCTCGTTGGCTGATCTGTTTCTGGAGCAGCCGCCCCGGTTTGCTCGCATAATTCAAAACTCACGTGGCGGGAGGTTAAGTGATGTCCGCAGCAGACATTCAAAACTTGTGGCCTCCCGCAAAGAATTGGGGAGCTGCCTTATACCGAGTCAGACCTACTGGTATTTCTGCACACTGACTGGCAGAGGCTCTCCAGAGTTTCAGACAGAGGGTCTCACGCAGCCCCTACTTGGGGCCTTTACATGCATAGGGTGGTGCTGTGGGTTAAACCACTGAGCCTGGGGCTTGCCGATCAGAAGGTCGGTGGTTCAAATCTCTGCAACGGGGTGAGCTCCCGTTGTTCGGTCCCAGCTCCTGCCAACCTAGCAGTTCGAAAGCACGTCAAAGTGCAAGTAGATAAATAGGTACCGCTCCGGCGGGAAGGTAAATGGCGTTTCTGTGCGCTGCTCTGGTTCGCCATAAGCGGCTTAGTCATGCTGGCCACATGACCCGGAAGCTGTACGCTTGCTCCCTCGGCCAATAAAGTGAGATGAGCGCTGCAACCCCAGAGTTGTCCACGACTGGACCTAATGGTCAGGGGTCCCTTTACCTTTACCTTACTGTACATAAGAAGAGAGCCCCACCGATTCAGGCCAATGGCCTGTCTAGTCCAACATTCTGTTCTCGCAGTGGCTCAGTGGGAAACCCGAAAGGTAGCACATGAGACTCTTAATGTCAGGGTCATGGGTTCAAATCCCACACTGGGCAGAAAGATTCCTGCCTTGCCGGGGGTTGGACTAGATGATCCTCATGGTCCCTTCCAACTCCGTGATTCTGTGACCTGAGCACAACAGCAACACTTGCAGTTCCCTGTGACTAGTATTCTGCCTCTGATAGGGGAGGGAGAACTAGCCATGATGACCAGTAGCCATTGTGGACAGCCTTTTTTACGATACGATAGTCTTTACTGTCATTGTCCTATACAGAACAACGAAATTGAAAAAATCTACATCAGACATTCAAAAACCAACAAGCCTGCTATCCCAGGTATCCCAGCCTGCTTAGCCCCCTAAAAACTCTGATACCCCATAATTAAATACAATATACTCCCATAGAGACTACCTTAAAGGTAAAGGGACCCCTGACCATTAGGTCCAGTCGTGACCGACTCTGGGGTTGTGGCGCTCATCTCGCTTTATTGGCTGAGGGAGCCGGCGTACAGCTTCCGGGTCATGTGGCCAGCATGACTAAGCCGCTTCTGGTGAACCAGAGCAGCGCACGGAAACGCTGTTTACCTTCCCGCTGGAGTGGTACCTGTTTATCTACTTGCACTTTGACGTGCTTTCGAACTGCTAGGTTGGCAGGAGCAGGGACCGAGCAACGGAACCCCCCCCCCTCGTGGGGATTCGAACCACCAACCTTCTGATCGGCAAGTCGTAGGCTCTGTGGTTTAACCCACAGCGCCACCCGTGTCCCAGTAGAGACTACCTTACACTGAGTTTAAAACCAAAATCGCATTTGGATAGAAACTGTTTCTCCAGGAAAGCAGGGCGAAAGGCACGAGCAGTATGCTTTGGGGGCATGCCGTGGCCGAATCGTTCCCACCCTCAGACCGTTGCAGCAATTTTTTGATTTTTTTTTTCTAAGAGGGTTTGTTTCGTTGCCTGTTCCGTTCCGAAACCAGACTTCGAAAATGTGCACTCATCCTTCCTATCTCGGGCCCCATGCCTCCGCCAACTTCTCCTAAAGCAGGCCGTGTGTTGCAAGAGGGCTGCTTCCCCAAAAGCACCTTGGGAAGAGAGAACTGGATCTCTGGTTTTTTGACGTTTCTTAAAGACACACGCAAAACCGGGGCAAGGGAGGTGGAGGCAGCCGGTTGGTGGTTCCGTACACAAATGTTGCGAAGAAGAAGAAGAAGAAGAAGAAGAAGAAGAAGAAGAAGAAGAAGAAGAAGAAGACACGTTCAAGCATTTGTGAACCAACGAAGGGGAAACAAACGCATGCAAATTTCGGAGACTTGAGTGGAACCAAAAAAAGACAGAAGCCGATCTGCCCACAGTGTTTAGCAGGAGGAAGTCTGTGTTGATGGAGTGGAGCCTGGCAAGGTCTCTGGCTCTGGGGGTGCAAGAATTTTTGTTTTGTTTTGTTTTTGGAGACCATTCTTGGTGCAAGTTTAGATTTCCATGCTCAGAACTTGAAATATACTCGGAGTCAAGTGTGGATTTCATGCTCTTCATTCAGCTCATGGTAGTGAGGAGGAATGATGCTCCCCCAAAATATCTGCTTTATATACATTATTTACACAATGGGCTGCACGTGATTGGCTAATTCTGGGATTCTCCTGTAGGCCAGTCAGGTTGTGGATTCACTTCCACCTGGAGCTGGATTGGGTGGCTCCTGCGGACCAATCATACTGCTGCATTGTTCTAGGACTAATCAGACTGTTGCATTCTGAAGTCTATTGTTCTAGGATCAAACAGACTGCTGCATTCTGGACCCTATTGTTCTAGGACCAATCAGACTGCTGCATTCTGAATCCTATTGTTCTAGGACCAATCAGACTGCTGCCTTTTGGATCCTATTCAACTCAGTACATAACAGAACTGTAAAAGAAATCAGACTGAATGGACAAAGGTCCTGGAGCTTTGCAGCCCTTTTATATAGATATATTTTTAAGAAATAATCATGCCAAAAATTGAACCCAGGACTTCCAGCAAGTGCCTTAGCACTTTACACTTTGAAATAAAGTTCCTAGTCCTCATGGTTCTCTGAGTACACACAATGGAACACAAGAAGCTGCCTTATATCTCAAGTTGAACCATCAGCCCATCTGGTTCAATGTCAGCAGCCTGGGCCCATGTACTCCAACATCCCGTTCTCACAGTGGCCAACCGGCTGCAAGCAGGACCCGAGTGCGGTTTCCGGCGACTGGTATTCGGAAGAATTACTGCCTCTGAATGTGCAGAGCACAGCCATTGTGGCTGGCAGCCATCCCTAGCTGCCTCCTCACAATGAACGTACCTAATTTTCTTTTAAAACCATCCAAGTTCATGGCCATCCCTGTCTCCTGGGGGAAGGAGTTCCACAGTTTAACTCTGCGCTGTGTGAAGAAGTCCTTTCTCCCACCTGTCCTGAAATGATGTCTAGTGCAGCGCTCCCCAGCTTTCTGGTGCCATGGGGCACATTTGGAAACCAGGAGGCTGTTGTGGACACCAAAACAGAGAGAGACATTTCACAGGATAAAACAGGCAAAGTACCTACAATTATCAGAGTGGTTTAACAAACAGCCCCTCTTCTTCCCAGGGAACTCTGGGAATTGTAGTTCCGGGAGGGGAAATGGAGGTCTCCTAACAACTCCCAGCACCCTTAACACACTACAGCTCCCAGAATTCTCTGGGAGAAGCCATGGCGACTTAAAGTGGGATCATAGCACTTTAAATGCATAGTACAGATGGAGGTCTTGGATAACATTAAAGCTCACTCAGGTCTTGAGTTGAGAAGGCCCTATCTGCACTGCATGTTAAAGAAGCTCACATATTCCCACTTTAAACAGCCACGGCTTCTCTCCAATAATCCTGGGAACTGTAGCTTGTCTCCTAACCATTCTCAGAACCCACAACTGCAGTTCCCACGATTCTCCAGGGGAAGCCATGACAGGTTAAAGTAGCATGATGCTGCTTTAAATGAATAATGCAGGAAATGCAAATGATGTCCCCTAGTGGTAAACATCCAAGTTCTTTTAAAAAAGACATCACCTTGCCGACAAAAGTCCGTATAGTTCAAGCTATGGTTTTCCCAGTAGTGATGTATGGAAGTGAGAGCTGGACCATAAAGAAGACTGATCGCCGAAGAATGGATGCTTTTGAATTATGGTGCTGGAGGAGACTCTGGAGAGTCCCATGGACTGCAAGAAGATCAAACCTCTCCATTCTGAAGGAAATCAGCCCTGAGTGCTCACTGGAAGGACAGATCCTGAAGCTGAGGCTCCAAGACTTTGGCCACCTCATGAGAAGAGAAGACTCCCTGGAAAAGACCCTGATGTTGGGAAAGATGGAGGGCACAAGGAGAAGGGGACGACGGAGGACGAGATGGTGGGACAGTGTTCTTGAAGCTACCGGCATGAGTTTGACCAAAATGCGGGAGGCAGTGGAAGACAGGAGTGCCTGGCGTGCTCTGGTCCATGGGGTCACAAAGAGTCGGACACGACTAAACAACAACAACAAAAGGCAAGAGAAAATTGTGACATGGCTGAAAGCTTGCCTTGAGAGGGCCTAAGGAGGAAGGGAAGCATTTCAGGATGCCCAGAATGTGATTTTGAATTGCTTGGAGTATTAATCAAATGAAATTAAATAGGATTTGATTTTAAAACAAGGGGCCTTGCCCATCATTCCCCAGTGTCCTTTTGCTTTCTTCGGCTGAAAGGAATGAGCAAGTTTATCCCCCAGTGCAGAAGTGGGAAAGCTTTTTGGGATTGAGGGCCACTTTCCCTTCTGGGCAACTTTCCGGGGGCCACATGTGCGTAAATGTTACCCTTGTGTCAGTTTGGCATTTTCTGGCACAGAAAGTATTGATTTAAAGTGCAGATATCTTTCCTATTCTAACCGATTCAAGAGGGTTCTCGAACCTTCTCCGTGTGATAAAAGCTGGTGCAAGTTTCTAGCTAACCAGCAAGCTTCTGTTCCGCCTAGAAGCATGCAGGAGGTTCCTGATGTTTGGGTTATTCCTTCAGAGAAGCTGAGCCACTGGTTTAAACTGGTTCTGTTAACTCTTTTCACTCAGGGTCATGCTGGCTATAATAATGAGGCAAGAAGGAGGCCGATTCTAGATTCAGGTAGGTAGCCGTGTTGGTCTGACACCATCAAAATAAATAAAAAACATTTCCAGTACCATCTTAGAGACCAACTAAATTTGTTCTAGGTATAAGCTTTCGTGAAGTGTGCATGCACACGAAAGCTTATACCCAGAACAAACTTAGTTGGTCTCTAAGGTGCTACTGGACAATTTTTTTAATTTAGAAGGCGCCTGAGTTTCACTTTCTGTCTCCCTTTCCTTCTGGTGTGGTGTTCTGTATATAGTATGCTTAGTGTTAATGTTTTTAGTCTTATTGTAAGTTAAGTCTGCTGTGATATAGAAAAATAGGAGTGGTCCCCTACGTCCATGATCGGTCAGAGATGGATGGATGGATGGATGGAGGTAGGATGGCTTCACGGCTGTTTTCCTGTGCTGCTTCAGACATGTGGTTTATATATTTATGTACGTGTTTGCTTGGTACATTTATTGTTATGTACTGAGTTGAATAGGATCCAAACTGCAGCAGTCTGATTGGTCCTAGAACAATAGGATCCAAAAGGCAGCAGTCTGATTGGTCCTAGAACAATGCAGCAGTATGATTGGTTGGCAGGAACCACCCAATCATGCTCCAGATAGAAGTGAATCCACAACCTGATTGGCTTACAGTAGAATTCCGGAATTAGCCAATCATGTGCAGCCCATTGTGTAAATAATGTATATAAAGCAGATACCTTGAGGGGACTTTCATTCATTCCTCCTCACCACTATGAGCTGAATAAAGAGCATGAAATCACTTTGCGACTCTGAGTATATTTCATTTATGAACGTTTATTATTATATATATAAGACCTTAATTTTGTTTTATTTCAGAAGCAAGAGGCACGGTCAGAATTCAAGGGCACGTTCCAGGCAGGCAAAAAACATGAGGAGGGAGTGAATCAGAGAAGCCATAGAGGGTATGAACTGGGGAGTGGGGGTGGGGGGTGGCCTGTGGAGAATCCCTTGAGTAAGACAGAGAGACCTCAAACGTACTCGGCCCCAGGGCCTGAGGTTCCCCATTTTTGATGTAAACAGGAAGCTGCCTCAGAATGAGTCAGGCCACTGGTCATCCAGAGCAGTACTGTTTGTTTTGACTGGCAACCCTGGAGGCTGGTATATTGGGGCAATGAAGGCACTGCCCCACCAGCCTCAGCCGCCCGCCTCCCTGCCTTCTTGTTTACAACCAGTCCAAGCCCCAACCTGCCAGCTTCTTCCTTCTCAATATCAAGAGGATGGGGAGAAAGCTAGCCCATCATCGGCTGGGCTCCACTTGCCCTTGCCTCTGGCGCCACCTGCTGTTGAGCTCCCTGCCTTCTGCCCTACCAGTCTCTTCTCCCCTTTATTAATAGTCTTACAATACATTACATAAATATATGATACATCTCATAAAGTAAATTGAAGTTTCAATCATATACACACACAAAAAGAAAAGAAAAACATATACTTTATCTTTTTTTACCTATATATAAACCTTGACCTTCTGCTGTACAGTGGTACCTCGGGTTACATACGCTTCAGGTTACATTCGCTTCAGGTTACAGACTCCGCTAACGCAGAAATATTACCTCGGGTTAAGAACTTTGCTTCAGGATAAGAACAGAAATCGTGCAGCGGCAGCGGCGCAGCAGCAGGAGGCCCCATTAGCTAAAGTGGTGCTTCAAGTTAAGAACGGACCTCCAGAACAAATTAAGTTCTTAACCCGAGGTACCACTGTATTTATGTTACCTTTTATGTGATTGTTAACCAAAATTCTTATCAAAAATTATTAACAAAAAATATCCTAAGGACTTTGGACTTCCTGTCAATTCCTGTTGTATAATTTTATTTATTACTCTCTTCTTTATATATTCTCCAATACATTCTTACAACAATTTGTACCATTGATCTTATTTCTCATATGTTTCTTTATCCAAGGTCAATCAAGTGCTGTCATAGACGATAAACCACCGGCATATTTTTGCAGATATCTCTTATATTTGTCCCATTTTTTTTCTTCCAAATTCTTGTCTTGAATTACCCCGTAAACTGTTGGTCAATTGCGCCATTTCCGCATATTCTTGTAGCTTATTCTGCCACCCCATTCAAGTCAGAACATTTTCCCCTTTCCAATTTTTTGCTACTAGTGTTCAGGCGTATAAAAATATTTCTCTTAAGTTTTTCGGGATATCTTTACCAACAATACTTAGCAGAAACGCTTCTGGTTTTTTTTAAAAAATGTCATTCCAAAGATTTTTTTCAGCTCTTCGTATACCAGGCCCCAAAATCCTCTTTATTTTTCTACACATCCACCACATGTGGTACATGTCTCCATTGCTTTCCCCACACCTCCAGCAATTGCTCGCAATATTTTTATAAATCTTGGAGAGCCTTGACTGTGTGATAAGAATTTTAAGGTCTTAGGTATGTAATAAATGTTCATAAATGGACCAAGCAAACACGTACATAAATATATAAACCACAGGTCTGAAAACCTCACAGAAAAAATGTCCTGAACAAATTGACCTCAATTATTTCTCTGCAAGGTCAAAGTGGGAAACCTCCCCATTGTCTTTTCCCTTCACAAATCCTGTCTTAAGGGCACATTTAAGATATGAATAGGGTGTGAGCCTGTGACCTGGCCCAGGAACTAAGTATTTATCATTTCAAAAGACTGGCCATGCTCCCCGGGCAATCCAATCAAGTGACCATTAAACAGGTAACCTGTCAGATGAGATAAACAAGTCACTCAGATTTCTGCTGTAGACTGCCTTTTCTGTGATGTAGGTATGATGTATCTGGGGGGTGGTCTTAGGTTACACCCCTTCTGTGATGTATGTATGGAGGGGTGGTCTTGAGCTCCAGGGCAGGGAATTTAAAATGTCTATATAAGGCCTTGCGCGCCATTGTTCTGGGTTCCTCCTCGCTCCTTCGTGTGGTGAGTGAGGAATCTGTTGCAACAGATCAATAAAGATCAGGCTTACTAGCTGCTTTGCTTCTCAATATTCTCTGGTTGGCCTCTGTTATTTTCTCCTACCAATAGGGAACGTAGCTACGTAAGGACTCTATATGGGCTCTTGGATACCCCATAAGGGGGAAAAGGGCAGATTTTTGTTTACAACAACTGCCCTACCAGTCTCAATGGACAGGCTGTGGCTGCCTGCCGAGTCCTGAGCAGGGAGAGGTCTTGGCCAGGCCAGGCCCCCAGAGATCCCCTTACCCAGAAATGGATAGTCTCCTTGCTGAATCTACAAGCTTCTCCACAGCTCAATGCATGCAAACTGAACCGACAAATTGACACAGGAATGTCAGGCTGTGTAAATCGGGCCAGGACGCAAAGAGCTGCATGCTTAGCTCTGCCAACACCCAAAGGGTGCTTTGGGGACTCCAGTTCTTGAACCCCCAGCAATGCATGCTGTGTTGCTGAATCGCTGTGGAAACGGTGTGGCAGGGGTGCTCATGTGATAGGAATTTTATGGTCTTAGATCTATGGTAATGTTCATAAGTGTACCAACTAAGCACATACATAGATCAGCCCAGGAAGACCAACCTGGAACCATTTTGATTCCTAAACTGAGCAAATGTTTTCTCTGCAAAGTTAAAGTGGAAAAGCCTCCCCATTGTCTTTTCCTTCACAAATCCTGTCTTAAGGGTATGTCTCTGTTTGAATAGGGTGTGAGCCTGTGACCTGGCCCAGGAACTAAGTATTTATCACTACAAAAGAATGGCCAGGCTCCCCAGGCAATCCAATCAAGTAACCTGCCAGACAGGAGATAAACAAGGACAGGAGAAAAACAGCATTTAAATTTCTGTTTAGACTGCCTTTGAGCTGCAATACACAGTTGAGCCATGCAGGGGCGGCATTGCCCCAGTTTCAAGGCACTAGGAGTGAAGTTTTCCAGTTTGGAAGATTATCAAGCTATTCTCAAAATAAAAAAATTCCTTCCAGTAGCACCTTAGAGACCAACTAAGTTTGTTATTGGTATGAGCTTTCCTGTGCATGCACACTTCTTCAGATACCAATAACAAACTTAGTTGGTCTCTAAGGTGCTACTGGAAGGAATTTTTTTATTTTGAATTGACTACGGCAGACCAGCACGGCTACCTACCTGTAACTAAAGCTATTCTCAATGACAAATACTAGTGTGAATGCAGCGACCCAAATGTGCACCTTATTTTGGTATGTTTAATTTTAATTTAACCGTATCTTTTTCGCTATTTCTGATATGTTCTTGAATTATGTGTTTTTGATCAAGATAAACATATGTGTGTGTGTGTGTGTGTGTGTGTGTGTGCATGAGCAAAATAAGGACAGACTTTACTCGTGTGCTCAAGACATCCATTCTATTAAACATATTTTGCTGCACTGTGCGAAATACAAGCAAGCCAGGGCTGAACTGATATTACCCTTGCTGGTACCTTTCCCATGAAAATCAGAGGCTCACTATGTCAGGTTCCTATTGGAAGACAAACGCTAGAACATTAGCAGCGGCGAAGTTTTTATCGGTGGTTGCAGGAACCAACGATCCCTATCATTAAGTCAGAACAAAATGCTTGTTTAACCTGGAGGTAGGCTATCTGAATTGTGCATTGCTTTGTAACCATTTGTTGGGTCTCTGGACCGTAATAAAGATTGATGATGAGCAAAATATAAAATAGGTAGGTGTATGAACATCAGAAGAGCCTTGCTGGATCAGACCAGAGGTAGACTGCTCCTGCAGATGCAGGTTCCATTGCTATCACAGCTATTAACGTAAGGGAAGCTGAGGTGGGCCTAACCAAAGGGCCATCTAGTCCCAGAATCCCATTTCCCACAGCGACTGAAGCCTACAGGGCCAAAGAGGCGCAGCCTTCTCGTGCCTATTGCTTCCCCCGAATGTTACTCAGAGGTCTGACGCCGCTGTCCATGCAGATGCTACTTAACATAAGGTTACCAGATTTTTTTCAATGAATCCGGGGACACTTTTCAACGTCAATGGATTTTGAATGGGGAGTGATTTGAAAATCCGGGGACTGTCCCTGGGAAACAGGGACGTCTGGTAACCTTAACTTAACCATCATGACAGCATAGCTTTGAGTGTGTGTATAGGAGCAGTTTTTGAATTCTGGTTCTGGAGGAGACTCTTGAGAGTCCCATGGACTGCAAGAAGATCAAACCTATCCATTCTGAAGGAAATCAGCCCTGAGTGCTCACTGGAAGGACAGATCCTGAAGCTGAGGCTCCAATACTTTGGCCACCTCATGAAAAGAGAAGACTCCCTGGAAAAGACCCTGATGTTGGGAAAGATGGAGGGCACAAGGAGAAGGGGACGACAGAGGACGAGATGGTGGGACAGTGTTCTCCAAGCTACCAGCATGAGTTTGACCAAACTGGGGGGGGGCAGTGGAAGACAGGAGTGCCTGGCATGCTCTGGTCCAGGGGGTCACCAAGAGTCAGACATGACTAAACGACTAAACAACAACAACAAATAGGAGCAGCGGGTGGCTTCTTATTTACAACAACCAGGCGGGGGGGGGGGGGGTGTTGACTGTCAAGATTCCTCTTCCTTCCTCTTGGTGTTGCCCTTGTAGAACTCAGCGAGGAGTACAGCTAATCGGTCTACTCTGCCTCCCATTGGCTCTGGTGCCCCCTAGTGCCAGTCTCCCTGCCTTCCACCCTACCAGTGTCCCAACGGCCACCAACCACTGCTGATGTAAAACGTAAAGGTAAAGGACCTCTGGACCTCCAGTCAAAGGCGACTATGGGGTTGCGGTGCTCATCTCGCTTTCAGGCCGAGGAAGCCAACGTTTGTCCACAGACAGCTTTCCGGGTCATGTGGCCAGCACGACTAAACCGCTTCTGGCACAGCGGAACACCGTGATGGAAACCAGAGTGCACGGAAATGTTGTTTACCTTCCCGCCGCAGTGGTACCTATTTATCTACTTGCACTAGCGTGCTTTCGATCTGCTAGGTTGGCAGGAGCTGGAACAGAGCAACGGGAGCTCACCCCGTCGCGGGGATTCGAACCGCCGACCTTCTGATTGGCAAGCCCAAGAGGCTCAGTGGTTTAGACCACAGCGCCACCCCAATGATGTGTAGTTGAATTGGTTCCAGGTTTAAGTGGGAAAAGCACATTCTGGTGGCAGTCCCTGGAAAGCTTAGCTTGGCAGTGCCTCCTCACTTTGTTAAATCCGTACCCTTCCTTTCCAGCAAATGGTGCTCAGGGAGGTCTGCAAAGGAAAGGATCTGAGCTGATGGCTGGGAGGGGATTCCCTTCTCATCCCCTGGGAGATGTCAAATGCGGCACCTATTTACTGGCATAGGCCCATCTTAGGAAGTGGAACCAGACACTGTGGTCAAGGCGAAAGTGGTCCCCAGATGAGATTTCCAGATGGTCGTCACCCTTGTGGAGTGGGGGGTTGCAAGTAGCAGATCTGCCCTCTTGAAAGCCACAAGCACAGCCAACAAACCAGCCAGAGGTGTCACTCGCGAGGGCAGAAAAATAGACTCTGCCCCACGAGCTTTGGTCTGCCCTCAGAACTCACCGGGGAGGAGGAAGATGGGGATAAAACTAGAATTAGTTTATTAGATTTCTAGCCCATCTTTTCTTCAAGGAGCTCAAGGTGGCCACATACAAGTGTTTTGCCCTCCCTGTTTTCCCCTCACAACAACCCTATGGGCTGTGATGATATTTGGTCATCAGATCCATAAAACACTGAGGAAGGGGCACATGACCCCAGGTCTTAAGAACGTAAAAGCAGGACCAGGCCAGTTGCCCATCTTAGCCCAGCATCCCCTTCTCGGAGGATGGCACCGGTCAAGATTAAAGGTAAAGGTAAAGGGACCCCTGACCATTAGGTCCAGTCGTAACCGACTCTGGGGTTGCAGCGCTCATCTCGCTTTAATGGCCGAGGGAGCCGGCGTACATCTTCCGGGTCATGTGGCCAGCATGACTAAGCCGCTTCTGGCGAACCAGAGCAGCGCACGGAAATGCCGTTTACCTTCCCGCCGGAGTGGTACCTATTTATCTACTTGCACTTTGATGTGCTTTCAAACTGGTAGGTTGGCAGGAGCAGGGACCGAGCAACGGGAGCTCACCCCGTCGCGGGGATTCGAACCGCCGTCCTTCTGGTTGGCAAGTCCTAGGCTCTGTGGTTTAACCCACAGCGCCACCGGTCTAGATTACGATGCACTAAATTCCTCCCATATGGCTGCGGGTGTGTCTTCCCTCCGTGGAAATGAATGGTAACCATTCATTTATATGGGAGAAAGCAAAAGAGGATCACTGCGGATAATATTGGGGGGGGGGCCTTAGGGGTCCTAAGCTCCCTCCTGCCCCTGTTGACCACAGAATCTGAGATGAGAAGATTCTCTCCCCTCCCCACAGAATCTCAGATCCGAACCTTCCTTATAATATCCAATGGAACTTCATGGGGCCCCCTAGGGGTCAGCACTGCTGCCGCCACACCCTTTCATCTGCACAGCAGATCGGTCACACTAGATTAGGGGTGGGAAACCAGTGGGGAATTAATGGACTAACTCCCATCCTCCTAGATAGCTCAGCTGGTTAGAGCGTGGGGCTGATAACGCCAAGTTTGTGGGTTCGATTCCCGTACGGGACAGCTGCATAATCCTGCATCGCAGGATTATGAACCAAGTGATCCTCTGGATCCCTTCCAACTCTATGGTTCCTCCAGGCCCTATCAGCCACACTGGCTGGGAGTCCAACCACATCAGGAAGGCCACTGCTTCTCCCAGCCCTGTGGCAGAATGAATTTATTTATACATAAATTACAGTGCAGAAGGAAAGGAGGGTGGGCCAATCCACGAGAACAGAGGGTCCTGATCCCAGAGATCTTGGGGGGAGGGAAGTGGGGGGGGGAGTCCATGAGCAGAGAGGGGTAGAATGTGGGGAAGATCCGCTGCTGATCCGTGGCTGTTTCACGAGCGTAAATGTATACCTTCCCCAGTCCAGCGTTTCTCCAGTCAGATCCCAGTTCTGATTCCAGGTGTGTGTACATGGGGATGGGGGGTAGGGCAGAGGGGGCGCTAGTGGGTCTTGCTCGGTGTAGCGACTGGGTAGCGCAGCATCATATGCTCAGCCACTTTGAAAGGCAGCTTCTCGCTGGAGTAGTAGCACACCACCTCGGGGACGCTGTCAAAGAGGCCGCCGGACTGGTCGAGCGTGTACTTGTGATCCTTGGTCTGGGCCACGATGATGTGGACGCATCCTTGGCTGGTCCTGGGCGTGGAGGGGGACAAAATTGGGTGTGTGTGAACGGGATGCTTGCATTCCCCGCTCCCCTCTCCATCCTTCCTGCTGGGTGCAAAGGCACCTGTGGCTTAGTCCCCCTCCAAGTTGAAACTCCCAGCCCACTTGATTTATTCACATTATTCGCGCTTTAAAAGGAAACGTGCCGACTGTTGGAAAGACTGAAAATGAGAGTCATACCTTGGTTCTCAAACATAATCTGTTCCGGAAGTCCGTTTGACTTCTGAAACGTTCGCAAACCAAGGCACGGCTTCCGATTGGCTGCAGGAGCTTCCTGCACTCAAGCAGAAGCCACGTCAGACATTTGGCTTCCAAAAAACATTTGTAAACCGGAACACTTACTTCCGGGATTTTTGGCGTTTGGGAGCCAAAACGTATGAGTACCAAGGTGTTCGAGAACCAAGGTGTTCGAGAACCAAGGTATGACTTAACCTCGGGTTAAGTACTTAATTCGTTCCGGAGGTCTGTTCTTAACCTGAAACTGTTCTTAACCTGAAGCACCACTTTAGCTAATGGGGCCTCCCGCTGCCGCTATACGATTTCTGTTCTCATCCTGAAGCAAAGTTCTTAACCTGAAGCACTATTTCTGGGTTAGCGGAGTCTCTAACCTGAAGCGTATGTAACCTGAAGTGTATGTAACCTGAGGTACCACTGTATATGTAAGCTGAGTCCCATCAATGGAAAAGGCGAGATATATATACCGTATTTATGCAAATCTAATGCGTCAACAAATCTAATGCGCACCTCAGTTTTTAAAACCTTGAGACCCCAAAAAATTATTCGCTACGTCAGCGGTGCTTTTCAAGCTTGCAATCGAATATAATGTGCACCTGAATATTCGCAATGTAATTTGGCCAAAAAAGGTGCACATTACATTCGAATAAATATGGTGTGTGTGTGTATTCCTCTCCTGCACCTGGGATTTGATGTCACCCTGCCTCGTGTGGATGGTTGTGTAGGTCGTTTGGGAATATTATTGACTTCTTACAATAAAAGGGTTTTTTTTTTTAAAAAAAAATTCTTATGTGTGCCAATATGGACCCCTTTTCTTTTGAAGGAACAAACCAAGCCAATAAAAAAGTAGCTGCAGGTGAGGCCCGGATCCAGAACACAGAATCGCTGGGATGAAGGGAGCTGTAGTTCATCAACGTTCTTATAACAATAATAATAATAATAATAATAATAATAATAATAATAATAATAATAAATTATTTATTTATATCCCGCCCTCCCCAGCCGAAGCCGGGCTCAAAGTGGCTCTTGGAGCTCCAGCTCCCATCAGCTCCCAGCCAACATGGCCAAAGGTCAGAGATGATGGGAATAAGGGTCCAGCAGGATGGCAGGGTCCCATCTCAGCATTCAGCAAAGTAGGGGAAAAAAAGGGAAAGGGGCCTTTTCCTTTTACGGAACGGAGTCAGGAAATGCAAAGGGGCTCAGGACCCCCAGGAGACCTGGTGCCAGGGGGTCCCTTCTGCCCTTCTAGGTCCCTGGCCTGCCTCTCGCTGCCTTAGCCCTCCCCTGCACTTCTCCCTCGCCCTCTCTTTTCAAATCCCCTTCCCTTCCCAGCTCCGATTGTTTCTAATCCAGGGGCTCAGCATCCTGAGGAAGGAAGTGTGAGCCGCACCCGGCCAGCGATCCTCCGCTGAGGAGCCAGTGCTGGAAAGGGAGGCAGCAGAGCTACACAAGCAAGGTCAGAGAGGTGAAAGGATTCCGGGAATCTGGGTGGGCAGGGTAGAGAACGAGGCAGGGATGGCTGAATGGATCTCCTTTTCCTCCTTGGTCCTGCAGCCCCCGCTCCCATTTCAGGTTCCCCTCTCTCAATTTTCTTGCAAAATGCAAGGCTATTTGGACAGGTGGTGGTGCGTTAACTAAAGTAGAGGCGGCCATCGATTCGGGTTCGGGACGCCTGCCCTGCATGCAGAAGGTCACAGGTTAGATCCCCGGCGTCTCCATGTAGGACTGGGAATGCCCCTCCATTTTTAAACCCTGCAGAGCTACTGCCAGTCAGTGTAGACAACACTGAGCCTGCTAGACCAAAGGGATGAGGCAGGTTCCTAAGTCCCTCTTTAAACCAACCCTTTGTTCAGAAGCATGAGGACTAGAACCTTATTACATTCAAGGGAAGGGCTATAGCTCAGTGGTAGAGGATCTGCCTTGCATGCAGAAGGTCCCAGGTTCGATTCCTGGCATCCCCCAAGGAGGCAGAGAGGAATGCTGCCGGCCTGGGCCGACAACACTGACCCAATGGCTTGGCAAGGGAGATCTGGGAGTGAGTTGACTTCAGATCAGAGTCTGCTTTGCCCCCATCCAGCCCTCCTGCCTCGGAGAACGGGCACTCACTTGAGGGCGATGGAGTACTTGCTGGTCGCTGTCTCGCTGGTGCGGACCAGGTAGCCTGCTTCCCGGCACGGCTGCAGCCGGCTCTCCGCCTCGGTTCGAGTGATGGCGCCGTGAAACCAGCTGCAGGGAAAGGAGAGAGTCAGCTTCAGCAGTGCTTCTGAATACCAGTTGATGGAAACCTCAGGAGGGGAGAGACCGAGAGCTCGTGGGCACCTGGTGGGCTATTGTCAGCTCAGTTGGTAGAGCAGGCGACTCCTAATCGCAGGGCTGTGGGTTCGAGTCTCACACTGGGCGAAAGATTCCTGCATTGCAAGAGGTTGGTTCCCAAACTCAATCTGTTCTGGACGTGCCGACTGTCGGAGAGACTGAAAATGGTACAGTCGTACCTTGGTTCTCAAACGTAATGTGTTCCAGATGTCTGTTCGACTTCCAAAATGTTCGCAAACCGAGGCACAGCTTCTGATTGGCTGATTGGCCCCCCCAAACAATGTTGACATTGGCTTCCAAAAAACGTTCGCAAACCAGAACACTTACTTCCGGGTTTGCGACGTTCAGGAGCCAATTTGTTTGGGAGCCAAGCTATTCAGGAACCAAGATGTACCAGGTGTTTCCCGTGGTCCCTTCCAATTCTATGAATCTATGATCTGCTCATGAAAGATCAGAATGCTGGACTGGACAGGCCTCTGGCCTGATCCAGCAGGGCTTTTCTTACCATAGAGCAGTGGTTCCCAGTTAGCGAAGTACTACAGACCCCGTTTTTCGAAAGCCAAGCCCATCAGCCCCAGCCAGCATGGCCCAACAGTCAGGGATGATGGGAGTTCTAGTTCAAGGGCATCCGGCGGGCACCGGGCTCCCCATTCAGGCGCTTGAAAGCAGTCAGTGCGCACTGGAATAATGCCTGGCGCTGGAATGTCCATAAGTTTATGGAAGTTATTCATCCACACCAGGCATCCCCAAACTCAGCCCTCCAGCTGTTTTGGGACTACAATTCCCATCATCCCTAGCTAACAGGACCGGTGGTCAGGAATGATGGGAACTGTAGTCCCAAAA
This sequence comes from Podarcis filfolensis, assembly GCF_964270895.1. NCBI lineage: Eukaryota > Metazoa > Chordata > Lepidosauria > Squamata > Lacertidae > Podarcis > Podarcis filfolensis. The sequence goes on from NC_139620.1 coordinate 8,552,779, forward strand.
CAGCTGGAGAGCCGAGTTTGGGGATGCCTGATCCACACATATATTTGCATTAGTTTTTTTGGGTCTTAAAATAAACAAGAAGGAAAGCGGAGGAGGAACCTGCTTCTTATCAAACTTCTCTGCCTTGTTGCCTGGACAAATTTCTTAACTCGCCATAAGTGATCAGGCAACGTTGAGACTGTCTTCCAAGGTGCCCCAGGTATACTGCTTTTAAACATGGAGGCTTCGCTTTCAGTGGAAAGCCGTCGATAACCCTATCTATCACGGATTTTTCCAAAACTGCCCCCCCCACCTTGCTCTTTTTAAAGCGCTACTTATCCTAAGTCGCCATAGCAACATCCCATGGCAATTAACTTCGCAGGTTCATTATGCTTTCTCATGAAAAGCTTTCCCCTTCTCCGTCCTTGAAAGCTGCCTGCCAATCAGCCTATTCATGAGATGGACCTGCGCCTCCGTGTTTGGAGAAAGAAGGAAGAACAAAACCCTCCCCAATTCATTTTGCTCTCTGCCTGGGGTTCATCGGTTTATAAAACACTAAGGTGGCGTTTATTGCAGGCTGGGTTTAAAAAATAAAAATACCCCAAAAACAGTGGAGTTAAAGCATTGACTGTGTGTCTTCCCTCACCCCAATGAGTTGTATCCTTTTCACACTGCAGTGCAGTAGGAGCTCACACGGATTAACTAGAGATTCTTAAGAGTTGGGAAAGGACCATAGTCATCTATTCCAGCTCTCCAGTCAAGACAATATCTTGCAACTTGCAGCATTCCAGATGGATTCTGCCTAAAGCAAGGTGGAGAACCTTCAGCACATGGCAAGGAAATTGAATACTGCTTCCAGCTTGGAGTACAAATGGTCCCATGAGATCAGAGCAAGCTTCCAGTCCACAGTGAGGAACAGCATAGCACTCAGCTGCTTACTAGCTGAGCTGTTCAGATCCTATGATAAATGGGCAAACTTTGCCCCAGATCTTATACAGTAGTACCTCGGGTTACATGCGTTTCAGGTTACATACGCTTCTGGTTACAGACTCTGCTAACCCAGAAATAGTACCTCGGGTTAAGAACTTTGCTTCAGGATGAGAACAGAAATCGTGCTCCAGCAGCGCGGCAGCAGCGGGAGGCCCCATTAGCTAAAGTGGTGCTTCAGGTTAAGAACAGTTGCAGGTTAAGTATGGACCTCCGGAACAAATTAAGTACTTAACCCGAGGTACCACTGTACATGCTCCATAACCACCAGTGAACTCAGTCAATGTACCTCCTGGTTCTACCCTGAGGGACAGAAACTTACTTTTGTTTTGTTTTTTTCAAATAAACAAGGGAGATTTTCAGGGCTCTGAATTTAGGTGATGCATTCCAAGGAGGGGCTGTGTACACCACGCATAGGAGACCCCCAAATCTCAACGTTTCAAAAGGCTGGTAGAAGCAGGGGAGGGAGGATAAGACCACACCATGTGTATTCTGCACAATAAAAGCAGGACTTTTTAAATAAAGTATGCTTGTTCGGTACATAATTCCTGAATTTATTCTGTTTCCTCAGTTGGGAAGAACTTGGAACGCATTTGCTGGGAGGGTGGAAGGGAAGGCAAGGAAAATATCCACAGACAGACAGGCTTGGTGAAATTCGCAAGGACTCTTGTGCCACTTAATGAGGACCAGCAACTTGCCTTCTTCTGTTTGTTTTTAAACAAATGAATGCTGGGGGATGTTGAACTACATCCCAGACTATTGGATTCTAAGAGGCCTGCAGAGGTACAGAATATACACGACTATGGTGCTCAGGCTATCTTTGGCTGCTGGATGCTTACGGCTGTTTCTCCAAGGCAAGTGAAGGATCCACACGGTCCCCATCTGGGTCTGGCTCTGCCACTGCCATGGGCTTCACCATCTTGGAGGGCCAGCTCCGCTGGCGGCGATGCTGCTGTTGCCGCGGCTGTGCTGGAGCCTCATCCTTGGACGCTGGGGGTCTCTCTGGCCCGTCAAACTGCACTGGAAGGAAAGGGGAAGAGTCTTCACGGATGCGCCACACATCCACCAATCCAGCGCTGCCAGCGACTTGCAAGTTATTATCAACTGCATCTGTAGTCAATCTGTGGATCATCTGGTGTCATAATTATGGCCAGCGACTGATGGGTGGGTGCCAAAGTCAGCCCTCTGGAGTAGGCTTATGGAATTTATTCATCTACACATAGATTTACGTGAGTTAGGTAAAGGTAAAGGTAAAGGGACCCCTGACCATTAGGCCCAGTCGTGACCGACTCTGGGGTTGCGGCGCTCATCTCGCTTTATTGGCCGGGTACAGCTTCCGGGTCATGTGGCCAGCATGACTAAGCTGCTTCTGGTGAACCAGAGCAGCACACAGAAACGCCGTTTACCTTCCCACCAGAGTGGTACCTATTTATCTACTTGCACTGCAAGCTTTCAAACTGCTAGGTTGGCAGGAGCAGGGACCGAGCAACAGGAGCTCACCCCATCGCGGGGATTCAAACCGCCAACCTTCTGATCAGCAAGTCCTAGGCTCTGTGGTTTAACCCACAGCGCCACCCACGTCCCCTTACGTGAGTTATTTGGGTCTTAAACAGAACGGAAGAAGGACAGCTTCTGGTTAAACTTCTCTGCCTGGTCGCCTGGACGAATTTCTGAGCTCACCACAGGTGACCAGGCAAATAAACCTGAGACAACACACCCCACTCCCAACCCTAATCTCCGAATGCGCACACTGTCTCTTACCTGAGAGAGCTTTCACGATTTGATCTTTCTTCCACTCCCAGGGCTGTTCGTACTCAGCTGGCGGCCGCTCGTCATTCTCCGGGAGTCGGGCCTCTGGCTTGGGCCCTGTTTCTGCTGGTTCGTAGGGGGTGTCATAGAGCTGTGGCGGTTTGGTCCCTTGGCGCTTAATAGTTGTACTTGTAGCAGCAGCAGCAGCAGCAGCAGCAGCAGCAGCAGCAGCAACAGCAGCAGGGGGGTCTCCTTTGGCCTCCACCGGCTCATCCAACAGCAAGATGGCTTTGACGAGAGGGTCTTTTGAACCCCGCCTGCGGATTTCTGGGAGGAAAACAGGGTGGAAAGGTCAGGGTTTCTCTGCACCCATCACCGTTTGTGTAAAAGGTACCCATTGATTTTTCTCTGGGTACCACATTTGTGTGTGTGTGTGTGCACGCGCACTCTATGCTTAGCATAGAGATCAGAAGGCTGGTGGTTCAAATCCCCGCGACAGGGGTGAGCTCCTGTTGCTCTGTCCCAGCTCCTGCCAGCCTAGCAGTTCGAAAGCACACCAGTGCAAGTAGATAAATAGGTACCGCTGTGGCGGGAAGGTAAACGGTGTTTACGTGCGCTCTGGCTTCTGTCGCGGTGTCCCGTTGCGCCAGAAGCGGTTTAGTCATGCTGGCCACATGACCCAGAAAGCTGTCTGTGGACAAATACCGGCTTCCTCAGCCTGAAAGCGAGATGAGCGCCACAACCCCATAGTCACCTTTGACTGGACTTACCGTATTTTTCGCTCCGTAAGACGCACTTTTTCCCTCCTAAAAAGTAAGGGGAAATGTGTGTGCGTCTTATGGAGCGAATGCAGGCTGCACAGCTATCCCAGAAGCCAGAACAGTAAGAGGGATTGCTGCTTTCACTGCGTAGCGATCCCTCTTGCTGTTCTGGCTTCTGAGATTCAGAATATTTTTTTTCTTGTTTTCCTCCTCCCAAAACTAGGTGCATCTTGTGGTCTGGTGCGTCTTATAGAGCGAAAAATACGGCACATTTTCTACAGATCAGTTTTGTTTGTTGAGACGTTAGTGCAGGGCTCGGCAAGGTTTACCTCGCCTGGGCCAGTTCACTCCCGCGGAGATCGTTCCGTGGGCCGGATCACGTCTGCGCATGCACAATTTCCGGCGCCTGAGTCTGCGCAGATGCGATTTCCGGCGCCACGGAAGCGAGTCCCTGCTCCGCGCTGCGCCACTTTAGCGCAGCGCACGGGGACTCACTGAGCGGACGGCTCAGTTTGGGGGCGACTCGTGGGCCGTTTAAACGCCCCCCGAGGGCTGCTTGTGGTCCATGGGCCGCAGGTTGCTGACCCCTGCATTAATGTTACATTAGGAAGAAAAGGGGGAAAGAGGTGGAGGGGGTCATGGTGAGTGGGTTGGGGTCCGGTAGCGATGTTTCTATTTTATTTAATGTATGTGTGGGGTTTTGTGTCAGCATCGCTTGTGCAGGTTCTCTTTACTATTCGCTTGTGATCCTTTGGTGGTGAGAGAGGTTGGGGTTGGCCTCAGGTGTGGTTGTTTGTTTGTGACCGGCTGTGGTGAACTTTGTTTTCGTGGAGACCGGTTTTCTTAACCGCGAAGGACGGGGTATAAATAAAATTTTATTATTATTATTATTATTATTATTATTATTATTGAATCAGGTTAGCCATATTGGATGCTGTTGGTGGGTTCTTGTCGTCATCTTGTTGGGCTGTGTATGTGATAAAGGGGAGCCATAGGCGTCTTCTTCCATCTTTCCCCGTGTCAGTTTAAAGTTTATTGGTTCGTTTTTCTAATGAGGCTGTTGCCCATACTATTTGGACCATTGGTCCATGCTGACAGGTCTGGCTATGATGTTAAAATCAACCCTTTATGTGACGCCATGAGGAGTAGAAACTCCCTTTATTTCCAGGGAAAGACCCATCGTCCTGTGGGAGAGCATCTGCATTGCACGGTCCTGGGTTCAAATCCTGGGAGCATCTCCAGGGAGGGCTGGGAGAGAGAGAGAGATCCAGACTCCCTGCCTGAAATCCTGGACAGATGCTGCCAGCCAGTGCATGCAACACTGAGAAAGGTGGACCCAGGTTTCAGACTCAATGCAAATCAGCTTCCTCTGTTCTTGACAGGAAGGACTGGACTGTCTCCCACCCGGCGGTGGGTCAAAACCGGGAGAGGCGAATGTAGGATCTGGGAAACCCTCGCACTCGAAACCAGCGTCTGAGGTAAAAGCGCCCATATCCTGCGCACGGACGCCACCTCCACCAACAATGCCCCACATCGCCTCCAGCTTCCGGCGCTACCATTTCCTGTTATTCTGTGTCAGCTCCGGGTGGGAACGCCACGGGCCTGAGAGCCCAGGGCAGGCATCCGGTGGTTGCTAGGCAACCGGCCACGTTTGAGGCCTGTTTGTTTTTACAAAAAGGCAGGGGTCCGTCAGGGCAGGGCCTGGGGTGGGGCAGAGGTCCAGGGCCCCACGCGGCAGAATGAGGCCCCTCAGGTGCTAACTGACTAGAGCAAGTTAGAAATAAGGCCCTGAATTACAGACTTGACACGGTAAATTGCACCACTTTAAACTGTCATGGCTTCCCCCAAAGGATCCTGGGAAATGTAGCTTGCGATGGGCGCTGAGAGCTGTGAAGAAATCCTTCTCTCCGCTCACTGCGCAGAGCTAACATTCTCAGCGTGCTTTTAACATACCCTCAAACATTTCTCTGATGAAAATAGGGATGTCCTAATCTATTATTATTATTATTATTATTATTATTATTATTATTATTATTATTATTATTATTTATACCCCGTCCACTCGGGATGGCTTCCAACGTATATAAAAACATAATAAAACCTTTATAAACTTCCAATCCCAGAGCTACCATTCTCAGCGTGCTTTTAACATACCCTCCAACATTTCTTTGATGAAAATAGGGATGTCCTATTCTATTATTATTATTATTATTATTATTATTATTATTATTAATTATTTTATTTATACCCCGTCCACTCGGGATGGCTTCCAATGTATATAAAAACATAATAAAACCTTTATAAACTTCCAATCCCAGAGCTACCATTCTCAGCATGCTTTTAACATACCCTCCAACATTTCTCTGATGAAAATAGGGATGTCCTATTCTATAATAATAATAATAATAATAATAATAATAATTTTATTATTTATACCCCATCCATCTGACTGGGTTGCCCCAGCCACTCGGGGCGGCTTCCAACGTATTTAAAAACATAATAAAACCTTTATAAATTTCCCCATACAGGGCTGCCTTCAGTTTTCTTCTAAAGGTTATACAGTTACTTATCTCCTTGGCTCGGGGGCGGGGGGGAGGTTTGCATAACTCCATACCCTCCAGCATTTCTTTGATGAAAATAGGGATGTCCTAAGGAAAAGCAGGACATTCCGGGATCAAATCTGAAACTGGGACGACTTCTGTAAATCCAGGATTGTCCCTGGAAAATAGGGGCACTTGGAGGGATCACTCTGAGAGAAGTAAATGACTTTTCTCAGGATTTTCTCCAACATTTCATCAGTGAGAATAGACACGTCCTCTCCAACATTTCTCTGACGAAAATAGGGACGTCCTAAAGAAAAGAGGAATGTTCTGGGATCAAATCAGAAACCGGGATGGCTTCTATAAACCCGGACTGTCCCTGGAAAATAGGGACAATTGGAGGGTCTGCTTTAACAAGCAACCCTTCTTCCTTTGGGAATTGTAGTTCTTGGTTAGGCAACCCCCTCTTCCCCTCAACAGAGCTACAATTCCCAGAGTTCGTAGGCGCAAAGGTCCCAGTATTCACTGGGGAGGAAGCCATGATCTTTAAACACACGCTGCAGATGCGCTCAAAAAGCACCATTATATTCCATCACTCTCTCTGCCCTTGCAAAGCGACCTTGCAAAAAAAGATGACCTGAGATAAAAGTTAGCTACTGTAAAACAAGCATGCTGCTTTTAATTTAAGAAAGCAAATTTTTGGCACAGCTGGGAGACAGGGCACAAATCTGGTGGCGGCTGACGGGCAGGGGAGGGGGGTCTAACGGGAAAAAGAAATCTGGGTCAGGAAACCAGCTCTCTCCTTTCCTGCCTCTCTGCTGGGAGAGATAAGGTTGTGGGGGAGTTGTTTTGTTTTGTTTTAATTTTGGTGGGAAGAGAAAAGGAGCAGTTGGGGTGCGAGTGACCCCCAGCAGGGTGGGTCAAGGGGTCCCAACCTCACACTGACAATGTGGGAAATAGGGGATCAGTGGGGGTTCAGGCCGCTTGAAATCTGAATTTAATAACACGAAACCATGCCCACATTGGCTGCTTCTAGGTGCTGTAGTCTGGGAGTGGGGGAGATTTTTCAGACCTAGGGCCACATTCCCTTCTGGGTGACCTCCTGGGGGCCGCATGGGAGTGGTGGGTGGGGCCTGGGGCAAAAGTGGGTGGAGCAAGAGGTTTAAATTTTGTACAGTAGACTAGCTTCTATACACACCCCTGTATCTAAATCAGGGCTAAATCACTGCCCCACCTTGTAGATGGAACCGCTTCTTCCGCACAGTCAGAGCTTAGCCTGTGGGACTCCCTGCCACAAGATTTGGTAACTGACCAGGCACTCGAATGATGGGAAGTCGAGAAGTAGGAAGTGGTACAGTGGTTAATTCTGACTCAGTGGTCTTATGGGATGTGGGGGATATCTTTAGATCATTGGTAGGAAAACTGAAAATTGGTAGGAAAATTGAAGCTGAGGCTCCAATACTTTGGCCACCTCATGAGAAGAGAAGACTCCCTGGAAAAGACCCTGATGATGGGAAAGATGGAGGGCACCAGGAGAAGGGGATGACAGAGGGCGAGATGGTTGGACAGCATGAGCTACCAGCATGAGTTTGACCAAACTGCGGGAGGCAGTGGAAGACAGGAGTGCTCTGGTCCATGGGGTCATGAAGAGTCGGACACAACTAAACGACAACAACAACACAGGGAAACTGATGGTCAGGGATGATGGGTGCCAGGCTTCCAGCCACCTCCAGAGAGCCATGGGTGGGTTCTAGGGTGCAGCCTCTGTTCTCACAGGGAAACTATGAAGGCCAACTTGGTCCTGGCCAAGAACCTGCATGAACCCTAAAGAAAATGTCCCAGAATTCTTGACAACAACCAAGGTTCCCATGACAAACTTGCAAGGTTTCCTCAGAAAACATCGTGGCAAGAATTTTCCTCCAGCGAGACACCTCAAAAAACCTTGCATTTGACTGATCAGTCAGTCATGAGTGAGGTGGCGGCGTTGGCATTTAAACAACTGGGCTGGCAAACCAAGGCCTGCCAGGTTTCTTTGCCTCCACCCCTCGGGGTGTCGAGAAAGGAAACGTTAAAAAGATGACCTTTCTTTGCAACAATTAACGGCGGCTCCAGATTTCCAAACTGCTAAGCTGTCTCACGCTCCGTTCGATGTCGCCAAGAGGGCATAGACGGACGGACAGACTCCAGAAAGGGACATGGGCAAGTGATGCCAACTCTCCCCTTGTCTTGGGATTTTGAGGCTGGCGTGGCCGCCTAATGCCCCCCCCCCCCGGCAGACACGCCCGGACACTTACCGGTGATCATCTGCTGGGCATCGTATGGCTCCATATAGCCATCATTTTCTCCTAGCCTCTCGGCGTCTCGCTGACCCTTGGTGCGCTTGGCATCATACGGGTCGGCGTAATCTTCCAGGATAATAACCTTGACGGCAAAGGGAAGTGGTGCAAAGGCAGCGTTAAGCAAGCAGGTGATGCTTATTTCACAGAACTGTTGAGCTGGAAGGGACCCAAAGGTTCATCTAGTCCAACCCCTGCAATGTGTATTTGCATGCGGTTCCTCTCATGTGGCCAACATCCTACCCCAGGCCGTCTGGACATTACGTTTTAAGCACTACGATAGTACTTTAAACAGTCATGGCTCCCCCCGCCAAGAATCCTGGGAACTGTAGTTTGTTCAGGGTGCTCAAAATTGGAGACTCCTGCCCTCGTATTTCCTCCCCAGAACTACAATTCCCAGAGTGGTTTAGTCATCCATCCCTCTTCCCAGGAAACTCTCCTGAGGCCACACCTTCTCAGCCACACACCCTCCCCAAGCCACACCCGCTGGTCTGGGAAAAGGTTGCCCTCTTTTAAAGGACGGCACTATTTTATGGGTTTGGTGGTTTCCTTGTTTTTCATTTACGTGTCTTATCGTAAAGCACCCTGTTGCTTGCGCAAATGGCAGTGTATAAATCACCTTAAATTACAAATAAATCAATCAATAGCGGGGCCTGCAACAAAATGTTGCGGCATGGAGTGTGCTTGTTCTGGGTTCCTGCCAGTCAGCCAGCCATGCTCCCTTTCAGGTGCTCTATTCCGTTCCCCCTCATGTTTTCAGGTCTTCTGTGGCCACTGAGCATGCTCAGTCCTCATTCAGCAGTTTCTGCCTCTTCCCCACCCTCTTTTTCTAAAGATTATTGTGTCCTTCTGCAAAGCTCGAGACCCCCCTCCAGGTAAACCTGCTGCCACCGTCCTGCTGTGTGTGGCTGGTGCTGTTTTGGCTACGCAATGATAGGCACACTCCCCCGAACATTGTAAACAGAAGAACCAACGACAATTGTACCCCCCATAAATGACAGGAGCACCTCAGAGTTTAAGTAACAACAATGATTTTTACATAAAGTAGAAGTTCTGGGGAGGTTGCTTATCAAATTCTGTATAGTGATGGTGCTGTGCAAACAAAGAACGGAACTATTTATATTTCTATATACGGGATTAAAAACCACAGGAGTTTCTCCTTTCATATAAAGTGCTGTTCGGACGTCCTTCAAAACGGAACCCCAGAAAGCAGATTAATTATTTTAGGCTTTTCGTTTTGCTTTTAAGGAGCCCTTTTATAATTTCCCACCATGTTCTATCTGCAGTCGACAGCCTGAGCCCATCCCTGAACTAAGGACACGCTTCTCTTCAGACGTAGGGCAGCTCAAAGAGCCACCCACTCTCTTCCTCGCCTCATATTCTCACTCTGCATAACAAGAAACACAGTGGTTTTGAGTCCAGCTAAATTAAGCGTAGCATCAAGGCTCTCACAAATCAAGCAATGGCTTATATCTTTTTTTTAAAAAAAGTGATTAATTAGCTGGTGCAGGGAGTGGAAGAGAGGCAAAGGAATTGGAAGCACATCCGCGGCAGATGAAAGATGCAAGGGCGAGGGGTGCCCGCGAGGTTAATTGGGTAGCAAAACCAAAAGTGGCATTAAGCGGTGTCAAGTTGGTATAGGCAGAGCGTCCTTAGAAGGTCGTCTTCTTTTGGCAACTGAGAAAGGGCACAGAGAATGAATGCGGCCTACCCATTATAAGCCTGCCCAATGGGCATACGCTGGCACCACCATGGAAAGGGTATCGGAATGAGCAGGATCCTTACCGTCTCCTGTTTAGCCTTCTCTGACTCGGGAGCTGCAACCAGGGTGGGACTCGGGGTGCTCCCAGGGTAGTTCTTTCCATTTTTTTCATGAGCATCCACTTTGATGAGCCGGTTGATGTAGGTCCCGCAGCCGGCGTTGCCTTTGGGTGCCCCCCGTGCCGGTTCGTCCGCGGGGGCCCCGTCCACCCGCGAATTCTTGCGCATCTTCCCCGCGGCGGCTTGCAGCAGGCCCTGGAGGTTGTCCCGCGAAAGCCGGCCGCTTCCGCCATCTTTCCCTGGCAGAAGCAGGGTCCGCTGGCTGCCCAGCTCAGTAACAGAGTTTTTCCGGTTCTTCCCGGGCAGAGAAGCCGCCGTGCCCGCTTCGGGAGGACCTAGGCTCTTGCGTGAGGCACTGCACAGCTTCCCAAGGTTGGCGGCACTGCCCGGCTTGGCTCTCTCCGAAACCGTTTTCAGGCTGGACGGAAACTCTTTGAACCACTTGGCAGCCATGGGGGGGGCAGAGGGCACCAGACGGCAGCAGGGGTCAAGGAGAAGCTGAGTTTGGGGCACCGCTGGGGAAAGGACGGAGGCCTGCGCCAAGGCTGGCACAGGCGGTCTCGGGAGCCTGAGATGGAGGCCTCAAACTGGCCACGCGCCCCCTGACAACCCAGCCACGTAACTCGGAGAGGGGCAGCCAGAGGTGAGGGGAGGCCCAGCGCCCAAAGGATAGGAAAGGCATTCCCTGGGCAAAGGAGGTGAGGAGTTGGCCGGGATTAGGGCCAATACTTTGGTCACCTTGTCCCGCCCAATTCCTCTTTCTCCCAAGGAATTAAAAGCCACCACTTCCAACTGAATAGTAAAGGAGTTTAAAAGGAAGCGGAACTGGCCAGCGGAGAGGGAAGCATCAATGTGAGTGGATCGGTAAAACAGTTACACCTACGGAAATATAAAACTCACCCAACAATATGAGCAACTGGGAGAGCGCATGGAGGTGGAGGACCCCTGGACCCCACTTTTAATGCCTCATTTGCCCAGCTCTGTAGCCCCCCAAAAGTGGGTAGACAACTTTCTCTCTCTCTGCCAAGAAGGAAGTGAGCTGGGAGTCAGAGGAGTAAGAATTTTGAATTGTAACTAGGAGGGGCTTTGGAAGGAAGGGCAACTAGTGCTTTCCCACTTTTTTGGGGGGGGGGGTGAGATCAAACAAGTTGTATCTCCTAAACGCTTTGCAGCAGACAGAAGGGGTCTTAAATTTTCATTTTTGGAAAGGAAAAAAGACATAGACTTTTCCTAATAAGAGGCAGGGGAGAAAAATAATTTGTGGGAGATCCAGCTAGAAGGCAGAAGTGGGGCTTCTTGGTCCTGGGGGTGGGAGGGGGCCAGAAAACAAGAGGCGGGTGCCTCTCAAGGCTATTAGGGGCATGGAAAGGGGTCTTTCCAAAAGGGGGGTCCTTTTACACAGCGGGAAGGGGGCGGCAAAGGATCATCCCTCCCTCTGCTTCACCCAGCCCTGGGGTGAGGTCGCCCCATGGCGTCCTCGGGCTCCGCTGTTTGGTTTTGCTTTTACCTGCTTTTGCTCGACGGGACCCCCGGCCGCTGCTTTTCCACGCTGTCCCAAGGCGCCTCTCCCGCTGCTGCTGCCGGACAGGGAAGGCGAGAGGGCGGCTGGCTCTCGCAAGAAGCCTCCCCGCCCAGATCCGGAGGGGGCGGCCTGGAGAGCCGCGAGGGGTCCGGCCTCTGGGCGCGGAAGAGAGAGGCGAGGAGCAGAGCCCGGGCGCGCAACTTGCGCGTTTTCACGGGGCTTGTACGCCAGCTTTTCTTAAAGGTTTGAGATTTAGTAAACATGCACTTTACAAAAAAAAAAAGGTTGCGTGGTGAATTATAAACATTACTTCTCCATCCTCCCCTTTCTTCCTTCTTTTCTATAGATTGTCTCCAACTCAAAGTAAACCCCTTGAAATTAATGGATCGAGTTAGTCATGCCCATCAGTTTCTTTTCTTATTATTTTCATTTATATACATTTATATTATTTTGCCAGATTTTAACATTTCCGATTTCGACTCCCCCCTCCTCCTGCGGTTCCTTACATTTTTTCCCATCTTTTCCTGCATGCTCCAAATTATCTTAACTTATTATTATATTCGTCTGTTCTGATATCTATCTATCTATCTATTTGCAGGTTTTTGCAATAATCCTGCCAATGTTTTAATCTGTTTACAACTTGCTTGTAAATACACAATAAACCACTTCCATTGCGTTCTAAAGAGTTTGTTTGTTATCTTTATTTGTTATTCTTCCAGTAAGTTTCGCCGTTTCTGCATACTCCATTAATTTCTGTATCCAATCTTTCGTCGAGACCTCTTCATCTTTCCACTTTTGGGCAAATCACATTCTTGCGGCTGTAGTAGCATGCATAAAAAACAAACAACTATACTGTTTGGGTAGTTCTAATCCTATAATTCTCAAGAGAATGCCCATCAGTTCCAAGGGGTTTACTCTAAGTAGTTGTAACACTGGAGACAGCTTCTTTCTGTCCATCCACCCATGAATATTCTCATCCATCACTTCATGTACAAATATTCATGTGTTCTTCCATACAGATATATTCCATCCATCCACATATATATTTCATGACGCTCATATATATCTACACTTTCTTCCTTTCGTCTGCCTAAATGCAACATGTCTGCCTCTTCATCATCCACCTGTTTGACTTTCTGTCTATTCACCTGGTCCAGTCATGTTTATACAAGTCTGTCTATCCATCCATGGCCCCCATGTCCATATCTATCGGTCATCCATATATGTATCTGTTTGTCTCTCCATCCATCCATGTCTGTGTCTGAAATTGGTCTAACCGTCCGTCTATGCCCATTGATCGAGGTACAATACCAATTCATCCATCCATCTAGCGACAGACAGATTCGTACCTGCCCATCCACCCACATACAAATCTACCTCTCCAGTCTTCCATTTCCATCCATTCAGATGCATGTGTCTGTTTATCCATATAATAATAGGCATTTTATTATTTGTACCCCACTCATCTGACTGGGTTGCCCCAGCCGCTCCAATGTATGGGGGGGGATGAATGGACTGATTTGTATGTGTCCACACATCCACGTACAGATCTGTCTGTCCATCCATTTCCCAGTTCTTAGTCCAACACACTTGAACCAGTAAACCACAAAAGGCTCCCAATATATTGTGTTTGTTTGCTGTTACTTACGTATTTGCTTAAACTGGAATTTTTTATTTTTGACACTGTAGTTTTGCTTGTTTACCTTACGACAGCACAGTTATTTTTGTCTTTTATTGGATCCGTCTTACATGCTATCAAAAGTTTTGCATATTGCCATTCCCACCCCCACCCCTAATTTTTAAATACTTTGTTCCCTGCTCTGGGATTGAAAGGATTCAATGAAGAGCAAGCTATAAATATTGTTTTCTTTTTAAATCCCTGTCTATACCAGCCTGTTAATCTCTGTAAAAATGCATCCATCTCTAGCCATTGATAATCACCATAGTAAAGGGACCAGCATATTAATTTCTTTCCTAAGTGGTTCGTGTTTTAAAATATGCAAATTTATTCAAAGCATTGTACATATTCATTCTTCCTGGCCGTCGCCACAGACTGTAATGCAGAAAGATAAGAAGGAGGGAGCTTTTGCAAATGAGCCCAGACTGGGGACTCCAAAAGTGCTATTTAAAAACAAAATGTTGCCATCTGCTCCATAAATTTAAAGCACACCCGATGCACATTTAAAGGACATGACTCGCCCCCACAGAATCCTGGGAACTGTAGTTTGTTAAGGGTGCTGGGAATGGTAGCTGTTAGGATTTTTTGTGGGAACTCATGCTCATTAAATGCACATTGAATGCACTTTATACAGAACTTGCTCATGAGTAAACAAGAGGGACAGGGTGGGTCTGTATGGGTGAAATCTGACATAACATGTTTTCTTGTTGTAAATTCCACTGTGCTGCTGAATTCTGGATCCTGTCTTGGAAAGCCACGATCCTATGCATGGGTTTATTTGGGAAACCCAATTGGGTTTCGGCACAGCGACGATCTCAGGAGCAAATCCCACTGCCACGCATGAGGCTTACTCCCAAGTAAAAGCATGCACCGACCTGGGACATGCAACCATCATCTGAGGTCCTTCTTTGTGTGCCTTCTCTGTGAGAAGTCCAGAGAGTGGCAACATGAGAACAGGACCTTTTCTGCAGTGGCTCCCTATATGTGGAATGTTGTCTCCAATGAGGCTCACTTGGCACCTTCATTACATGACTTTAGGCACCAGGCAAAAACTTTCCTCTTCTCCCAGGCCTTGGGCTGCATAGACAATCTGCGGCCTTTTAAACTATGTGTGTGAGGATTATTGTTTTCATTTGTTACTATGGGATGTATTTTTGTGTTTTTATATTGTAAAGTGCCCTGTGACACTTGATTGAGGTATAGAAATACCGTATTTTTCGCTCTATAAGATGCACCAGACCACAAGACGCACCTAGTTTTTGGAGGAGGAAAACAAGAAAAAAAATATTCTGAATCTCAGAAGCCAGAACAACAAGAGGGATCGCTGCACAGCGAAAGCAGCGATCCCTCTTGCTGTTCTGGCTTCTGGGATAGCTGTGCAGCCTGCATTCGCTCCATAACACACACACACATTTCCCTTTACTTTTTAGGAGGAAAAAAGTGAGTCTTATAGAGCAAAAAATACGGTAATAATAATAATAATAATAATCCTTTGAGCAGGGCTGGGTTTAGGTTTGATGAGGCCCTAGGCTACTGAAGGTAATGAGGCCCTTTATATGTCCAGCTGTTCTTGGTCAACAAGAAATTGTCACTGTTTTTTGTGTTGAATGTATGCTATATGGTAATTTATGGACCTAATAAGTATCTACACAACACAAAACACTGTTGCTGTAAGTAGGTTTTACTTTATTTGTTTTTTTATCTTATAGTTTAGAAATGTATATCCAGTTTTTCCCCCTTAAAATTTTTTGGGGGCTACCAAGAGAGCGGGGCCCTAAACCAGGCATGTCCAAACTCTGTTTTTTTGCGGGGGGCTAATCTGGATCTGGCCCCTTTGGAAGTTTATTTCCTGGTGTAAAAACAAAACAAAAAACAACCCTCAACAACTTCAATCCTAAAAAAGGTCAAAAACTTTGGTTGTCCCTTTGGCCGGCTCCCACAGCCCTTCACTTCATCAAGTCTGGCCCTCTTTGAAAAAAGTTTGGACACCACTGTAAACTATAGCTTGTTTAGTTTATACGTAAATCCGGCACTGCCTTTGAGTTTAAAAGGCCTGCTCTGGATTTGTGCTCTGCATGTTTTACAAGCCAAGCCATTTGTGCACAGCCTTCGCTCGTTTGCTTTGCTTTGATCGGCTAATTAGAATCGAAGAATTGCAGAGTTGAAAGGGACCCCCGAGGGTTATCCAGTCCAACCCCCTGCGGAACAGGAATCTTTTACTCAACATGGGATTTAAGCGTCTCATGCTTTCCCGGCTGGGCGATCCCAGATCTGCCTCGCGAAATTATTTCACTGGGTCCACGGCGCGTTTGCAAAAACCTCCATTGAAGAGTTTTTAAAAGCCACGCGTTCCTCGCGCAAAAAAAAAATCGAAAATTGCCCTGGCGAGCGGGGAGGGACTTCTTCCTTTTCCTTTTTGCAAGCACGTCTCTCGTTTGCAAAGTAGCTCTTCCTGCACGAGAAATTCCGGCGCGGAGAAACATTCCCGCCTCTGCAAAATAAAAACCGGCGCACCGCAATCCATTACAGCTGCAAGATCTGTCGCGCCACTATTTAAATTGAATAAAAGGAGCGGAGCGGTGGTATTAAAAAGTCTCTTCCCTGCTTGCATTACATGGCGCGGGTGCTGCAGCTGCGCTTTAGCCAGCAAGGACTGGGGGACCTGCTGGTAAGAGCGCTAACAGAAACGGCACCCTGCTATCCGTGTTTTGCAACTCTCCCTTTCCAATAAAAGCCCTGCGGGACGGAGGAATGCGGATTGATTCCGGATTCGAAGCGCGCACGGCAGCTGCGTCCGCACGCCGCCCTGCAAGCGTTGCTGCGCGCTCAGGTATGGCCCCAGATAAAGTGTGGGGAGGTTGCCTTGGCCCTTGACGCTGCGGGTTCCTCTTCTCCTGAAATGGCGAGATATCTCTATTTTTAATTCGCCTTGGAAGGGGGGCGGTCATGGGGAGTCTTCCTTCTTGCTTCTTGCTCTTTCTCCAGTCCCTCCCCCCACCTATTTCTCTTTCCCTTTCCCCCTCTCTTCATTGCTTAGGGTGGAGAACCTGTGACCCATTAGAGGTGTTACTTTGGCCCCAGAGGGAGTTGCAACACTACAAAGTAAAAATGCAGTTTTGAGCAACAGATTCCTGTTTTGCAGGGGGCTAGACTAGATGACTCTTGGGGTCCCTTCCAACGACAATTCCGTTATTCTGCTATTCTAATTAGCTGAGCAAAAACAAGCAACTGAGCTAAGGCTGTGCCCAGATGCTGGACTTGTAAAACGTGTACCACGATCCCAAACCAGAGCTTTTTTTACTCAAAAGGATAGTATGATTATTTTGGTTATTATGATGATTATTACGATTTGCAATATAAACACACACACAGGCCATGCTTCCTGGGGCAGATGGGAATTGTAGTTACCGTATTTTTCGCTCTATAACACGCACCCGACCATAACACGCACATAGTTTTTAGAGGAGGAAAACAAGAAAAAAAATATTCTAAACAAAACAGTGGATGTATGATTTTTGTGGTTCATGCTGTGGCCACAGACATGTGATCTGACGGTGAGTTTGAGGTAGCCCAATGCAAAAATTCTGAGGATCCATGCTTAGTAACCACGTTTTTGCACCACTGCGGCCCCAGGCAACAGTGGGTGCGTGATTTTTTTGGTGCAAGCTGTAGCTATGGACATGCTATGTGATCTGATGGTGAATTTGGGGTGACCCAGTGCAAAAATCCTGAGGATCCATGTGGATCCGTGCTTTGTAACCACATTTTAAGTGGGGAGGGAAGGAAAAGCACTCAAGGGACAAGGAACACGTGTGGGGTGGGTGGAGAAGGATGCTGTTAATAATGCAGAAGAGGGGTATAGGAGGAGAAGCAAGCAGGCTCTGCTTCTCTCCCTCCTCCCCGGCTCACTAAAAAACTTTGCTGCTATTTAGCCAGCTGAGTGGGGTGGAGAGAGGGACAGAGCCTGCTTGCTTTAAAGGAGCCAACCGGACAGGAGCCACTTACACTCATGTAAGCGGCTCCTCTCCTCTCCCGCTTTGCTCCTTTAAAGCAAGCAGGCTCTCTGTCCCTCTCTCCTCCCCACTCAGTGGCTCTTCTCCCGCTTTGCTGTTTCAAAGCGAGCCACAGAGGAGGGAAGGAAGGGGAACCATGGATCCTCTGCTCACGACTGCAGCAGATCCCCCCGCCATCCGTAGGCATTCGCTCCATAACACGCACAGACATTTCCCCTTACTTTCTAGGAGGAAAAAAGTGCGTCTTACGGAGCGAAAAATACGGTAATTAACATCTGGAGGACCACGCATTCCTCACATCTCTTTCACAACCTGAAAGGTTGTTGTCAGGTAGTTTTGTGGGTTTTCTTCCTTAATACTTGCGAAGCTAAATATTGGGGTTTTTTTCCTTTTAAATTTTTGAAACTTTATTGTGACATAATGACTGTTAGTAACCACCACAAGGTTAAATATTTTTACCTGATGAGCCCTTCCCCCATAGTATTTAGAAAATGCTGTCTTGTTTTTTGGTGGCTCCATTTTGCTCCCAAAATGATTGGCACTGCGCCAGTCACATTTGCTCTTGGAGGGGAAAATGATGAAAGGCCATTCCAGTAACTTTATTTCTTCCTGCTGGTTGCTGCTGTTGTTGTTTAAATTGATAATAATTACTTCTGGTCTCCTTTTCAGGTTGATGTCTCCATGGACCCTTTGAAGATGTGAGTATTTGGAGTACAGTGGTACCTCGGGTTATATATGCTTCAGGTTACATACGCTTCAGGTTACAGACTCCGCTAACCCAGAAGTAGTACCTCAGGTTAAGAACTTTGCTTCAGGATGAGAACAGAAATCATGCAGTGGCAGTGCGGCAGCAGCAGGAGGCCCCATTAGCTGAAGTGGTGCTTCAGGTTAAGAACAGTTTCAGGTTAAGAACGGACCTCTGGAACGAATTAAGTACTTAACCCGAGGTACCGCTGTAGAGGATAAGATGTGGCTCAGAGAAGGCCTTAGATATCCAAGCAATGGCTGAATGTGAGCTAGTATGATTACAAATAAACGTGGATTTTGTTCTTCAGCCTGAAATAAGGAGGTTGGCCTTTTTAGTGGTGGCTCCCAGATGGTAGAATGATCTTCCCCAGAGAGGCTCGCCTTTTGCCTATGAAGTCCCCCGACTTTTGGTGTCAAGTGAAGTTTTTAAAAAGAATCCCAGCCCTTTTAACATCATCCTAGGCATAGTTCCATCCTTATTTTCAGATCGTGATATATCAATACATCACAATGTTTAGCTGATGATATATTGCAATGTTGAAAACCAGATATCGCCCAGCCCTATTATTGGGATGTTAAATTTCTGCCTTTTATGGTGGTTGAGAGAGCGATTTTATTTCTACGGAGTTTTCCATCTCTCTGTGGGATTGTGTCAGGGCTGAGGAACCTTTAACCCTCTAGAGGCAGCTGGGCTTATACTGAGCTGGACCAAAGTTTGTAAGCCAGCAACAAACCATGGTTTCAGTTGATTAAACAAACCACAGTGAAGCTGCTGGGGCAGAGTTGAAACATCTAATACTGAGTTGAGATTTAATAAACCATGACTCAGGTTGATGTGCGAGAAAGGCCAAATTTTGCTGTGATGAATGTGTGTTACCCTATTTCTTTCCCCTTCGGAAATAATTATTCTATCCAACACACATGACATCTAAGGTTTCTCTGAACTTGCTTCTCAGGTCAAACCCTGGCAACGAGAGGAATAATGGCAAAACTCTGAAGAAGCTTGTCAAAGCAGCCCCACCAAGGCATCCTGGTAAGTTTGTGCTGCTCAGGTTTTGAAAATGTTTGGGCTGGGGAGTAATAAACAAATGGCACCTGCAACACAGTGTTGCAGCGTGGAGGATTTCCTTATTTACTGCCTTTGGGTGGCGCTGTGGGTTAAACCACAGAGCCTAGGACTTGCCGATCAGAAGGTCGGCGGTTTGAATCCCCGCAACGGGATGAGCTCCCGTTGCTCAGTCCCAGCTCCTGCCAACCTAGCAGTTCGAAAGCATGCAGTGCAAGTAGATAAATAGATACCACTCTGGCAGGAAGGTAAACGGCGTTTCCGTGCGCTGCTCTGGTTCGCCAGAAGCGGCTTAGTCATGCTGGGCACATGACCCGGAAGCTGTATGCCGGCTCCCTCGGGCAGTAAAGCGAGATGAGCGTCACAACCCCAGAGTCGTCCACGACTGGACCTAATGGTCAGGGGTCCCTTCACCTTTATAGCCCAGCTCTCCTCCAAGGAGCTCAAGGCAGCATACAGAGTTCTCCTCCCCATGTGACCCTCACAACAACCCTGTGAGGTAGGTTAGGCCGAAAGTGAGTGACTGGCCTGAGGCCCCCCTAATGAACTCCATGTCTGAGTGTGGATTTGAGTTCTGGTCTCTCCCAAGTCCTAATCCGACATTCTAACCACTATACTGCACTGACCAGAGAATGGTGCAATGTTTAGCGTTCCTTTTAAGGTTGATTCCTGCCAGCCATGCCCTCTGCCAGGATGCTCCATTCCATCCCCTCTCCCTGACTTCCACTGGCTTCTGAACATAGATAAGTCTGAATGAATGAATTTATTAATACGGTCACAGACCAGCGTCAACACACACAATATCACAGATCATAAAAATATATATCAGAAATACAAAAGACAATATGAATATAACAAGGATTTAAATATAAAAATTAAAATTAATTATTAGCGTGCCCCCTGTAAATAACATTTAGGGGTTTAGTCACTATGGAATACCACTTGCTTCCTGCAGTTGATTGCAGACGCACAGAATTTAGCTACATTTAATGTAGTCTTGGGATTCTTGTCCTCTAGCAGTAGTTTTAAACTATGGTGTTCCGATTCTTTCCTGGACTTTTGCAAAACAGGTGTAATAAAAGTCAAACGTATATCCTCATAGAAACGACAACGTAATAGTACATGTGAAGCAGTTTCAACTTTCAACGAGCCACAAGGGCAGACCCGTGCTGTGTATGGTTTACCCTCAAATCTGCCCAACATAGATAAGTCCTCCCTGGGCTTTTCTGCTTTGCTTCCTTAGCTCCCGGATTCAATCCCCTTACGTGGGAGGTCAACGTAAGCAATAAAGAGATTTTTCCCTCCCCTCCACTTTAAACAAATAAATTGAAAGAACAAACCTCCCCGTGTGTGTGTGTGTGTGTGTGTGTGTGTGTGTGTATGTATATGTGTATGTGTATGTGTGTGTATATATATATATATATATATATATATATATATATATATATATATATAAAAATACAGGGAAGGAAGGGGAAGAAAACACCTTTTACCTTTTCTGCTTTACAGAAACTTTCCTTAGCGTTTTTATATATTTTTAATTTTTTCGACAAAGTAATGATAAAATGTAAATAAGAATAAAATGTGCACCCCACCTCCGAGACCATTCCATTGTAACTATTCAACCTCCCAAAAATTCAGCACCTCTCGTGATGGTTTGACCCCTTTCTGTTTTAACAGTATAAATTCTGCAAACACCGTATCTCCTCAAAATAATTTCTCCTGCATATTCCCCGTCTTACCTTAATGGCACATGTTAATTTATCATCAAGAGCTATATCCCACACCTCTTTATACCATTCTTCCGTTTTATATTCTGCTTGCCCCTTCCACTTCCTAGCCTTTACCATAAATAATAATAATAATAATAATAATAATAATAATAATAATAATAATAAAATTTGCATACCACCTTTCATCCACATATTTCAGTGCAGTTCACATTAAATTACAATATAAAAGACACAAAAGACACAATATCTGTTCATTATAGTTCCATCCTGTTGCTCATCCTCATAGCTTCTCCCAAACACAGTTTTTCTTTGATGGCTCTGGGTTGGTTCCCCCCCCCCCCCGTCTAGAAAAAAACAGCATACACAATCACCTCCACATCTCCATGAACCAACATACAGTGGTTCCTTGGTTCTCAAACACCTTGGTACTCAAACAGCTTGCAACCCAAACACTGCATACCCGGAAGGAAGTGTTCTGGTTTGCGAACCTTTTTCGGAAGCCAAACGTGTTCCATTTTGAGTGTTACGCTTCTGTTTTGAGTGTCACACCTCCGTTTTGAGTGTTACGCTGAGATCTGTCTGTTTTTGCTATTTTTTTGCGTTTTTGTGGCTCTTTTTTTTTGGTTTTGTGTCTGTGTGGAACCCAGTCCAACTACTGATTGTCCAACTACTGTGTGGAACCCAGTCCAGCTACTGATTGATTGTGTGACTGCAGTACATTGTTTCTCGCTTTCATTTTATACATCCATGGTCTCGTCAGATAGTAAAATTCATGTTAAATTGCTGTTTTAGGGGTTGTTTTTAAAAGTCTGGAACGAATTAATCCGTTTTGCATCACTTTCTATGGGAAAGCGTACCTTGGTTTTGGAACACTTTGGTTTTGGAATAGACTTCTGGAACGGATTAAGTTTGAGAACCAAGGCACCACTGTACAAGCATTTGCACGAATGTCAGCTGAAAACATTTTCATAGGAAAATGTCAATGGGAGTTCAGGGCTTTGGGTGGCATTGTTGACTCGATGATCATGGAAGGTGAGGAGCATGATTACAAAAGACAACTTCTTGCATTAATTAATGTACAGTCGTACCTTGGAAGTCGAGCAGGATCCGTTCCGGAAGTCCGTTTGACCCAAAGTGTTTGAAAACCAAAGCTCGGCTTCTGATTGGCTGCAGGAAGCTCCAGCAGCCAATCGGAAGCCGCGTCGGATGTTCGACTTCCAAAAGAACGTTTGAAAACTAGAACACTCACTTCTGGTTCGAGAACTAAGCTGTTCAAAAAGCAAGTTATGACTGTATTTAGAAAGAAGGGGCATGTGCAAATGGGCCAACATAAGTTTGAAGTTAATAGGGAAATAATGGAGAATGGGAACAGGAAAGGGTCTGTATGAGAGGCAGGTCAGAGTGGCTTTTCTCAGGGTGGGTGAAGCTCTCCCAGATGGGAAGTGGGAAGATTCAACTTCTCTGTATGTGTGAAGATTAATATAAAATGCTGACTGAGGGCCACATAGATATATTTATAATTTTGTTTCATGAGGGTCATTAATGTATTTTACTTTAGGTTTTTTCTGTTAGATCTTTTTTTATTATTATTATTCCCTTTCGTTTAGTTTGAATTTTATGGCATATTCGGTTGAAAACCTTAAATAAAATTGATTCAAAAAAGAGAGAATGTGAAGGTATTAGCATAATGAAGAGAGATTTGTATGCACTGCCCAATATACTGTATTTTTCGCT
The DNA here is from genome assembly GCF_964270895.1 of Podarcis filfolensis. Taxonomy (NCBI): domain Eukaryota; kingdom Metazoa; phylum Chordata; class Lepidosauria; order Squamata; family Lacertidae; genus Podarcis; species Podarcis filfolensis. Next base: position 8,575,445 of record NC_139620.1, read on the forward strand.
CTATAAGACGCAACAGACCACAAGATGCACCTAGTTTTTGGAGGAGGAAAACAAGAAAAAAAATATTCTGAATCTCAGAAGCCAGAACAGCAAGAGGGATCGCTGTGCAGTGAAAGCAGCAATCCCTCTGGCTGTTTTGGCTTCTGGGATAGCTGCGCAGCCTGCATTCGCTCCATAAGATGCACACACATTTCCCCTTACTTTTTAGGAGGGAAAAAGTGAGACTTATAGAGCAAAAAATACAGTATTTAACTTCTCTGTCTGGCCCTCGGGACTCTTTCCAGGCCGTGCCCCACACTTCCCTGTTTGCACCCTCCTTAAGACTTTCTGCCTGCCTTGCCAAATTTTGATAATGCTTCCTGATTCGCCTGGATGGAGGATAGAGGGGGCTTTGTTTGTATGGAAAGTAGCCTACCATACAGACTGACATGTGGCCTATGAGAGATTACCCAGAACAAAATGTGGCCCTCAGGCTGGAGAGAATTCTGCACCCCTGAAATAAAGGCACATAAGAAAAAAACATTTTGAAAAAATACGGTTCCGGAACTGGAATATTAGTAGATAATGTGTAAAACGTGCAGGGGTAAGCAAGGAAATAATAAAAGAATAAATGGAATAATTATTAAACTACAACAACACAACAAGATGGACGAAGTAAAAAAAATATTGAGATCACACATGGGTGAAGGGGAGTGGGGGGGTATAGGGGAATTTATAAAAATTTCTAATATAATATTTCTAATCGCATTGCATTTATATACTGTAAAGGGAAGTCTATAGCAATTAGGTATATTTTAATTTACTCAACTTTGTAATAGGCTTATGTTACAAAACAAATATGGATTTTGAATTAGATGTTTGTAATTCTTTTTCGGTTTTGGAATAAAGTTTAAAAAAGAAAAAGGGAAAATATTTTGGTTTCCCTGCAGAGATTTATGCCCCGTTCCCTGCCCCAAACCAATCTGGCTGCAAAATCTTGGGCTGTTTTTAAGGATTATGTGTGTGTGTGTGTGTTTCTTTGGCACCCATTTCAGGAAAACGGGAACCGCGGTGCTCCATTCTCCTCCCAGCCCTCTCGGCTGGGTTTTCTTTCCACACAATGTGCCTGCAGGCTTCTGAACAGGGCATAATCCTTTACGGCCAAACATTTCTCCCCTCACTGGGGTCAGAAGTCAGAAAGCCATTGTCCGGTTATTTATAGCTGTGTCCTGTCTCTGAATTATCTTTGTTCGTTTGGGGCAGGCAGGTTGGAAAGCAGCCGACAAGTGGCAGGCCGGCCGGCTGGAGGTTTTGTGCTTGTGCCGGAGCCATTTTTACTGGGCGAGTGGGTTAGTGTGCTCAGCTGCGCAACGTCCAAGTTCTCCACCCCCCACATGCTAGGGGTGGATGGTGGGGCACAAGGCAAGGAGCCCAAATGTGGGTGGAGCGAAAGCTGGCGATTGGTGGAGCCAGAGCCCATCAGAGGATGTGCCAGTTTAGGCCACATTCACAGCATAATGCGCATTTAGAGTGCGTGGCTTCGCCCCAGAGAATCCTGGGAACTGACATTTACCCCTCACAGGGGATTAGGCCAAATCTGGTCCTGCATCCTTCTGACAGTGACTGACTAGGGCCACGGGTGGCGCTGTGGGTTAAACCACAGAGCCTAGGGCTTGCTGATCAGAAGGTCGGCGGTTCGAATCCCCGTGATGGGGTGAGGTCCCGTTGCTCGGTCCCTGCTCCTGCCAACCTAGCAGTTCGAAAGCACGTCAAGTGCAAGTAGATAAATAGGTACCACTCTGGCAGGAAGGTAAACGGCGTTTCCGTGCGCTGCTCTGGTTCGCCAGAAGCGGCTTAGTCATGCTGGGCACATGACCCGGAAGCTGTCCGCCGGCTCCCTCAGCCAGTAAAGTGAGATGAGTGCCGCAACCCCAGAGTCGGTCACAACTGGACCTAATGGTCAGGGGTCCCTTTAGCTTTATAGCCCAGCTCTCCTCCGAGGAGCTCAAGGCAGCATACAGAGTTCTCCTCCCCATGTGACCCTCACAACAACCCTGTGAGGTAGGTTAGGCCGAAAGTGAGTGACTGGCCTGAGGCCCCCCTAATGAACTCCATGTCTGAGTGTGGATTTGAGTTCTGGTCTCTCCCAAGTCCTAATCCGACGTTCTAACCACTATACTGCACTGACCAGAGAATGGTGCAATGTTTAGCGTTCCTTTTAAGGTTGATTCCTGCCAGCCATGCCCTCTGCCAGGATGCTCCATTCCATCCCCTCTCCCTGACTTCCACTGGCTTCTGAACATAGATAAGTCCTCCCTGGGCTTTTCTGCTTTGCTTCTTTAGCTCCCGGATTCAATCCCCTTTCGTGGGAGGTCAACGTAAGCAATAAAGAGATTTTTCCCTCCCCTCCACTTTAAACAAATAAATTGAAAGAACAAACCTCCCCGTGTGTGTGTGTGTGTGTGTGTGTGTGTGTGTGTGTGTGTGTATATAAATACAGGGAGGGAAGGGGAAGAAAACACCTTTTACCTTTTCTGCTTTACAGAAACAGATGAGGGCCGCAACCCCAGAGTCGTCCGCGACTGGACCCTTTACCTTTAATACCACTTAAATGGTCATGGCTTCCCCCAAAGAATTCTGGGAGCTGTAGTTTGTTACGGGTGCCGAGAGTTGTTAGGAGACCCCCAATTCTCCTGGCACAGCTACAATTCCCAGAGTGGATTAATCTGTCAATCCCTCTTCACGGGGGACTGTGGGAATTGTAGCTCGGGGGAGGGAGCACCCTGAACAAATTGCAGTTTCCCAGGATTCTTTGGGGGAAGCTGCATCTGTTTAAAGCGATATGATACTGCTTTAAATATGTATCCTGTACCCCGGGTTAAGAACTTAATTCGTTCTGGAGGTCTGTTCTCAACCTGAAACTGTTCTTAACCCGAACCACCACTTTAGCTAATGGGGCCTCCTGCTGCCGCCACTCCGCCGCTGCACGATTTCTGTTCTCATCCTGAAGCAAACTTCTTAACCCGAGGTAATATTTCTGGGTTAGTGGAGTCTGTAACCTGAAGCGTCTGTAACCCGAGGTACCACTGTACTGCAGATGGGGTCTTAGGGTGTCAAACCAAACCCCTTATTTGTGGGGAGTGGGAGGCATCTCTCAAAAATTGCTCTGGTTTTCTCCTTCCAGGGTCCTTCAAGAAAAAAGAATCTGAACTTTTTGTTGGCAATCTCCCGTTGGATATCAAGGAGGTGAGGCTTGGTGCTTTCTGTTTTGGAATATATTTCCTGCGGACACTTCCGCCGACTGCCTTTTTCTCGTGATGTATATTAAGCCGTGAAAAATGGGCTTGTGATATGGTCTAGATACTCCCCGTTTTGGTTTTCACCTAAGTTGTCATCTACAACCCTCCTCTTTAAACCAAAACACCCATCATGAATGTGTCTGTCTTACAAGGATGTATATTGGGCAAAGGAAATGTCCAGCGAGAAGGTGGGACCCGGACGTGGGTTGCCTCTGCCTACAACCCAGGACAGGCGGGGTCATGTGACACGGTCATGTGGTACAGCGTTGTGGGCGTAATCTGGCTCAGAAGGCTCCGCCCACCCTGGTTTCTAGCCCGCCTTCACCCCAGTCCATCTGCACTTAAAGCACTACCATGCCACATTAAAGAGTCATGGCTTTCCCCAAAGAATCCTGGGAAAAGTTGTTAGTTAAGGGTGCTTCGAGTGATTAGGATACCCCTGTTCCCTTCACTGAACTATACACAACTGAGCTATCACCTGGGATAGCTCAGTTGGTAGAGCAGGAGACGCTTAATATCCGGGTTGTGGGTTCAAGTTCCACGTTGGCCAGAAAGATTCCTGCATTGCATGTTGTATGTATATATAAATTTATGATGGTATATAAAGTAACACAGTAGCTTACAGCTCGGAAGCTAAATAACTCTTTTAGGTGATTGGTAACTTCTTTGTAAAGACTATACAATGTCCAGACTTTATATTCAAAAGAACTCTACTTTCATAAACATATAACCAAGAAGAATACATTTACAATCTCATGCTTATTCACTTTGTTCCTTATCGAGAGCTCCTGTGCAGGTTTCTCCCGATTAACGTTTCTGTTTCACTCCAGACAAATCACACAGACCCACACTGTCCTCAGCAGAGCAGCCATTCTCCTCACATACACACAGAGAGGAGCAGAAAGCAGTTAAAAAAACGACAGTTACTGGAATAACAGTCACAACGGAATGGAATGCCTCTCTCATGTGACTCAGCCAATCACACGAGGGCTACTGCCAAAGGGGAGAAAAAACCCATGTCAAAAATACACAGTAATTTAACATAAGTAAATATCCCCATTTAAGGAAATTTTTACCGTTATCCTTAACGTTGCATTACTGGATAGCTCAGTTGGTTAGAGTGTGGTGCTGATAACGCCAAGGTTGCAGGTTTGACCCCTGTAAGGGGCAGCTGCATATTCCTGCATTTTGGGGGGTTGGGCTAGATGATCCTCAGGGTCCCTTCCAACTCCCCGATTCTGTGAGTAGCCGAGTGATCAGTCCTTTCCAAGGGACTTTGGGAATTGCAGCTTGGTGGGGAGGGGTTGCCTAGCACTCAGCCCCTTAAACAAAAACTCCACCTGCCAAAGAAAGACAGAACATTTTTTATGTACGCAACAACAGCAGCAAGAATACTTCTCGCTAAATATTGGAAGACACAAGATTTGCCCACCGTGGAAGAATGGCAGATGCAAGTGATAGACTATATGGAGATGGCAGAAATGACCGGCAGAATTCGAGACCTGGGAGAAGAGTTGATGAAAGAGGACTGGAAAAAGTTTAAAGATTATCTACAGAAATATAGTAAATTGTTTGAATGTTAAAATGATGTGGGATCTAAAGGTAACACGGCATTTGGGATATAGTTAAAAGAGGTATGAAAAAAAGGATTTAAAAAAGAGGGGAAATTAGAGATATAACAAGTGGGAGTACACAATTATAAATGAGATACGAAAGAGGGTTAGAATTTGCTGAATTCGACGGATTAAAGAGGAACACAAAAAAGGGAGATGTGAGGAGGTCAGGAAAGAGGGTTATAGAACATTGAAATTTAAAAGTGGATCCTTTTTCTTTTTCATTAAGTGTGTATTTTTTGGTTTTTTGTGTGGATTTGTCTGTTTTTTATGTGTTGTAAAATTCTAATAAATATCTATTTAAAAAAAAAAAAACCTCCACCTCCCAGGATTCCTTTGGAGGAAGCCATGACTGTTTAAAGTGCTCAGTACTGCTTTAAATTCACCGTGCAGGCAAGGCCTTAGATTTGAAACTCGGGGACTTGCCTCTAAATATATCCCTTTGTGTGCTGTAACTAAACTGCAGGGATCTCTCTGGGTTTAGCCCGAGAGTGATTTTCGGGGTGGGGTGTTAATCCCGTTGTGAATCTTCCCCTCTTGTTTCTAGACAGAGTTAGCGCTTGCATTCCGGGAGTTTGGTGTGAAGACGGTCAAGAAACACAAGACAACTTTTACCAGGTACATCCTGCGCTAAACGGGAGGTATTGGAAGAAACCTTTGATAACCCTCCGTTCAGGGATTGGGGAATGTCCGCCCTCCCGCGAGGGTGATCCTCTTTGGCCTTGCTGTAGCCTTATGAGGCTTTGCCCTCGGGTGGGAAAAATATTGCGCCCGGGAAAGGGAGATGGGAGTCAACAGACACTCAAGGAATAGTTTCGGAGAAAAGGCTTTTATTTCTAACATCCATGAACTGGTAGAAGGAGCAAGTGTGATAACTCACAAAAACATGCACGAGTTCACAGTCATGTGCACAGAGTATATATTCCCATTCCAGTTACCTCCCCTTTCTCCTCCCTCGGGAGTCCTGTCCATGAGTTCCTCTGAGCATGAACAGAAAGCTGTCTTGGGACTATTGTGGACTCTTCCCAGGAAAGGGGGGGTGGGTGAGAAGCCAAGGGGTTTCAGAGTGTTCAGATGTTGCAACTAGAATGAGATAAAAGTCAGTTCTCAGGCCTGAGTATTCTTGGCAATGACAGAGCCTTTTGAAGCCTTCTCATGCTGATAAAAGAATAGCATTTTGCCTATGTACCAGCATCTTGTGAGAATCCACAGAAAAGCTGTAGCTGTGGGTTTTTAGAAGACAAAAGGAATTTTGGACACTTTTGAGGCCTGGTTGGGGGGGTGACTTCGGGCCTAGGTGGGGTCACCTGTCCTCACCTTCCTTCATTGCGAGATCTTCCCATTATGGGCGGATAGCCTGGGGGGCTGAATGCATTCCCTTCCACCTGTGGTGATGCTCAGATGAAGGATGAAGGAAGAGAATGGGGAGAGACTATACCCTGCCTGCTTTGGGGGTCTTTGCCCCCCTCCTGCTTTTATCTGGCTCCACCTCCTTTGACTTGGACGCTTCCTGCTGCCCCCAGTAGGTTGCTGTTGCCCACTTTCCCCCAAGAGTGGGAGGACTGTGGCCCCTGAGGCCGACCGATCTGGCCCTCGCAGCTCTCCCTAGACCACGCCTCTCACTCACCTGCTTCGTACCATCCATGCTTGCTTTTGTCTGGCTGGGACTTGTAAACCATACAGTCATACCTCGGGTTGAAGTCGCTTCAGGTTAATCCTTTTCGGGTTGTGCTCCGCGGCGACTCGGAAGTAATGGAGCGCGTTACTTCCGGGTTTTGCCACTCGCACATGCTCAAAATGACGTCACATGCATGCGCGGAAGCAGTGAATTGCCAGACACGCGTTGCGTTCGCTTCAGGATGCGAACAGGGCTCTGAAACAGATCCTGTTCGCATCCAGAGGTACCACTGTATATAAAAAAGTGGCCCCTCCCACTTTTGCCTCTGGCCCCGCCCACCACTGGCGTGTGGTTCCGGAAGGGCATGTAGCCCATGTCCTTAGCCAACGCTGAGCGATTCTCCTTCCCTGGCTCTCTTTTTTCTGGAGAGATTGAAATGCCAACATGGCGCAACAGCTGACGTCGCTTCTCCTTCTCCGCAGCTTTGGGTTTCTGGAGCTGGCGTCCGCCGACATGGTCAAGCTTGCCATCAAGCGGATGAACGGGAGCCTGGTTCACGGGCGACGCATAACAGTGGCCGTTGCGGAGGACAGGAGGGTCCGCGAGCCCACAAACACGGACACAGAGATGCCGGTAAATATTCCTACCTCTCTTTTAGCATCATCTATAATGACAGTTGGAAAGCCCGTCAAAGTGCAAGTAGATAAATAGGTACCACTCTGGCGGGAAGGTAAATGGCGTTTCCGTGTGCTGCTCTGGTTCGCCAGAAGCGTCTTAGTCATGCTGGCCACATGACCCGGAAGCTGTACACCGGCTCCCTCGGCCAATAAAGCGAGTTGAGCGCCGCAACCCCAGAGTCAGTCATGACTGGACCTAACGGTCAGGGGTCCCTTTACTTTATAATGACAAGGTCCCCTGGCCAGAACCCCTCTGACATGATTTTATATCTCCTCGCAGACACAGATAAGTATGTGACCTGGCGTGTAGCACTCTTTGCAACTGCCGCTAGGAAAATTAGAGCAAATTATTAAGCCAAGGTAGCCACCAACTGTAGAGGAGATGAATTTATTTGACCCTATCTATATCAAGCTGTATTTTATCCTGATCACCAAACTCCGAATATAACTGCGCACTGTATTAATTAACATCATTTTTTAATATATTAGTGGCCATGTGATAATTTTAGCTTATAAATTTTATTGTTTAATGTCTTAATTTGTATATTAAGGTACTTTTATAGCTCTGTTTAGAGTAGGTAATGTCTTGATAACATAAATGTTTTAAGTTTTTTGTATCAATCCAGTATATATTTTTTTAATTGTTGAATGATTCTGTGTACATTGTGGTAGCCTTTGGCTATGTGCAATAAAACTGACTGACTGGCATCATCTACACTGGGCTTCCTCAACCTCAGCCCTCCAGATGTTTTGAGACTACAATTCCCATCATCCCTGACCAGTGGTCCTAGCTAGGGATCATGAGAGTTGTAGGCCAAAAAAACACCTGGAGGGCCGAGATTGAGGAAGCCTGGTCTACACTGACTGGCAGAAGCTCTCTTCCTGGTTTTTAGCCAGGGTCCTTCTCTCCCAGCCCTACCTAAAAATGTCAGGATTTGAACTCGTGACCTGCTGCTCTACCCACTGAGCAATAAGCGCTTCCCGATAGGTGTTAGGTGTTTTTCCTTTTCTGGATGACGGGGCTCCAAACCTCACGTTTCATTGCAGGATTTGGAACCCATCCCTTGGGAAGAGACCGGACCCAAGTGTGGTATGTTGCACCCGTGGGGGCGTTTTTCTCTTTATTTCCTCCCTGCTATATCCTGGGGGCTCAGGGCAGCTTTCCACTCTCCCCCATCCACCCTGCAAAATGACAGTGATTTCCTCGCTGGGCGAAGAAATCAAATTTTCAGGCCAAATGAAATGAGAATGATATTGTAAACTTAAAACCTATTTAACACACGCTTACCTGGACCCACTTTTTTTACCCTGGCTTTTGACACTTGATGTGTGTGTTTTTAGGACCCACCTCACTTGGAGGATTGTAGCGGGTGGCGCTGTGGGTTAAACCACAGAGCCAAGGACTTGCTGATCAGAAGGTCGGTGGTTCGAATCCCCGCAACGGGGTGAGCTCCTGTTGCTCGGTCCCTGCTCCTGCCAACCTAGCAGTTCGAAAGCACCTCAAAGTGCAAGGAGAGAAATAGGTACCACTCTGGCAGGAAGGTAAACGGTGTTTCCGTGCGCTGCTCTGGTTCCCCAGAAGCGGCTTAGTCCTGCTGGCCACATGACCCGGAAGCTGTACGCTTGCTCCCTCGGCCAATAAAGTGAGATGAGAGCCGCAACCCCAGAGTCGGCCACGACTGGACCTAATGGTCAGGGGTCCCTTTACCTTTATCTTTAAGTTGTTTTAAACTGTTTTTAACACTGTGCTTTAATGTTGTGACTCATGCATGGCACCTTAGGGTGGGGGGGGGTAGGAATAATAATTAATGATAATGGTGTCTTATGGCACCTGTAAAAAAACCCAAACCAACAAATTTAAATATTTATTACTTGTTAAACCCACTGATTTTTTTTCTTTAAAAAAGTAACTCAAAGACTCCTGTGCCTTTGAGTTGTTTTTTTAAACGCTTTTTCATTTTGATTTAAGTCGTTTTGCGATAATGTAAGCTGTTTTGAATTGTTGCAACTCACCCTGGGACCTTAGGGTGAAGGGCATATTGTTGTTGTTTAATTGCAACAGCGATGAATTGGAGCTCACCTTATCAGATGAAGGGCTCTGCTCAGACACCACGCCACACACAAAAGTGTGTGCACCCAGTGGCGTAGCGTGGGGGGTGCAGGGGGGGCCGGCTGCACCGGGCGCAACATTTGGGGCGGGCGCGCTCGCACTCACAGCTCTCTGCCCCTACCTGGCTCACCCACTCTCTCTCACTGCAGTGCTGGCTGTGCGAATCCGATCCGAGCCGCCGGGTCACCGCCCACTGTGGAGGGGGTGGGTGCCAGGCGTGCGGTGCGGAGAGAGAGCGAGGGACTATCTGGGGGAGGGACAGTGCAGCGGCCGCCCAGCGCAGCACTGAGCGCGGGAGAGAACCACACCAGACCAGCCCAGGCAGCAGCAAGAAGAAGCTGGCAGCGGCGGCAGGTTAGGGGTTAGGGGGCGCAAATTACTTGCCTTGCCCCGGGTTAGGGGGCGCAAATTACTTGCCTTGCCCCGGGTGCTGACAACCCATGCTACGCCGCTGTGTGCACCTGCATCTTTTGTAATTTTATGTTGTGAACTGCCCTGAGATCTACAGCTGCAGGGCAATATATAAATTTAATTAATAATAATTACCGTATTTTTCCGTGTAAAAGACTCCCCCGTGTATAAGACGCCCCCTATTTTTTGGGACTCAAAATTAAGAAAACGCACTATACACTATCCTTGTATAAGGCAACTCCTTACTTTAAACTTCAAAAATTTAGGGAAAACTATAGTCTTATACACCGAAAAATACGGTATTATTATATTAGGATCAAATGTGGTGGGTGGGCGGGGATGCCCACCTGTCAATCACAGGACATCACGATCACCATATTTTTTGCTCTACAAGACGCACCAGATCATAAGACGCAACTAGTTTTTGGAGGAGGAAAACAAGACAAAAAATATTCTGAATCCCAGAAGCCAGAACACCAAGAGGGACCTGGCTTCTGGGATAGCCTCTTGCTGTCCTGGCTTATGGGATAGCTGCGTGAAGCAAGCCTCTTGAGGGCAGCGGGAGGAAGGCTCCCCTGTAAAGTGCTCGCGGAGTGTGTGTGCGGCTCTTGGGGGCAGCCCTTCTCCCTCCTCGGGGAAAAGCCCCCAAGAGCCGCACACACGCTCCACACGGCTCTTTAAAGGGAGCGCTGAGCAGAGCCTCCCGCCTGCATTCGCTCTATAAGACGCACACACATTTCCCCTTATTTTTTAGGAGGGGAAAAGTGTGTCTTATAGAGCGAAAAATACGGTACATCACCTTATTGGTTGTCTGTCAAACTCCCTTGCGCAGGTTCCCAAGTGCCCCTACAGACAGTCGGTGAGAATTTTGCACGGACCCTCAACATTCCACGGCTACTGAGCATGCTCAGTCCTCATTGGACTGAGTTCCGGGTGGGAACCCCTTTTTGGGGTTTTTTAATGGGGCAGTGTGGTGTTCTTCACCTTGGGATCCCCCTAAGCATATTGAGACCAGGCTTTCTGTCTCTCTCTCTGTTGACTTCGTTTCAGTTCCGTTTCTACTGCCATTCTCAAACCTTGCCTCTTCTTTAATTCCCCCTGAATTCCTGTCTTGTTCTCTGCAGATCTTTCCCCAAAAGCCAACACGCAGACCTTGGACCCTCCGAAGCTGAAGGCCCTTTATGCCATTCCCATGGAAATGAGGTGAGGAGGAATATCTTACAACAACACGAAGTAGCATGAAATGTCATCCGCATTTGGGTGTACATTTCTTTTCTTTTTTCTTTTTTAATAATTTTTATTGAATGGTTTTATGTTACAAAAAACAATACAGCCATACTACCACTAAATATAATTAAGAAATAAAAATTACATACATGGATATTTAGTTTGTTATTTACCGTCTTATTTCCTCCCAAACATTGCATACAACAACACACATATGTGCAGACACCCACACACCCACACCCGCACAGAAAATAATAATGAAAGTAAATATTTTTTCCCCTTTTATCTTCCAAAATCTTTTCTTCAACTTTGTCAAGTCCCTTTGCATATGTTTTATCTTACATTCGAATGTACACAAAACAATAAACCTTTCTATATAATTTTTCTAATACATTCTGAAAACATAATAAATCCTTAATTGTAGTCCACCTCCTTTTAGTTCCTTTATCACTCGAATGCTAGCATGGAGTCAAAACTATTATTGTATTTTTAAACATATTTTTTATAAACATCCCAAATTTGGGTGTAAATTTCTACTCGCATGCATATCTTTTTTGCAAAGTGATTTCCCCAGTCATGTTATTTTCACGATTATATGCACTTCTACGCATGCTTTGCCTCGGCATATTCATTTTTGCATACATCACTTGGCTGAAGAACTATATTGCGAAATTCAGAGGAAAAATTGAGAAGTGCACATTGGGGAGGCCGGACATAAGAAGAGCCCTGTTGGCTGTAGTCCAGGGGTTTCCCAAACTTAAGTCTCCAGCTGTTTTTGGACTACAACTCCCATCATCCCTAGTTAGCAGGACCAGTGGTCAAAGATGATGGGAACTGTAGTCCAAAAACAGCTAGAGACCCAAGTCTTGGAAACCCTCCTCTAGTCCAACATCCTGTTCTTACAACCAGAAGCCCACAAACAGCTCCTGAGTGCAAGAGCAACTCTAATCACTTTAGATTCCCAGCAAGTGATAATCAGAAAAATACTGGACAGTAGCAGGAGAACAATAGCCATTGATAATGAATTTGTACAGTCTTCTTTTAAAGCCATCCAAAGTAGTGGCCATCACTGCCTCCATTATTTAACTATGCACTGTGTGAATAAATCTAATAATAATAATAATAATAATAATAATAATAATAATAATAATATAATATTATTTATTCCCTGCCCATCTGGCTAAGTTTCCCCAGCCACTCTGGGCGGCTCCCAATCAAATGTTAAAGACAGTACAGCATTAAATATTAAAAACTTCCCTGAACAGGGCTGCTTTCAGATGTCTTTTAAAGATAGGTTAGCTGCTTATTTCCTTCACATCTTAAGGGAGGGTGTTCCACAGGGCGGGTGCCACTATCGAGAAGGCCCTCTGTCTGGTTCCCTGTAACCTCACTTCTCGCAATGAGGGAACTGCCAGAAGGCCCTCGGCACTGGATCTCAGTGTCCGGGCTGAACGATGGAGGTGGAGACGCTCCTTCAGGTATACAGGGCCGAGGCCATTTAGGACTTTAAAGGTCAGCACCAACACTTTGAATTGTTCTCGGAAACGTACTGGGAGCCAATGCAGATCTCTCAGGACCGCTGTTATGTGGTCCCAGTGGCCACTCCCAGTCACCAGTTTAGCTGCCGCATTCTGGATTAATTGCAGCTTCCGGGTCACTTTCAAAGGTAGCCCCACGTAGAGTGCATTGCAGTAGTCCAAGCGGGAGATAACCAGAGCATGCACCACTCTGGCGAGACAGTCCACAGGAAGGTAAGGTCTTAGCCTGCGTACCAGGTGGAGTTGGTAGACAGCCGCCCTGGACACAGAATTAACCTGTGCCTCCATGGACAGCTGTGAGTCCAAAATGACTCCCAGGCTGTGTACCTGGTCTTTCAGGGGCACAGTTACCCCATTCAGGACCAGGGAATCCCCCACACCCGCCCGCCCCCTGTCCCCCAAAAACAGTATTTCTGTCTTGTCAGGATTCAACCTCAATCTGTTAGCTGCCATCCATCCTCCAACCGCCTCCAGGCACTCACACAGGACCTTCACCACCTTCGCTGGTTCTCATTTAAAGGAGAGGTAGAGCTGGGTGTCATCTGCATACTGATGAACACCCAGCCCAAACCCCCTGATGATCTCTCCCAGCGGCTTCATATAGATATTAAAAAGCATGGGGGAGAGGACGGAACCCTGAGGCACCCCACAAGTGAGAGCCCAGGGGTCTGAACACTCATCCCCCAACACCACTTTCTGGACACGGCCCAGGAGAAAGGAACGGAACCACCGTATAACAGTGCCCCCAGCTCCCAGCCCCTCAAGACGGTCCAGAAGGATGTTATGGTCGATGGTGTCAAAGGCCAAATCCTACCTTTTTATCCCTCCTGAATATTCAAATACTTCACTTTGTTGGATGTATGAAAGCTCCATAGTTATGAGAAGGGAAGGGAAACTCTTCTCTGTCTACTTTCGTCATTTATACATTCCACCCCTGCACCCCGACTCTTACTTGCCTCTTCTCTGAACGAACAAGCCCAAAATTTTGTAACCCCATTGGGCACTTTCTTTGACTCCTTGATCATCTCTTGACTTCTGTGATTTATGTTCTCCTGCTAGGTACCGTATTTTTCGATACATAAGGCGCACCGGACCATAAGGGGCACCTAGTTTTTAGAGGGGGAAGTCAAGAAAAAAAATCTTATTTCCTCCCCAGCCCCAAAGAGCTTCTGGGGCTGCCAGGGGAAGCCTGGGTCCCCCCCCCCCAGCCCCAAAGAGCAAAGAAGCCAAGACAGCGAGCGGGATCCATCCCGCTCGCTGTCTTGGCTTCCTCTTTAGCCGCATGCAACCTCTCCAGCCGGGAGAGGCTGTGCGTGGCTAAAGAACCCATAGCCGTGCGTAGCCTCTCCCGGCTGGAGGGGCTGCGCGCAGCTATGGCAATACCCCCACCTCCCACAAAAGCCCACAGGAGCCGCGCACCCTTTAAGGAGCGCGCGGCTCCTGCGGGCTTTTCTACAAGGAGGGAGAAGTCCCTTCTCCCTCCTGGAGAAAAGCCCACAAGAGCCACGCGGAGCCTGTGTGCGGCGCTTGGGGGCTTTCCCTTCCTGCCTCCCCCCTGCATTCACTCCATAAGACGCACACACATTTCCCCTTACTTTTTAGGAGGGAAAAAGTGTGTCTTATGGAGCGAAAAATACGGTATTTTAAACTGAGTACCAGAAGAATATTTTGATCCGTGTTGTGACTTTCCTTCCAGAACTTTGTTCTTGCTGCAGATGTTAGCAGATTGCTTTAAGGATGTGGGCTGGCTGTTCTCCATAGCAAAAGTTGTCGGGAAAGCTGCGCTTCTGGTGTTGGATACCATTCCGCAGACCCCCTTCTTCTGGGCCATCCATCTCACAGAGGTTGGTGCAAGCCGCAAATTCGTTTTGGTTATACCACTTGCCTGTTTGCCCACCGCTTCCCAGGATTTTGGCTCCATACAGCCTGGCAAAGCGAAACAGTTTAGTGCCCCCTGTTAGCGGTGAAAGCAACGTAAGCGCACAATGTGCTGCAATGCAACAGACGGCGGTTCATTGAGCTCTAACGCACTTTGAATGGCACTGGCCTCGTTCGGGAAAGAGGGCAAATGGTAGAAAGTTGCTTTTGATGGCCTCTGCACACGTTGTGTAGTGAAAGGAAGGAGGCTAGAGGAACTGAAATGTTTCTTCTTTAAATGGAGCGTCTGCAAGTGGAAATGTGAGGGGAGAGGGATGCTGTGCTGCCCATCAGGCAATGGCTTTTTACACCTGCCTTGCCTCACCCTCCAGCCCTCGGAGCCTTTCCCAGACCATGACTTTGAGAACAGCGGAAAGCAGCTAGAAAGTGAGTAGTTCAGGGATAGTTTTAAGGGTTGTGTGTCCTTGTTTCTCAGTTTTTCATGGCTTTGTATGTTTTGTGGTATTTTGTGCATTGTGATTTGCTGTTATTTTTCTTGATTATAGTTTAGCACAATGCAATACAAATCTTTATTACGGTCATAGACCAGCATAAACGGGTGAGATACAGTCATTTAAAACCTGAAAAGCGTTTTGGAAAGCTAAAAGGTATTACAGTAATAGGTGACTATAAAAGTCTATAAGAATTTAAAAGAAGCTAAAAGAAGTGATAGGAGCATTGGGTGGGTATGGAAGAGCATAAAAGGTTGCTATATAAAAGACTTACATAGACTATATTAATTTACAGAGCACTCTGATATGTTCATTGAATCTAGTTTGTAGCACAGGTCATCCTCTGATGAATTTTGAGCGCTGCTGTGCAGAATCTAGCAGCATTGTATGTTGTAGCAGGATTGGTATCAGAGCAGCAGGGAGGTATAGAATCACCCTGTGTGGCCTGGGTACTTATGAAGTAGTGGGGAAATCAGGCTGATACGAATGTCTCTGTAATAACAGGCACTGGAGAAGGACATGCTCTACTGTTTCTATTTGTCCAGAGTCACAGGATCATTGTCTCTCTGGGTAGTCAATCTTCCTGTATCGGCCTTCAATAACGGCCAAGGGGAGGGCATGACATCGAGTCAGGGTAAAAGCCCTTTGGTGTTTAGGGACTTCGAGTTTGGTTAGATATGCCATAGGGGAGGCAAAGCCCTATAGGACGCACTTTTTCCCCTCCAAAAATGAAGGGGAAATGTGTGTGCGTCCTATGGGGCGAATGCAGGCTTTCGCTGAAGCCTGGAGAGTGAGAGGGGTCGGTGCGCACCGACCCCTCTCGCTCTCCAGGCTTCGCGGACCTCTCCGCAAGCAGCGGGAGCCAGCGCTCAGCTCCCACGGCTTGCAGAGAGCTGCCTGTTTAGGGGCTGGGGTCGGGGGAAGCTCGGGCCTCCCCCGCCCCAGCCCCGCGCCTGGGGGGGAAATAATTCCCCCCCCCTTATTTCCCCCCCAAAAAACTAGGTGCGCCTTATGGGACGGTGCGTCCTATAGGGTGAAAAATACGGTACCTGGTGGATTCCATGGCAAGATCCAATTGGCTAGATCCAATTGGTGCTCTGTGTCTACTACAAGTTGTTTAAAGAGCGCTTTAGCCTGATCATATTCCATTCTAAGTAGAAGACCTGGAGAGAAACCCAGGGATGAGATTTTAGTTGCCTCTGCCTGTTTTTCACATAGATTGAAAATCATCATTCATAGTTAGCGGGCCAAGGCCACAGGGAAATAGTTTAAGCCAATAATTGAGTGTGGTCACCCACACTCCAGCCTCCACTTTTGTGAAGCCTGTCTCTAGCCTCAGAGTAGCATTAGAGACACATTTTGGGACTTGAAGGACTGACCTTTGAAATTTGGATTGCACTATTATTTATTGTAATTGATTAATGTAAACTGTTTAATTATTATTTGCTGATATTAAATATTACTGTTCACTATTGTATTACAGTGGATTATTGAATATTGCTTTAATTGATATAAGTCGATTATTTCAAAGTTATTGGGACTTCTTTGTATTGGATCAGATTATCAGGCGTATGTGATCGTTGCTGTGTGTTTTGTTGTTTCTTCAGCTTGTATACCGCCTTATGTACAGTAATTCAGAAAGACGGTATGCCACTTAAAAGAGAAATGAAATGCTAGAGGACTTTTGCTTGTGTATGTGAACGTTCAACAGGAGCTAAAATACACCGGATACTGTTTTTGCTGTTAAAAATGTAGGAATGCCATCAGGCTATGCGGATGCTGTTTGGGGCCTTGGCGGAAAGTGAGTCTTGTGCACCCTTTCTGACAAAGAAAGAGGTTCAACAAGGGACACGCTGCTTGGCAGAGTGCATTGTTGGGGACGAAGGCTATGCCTGGAACAGGTGAGGGGATTATGGAAACAAATACATGTTGCGCGTTTGGGATTGAGAACAAATCATGTAGTTAAGACAAATGGAGATATCTGCAGGTGGCTGTTAGTTATGACGGCACAGTTGAGCCTCCCTGTGCCACAGCAGTATACCTTGGGGGTACTGGAGGCTGGGGACTTACAGCAGGGGAGGTCGCAAGCTTCCCAGCGACACCTGGCTGCCCCTCATTGGGAACAGAATACTGGGTGGAAAATTAAAAGCGGAGGTATCTTTTTTTCTCTCTCTCTTTTGCCTCTCTCCCTTTCTCAGGTGCTGGGTTGTGGAGAAGGTGGAGGATATGGCGGTAGTGTTCTTTGTGGATTTTGGCCGCTCTGCCACTGTCCCGCTTAATTCCCTGCGGAAGCTGGACAGGGATGATGTCTGGGCCATCAAACCTTTGGCACAGCCGTTTGCGCTCCAGGAAGGCAAGTGAAGGCAAAAGTCAGTGGAGCGGTGAACGCAAATTTCACCCTTGTGCTGTAGGATAAGCTGCTAACAACGCTGCACCCCCCCAATAAAAAAAAAAAAATCTGAAGAGGTTAAAAAGGTAAAGGGACCCCTGACCGTTCGGTCCAGTCATGACCAACTCTGGGGTTGCAGCGCTCATCTCGCTTTATTGGCCGAGGGAGCCGGCGTACAGCTTCCGGGTCATGTGGCCAGCAGGACTAAGCCGCTTCTGGCGAACCGGAGCAGCGCATGGAAACGCCGTTTACCTTTCCGCCGGAGCGGTACCTATTTATCTACTTGTACTTTGACGTGCTTTTCAACTGCTAGGTTGGCAGGAGCAGGGACTGAGCGATGGGAGCTCACCCCGTCGTGGGGATTTGAACCGCCAACCTTCTGATCAGCAAGTCCTAGGCTCTGTGGTTTAAACCACAGCACCACCCACATCCACTGGCCAAATCCAGTAACTGAGTGTCTGAGGGAGGCAGAGACAAAAACCAAAACCCTGGAGAAGTGGAATGGAAGGCCAGGACTCCATATTGCAGCATTTTTATTGCAAGTCCCTCTTGTACTGCTTACTGAATAATTCCTTTTGACTCGTACTTTTTTTTTCTTTTGCAGAGGTTTTCCCACCTCAACTCATGATGAGAAAAATCCTGGAAGGGAAGGTGGTCGGCGCATTGAAGACAGAGGTAAGGACAGAAGTGTCTTGCAACTCTTAACGTGCAGAGGAAATGATTTTTTTTTTTGTCGTCTTCCAGACTTTTGATAGCCACAGAACCACTTCTCTGTCCCCTGAATCGACATGGGTGAATCCTCAAAAGGTTTATTTTTAAAGTGGCCAGAGGATGAGTGATCTGATTGCAGAGGAGACCCACAAATCGATCCACTAGATGTGCCTCCAAATTGGAAGCTCCAGAACAGCGACTGTACGGAGAATCCCGATTCATATATCACATTAACCAGGGGTGCCCAAACTTTTTTCAAAGAGGGCCAGATTTGATGAAGTGAGCATACATGAGGGCCGACCAGAATTGTTCAGCTTTTTTTAGGATTGAGGTATTTGAGCTTTTTTAAGGGTTTTACCCCAGGAGATAAACTGCCACAGGGGCTGGATTAAACCCCCCCAAAACGGACTTTGGACATGCCTGCGTTAAACCATACAGTGGTACCTCTGGTTAAGAACTTAATTCATTCCAGAGGTCCGTTCTTAACCTGAGGTACCACGTTAGCTACTGGGGCCTCATGCTGCCGCCACGTGATTTCTGTTCTCATCCTGAAGCAAAGTTCTTAACCCGAGGTATTATTTCTGGGTTAGTGGAGTCTGTAACCTGAAGCATCTGTAACCCAAAGTACCACTGTAGTTGAAAATGAACCTGTGGTTCAAGGTGAACTGAAACGTGTCTTCCCCTAACTCTTTGGTTGCTCTGCAAACCAACAGCAGTCAGGGTTTGTTATTGGTTTGCTGGTTTGTCAAGAGAGAAATGAACAATAAGCCCAGGTTTGGATAAGAAGAGTCCTGCTGTATGAGGCCAAAAGCCCACCTCGACCCACATCCTAGTCTCCCAGTAGGGGAAATCCACACTGTTTTAAGGCATTTCCTTGTCCTCTCCTCCCCCCACCCCCCAACTGCATATGCACATCACCACCATTAGCACATATGGCTTCCCCTAGACCAGGCACCCCCAAAGTCAGCCCTCCAGATGTTTTGAGACTACAACTCCCATCATCCCTGACCACCGGTCCCGTTAGCTAGGGATGATGGGAGTTGTAGTCCCAAAACATCTGGAATGCCGACTTTGGGGGTGCCTGCCCTAGAGAATTGTGGGATCTGCCATTTAGAGTTCCTAACACCCTTGACAAAATAGAGCCTGGTTGCTAGATCAGGCCAGTGACCCATCTAGTCCAGCACAGGCCCTTCTCCCAGTGCCCAACTGGATGATAATTATTATAGTTTTATTCTCCATATGCTGCCCATCGGACTGGGTTCCCCCAGCCACTCTGGGCGGCTTCTAATATATATAAAAACACAATAAAACACCAAACATTAAAAACTTCCCTAGACAGGGCTGCCTTCAGATGTCTCCTAAAAGTCAAATACCGTATTTTTTGCTCTATAAGACTTTTTCCCTCCTAAAAAGTAAGGGGAAATGTGTGTGCGGCTTATGGAGCGAATGCAGGCTGCGCAGCTATCCCAGAAGCCAGAACAGCAAGAGGGATTGCTGCTTTCGCTGCGCTGTGATCCCTCTTGCTGTTCTGGCTTCTGAGATTCAGAATATTTTTTTTCTTGTTTTCCTCCTCCAAAAACTAGGTGCGTCTTGTGGTCTGGTGCGTCTTATAGAGCAAAAAATACGGTAGTTGTCGGTTTCCTTGACATCTGATGGGAAGGCATTCAACTGCCGAGAAGGCCCTCTGCCTCGTTCCCTGTGACTTCAGCGAGGGAAACGCCCAAAGACCCTCGGAGCTGGATGATGGGGGTGGAGACGCTCCTTCAGATGCCTCTGGGAAGCCTGCAAGGATCAGAGCACAACAGCGGCTCTCCTTGCTTGCAGTTCCCAGCAGTGAACTACCTCCAAGATTAGAACACAGCCATCATTGCTACTGGACACTGAGAGTCTTATCCTTCACATTTTCACCTGCTGCGGGCCATCAGTACATCTTGCGACAGCAAATTTGCCCACAAGCTTTGCGGAAGAGCAATGCCTGTGGAAGCGAGTCCCAAAGTTTAACAATGCACTGCCGGAAGTACTTCCATTTGTGTGTCCTTAATCTTCCAACACTCAAACTTCATTGATCTCCGAGTTATGAGAAAGGGAGAAAAAGATCTCCCTGCATGCTTTTCTCCAAACCGTGCATTATCCTAGACACCTCTTACAATGATACCACCCACCCCAAATTAATACTCCCCAAATGTTGTAACCTCTTCTCATGGGAGATCTACTCATGCCAAACTAATTAGCTGGTTTCCTGGGAGCAGAGTTGGTGTGCACTGATAACTTTTCGGTTTGGGGCTCCTCATTCATGTTAAATAAACTCTAGGTTTTAAAAACTGCTGTTTAATGCGACAAGTGAATCATCCAGAGGTGCAACAGGCATCTCTTCCCATGGTGGATAATTCTGCTGAAGCTCTGCAGAACTGGCTGACCCAAAGAAACAACGCTTTGATCCCTTACATCCTAGCAGAGGGAAGGTCTGGGTATCATGCAGAGATGCAACGGGCACCTCTACGCTCGCTGGTGCGTTTTAGCTCCTGTGTAGCACACAGAGTTTAGGGAATTAACTCACTGGCCGCTTCCTTCATGTTCTGAGGGTCAATGCAAGTTGGAGATCACTCGGCCCTGAATCTAAATTCTGCCCCAAGAGTTCCAAAGTGTCTCTGGACACCTAGCGATTCTATGTGCAGCTAATGCATTTGGTGTTTGTTTTAATTCTTCATCTACTAGGCATGAGAAACTAAAGCACAGCTTGGGAGTCTCAGTGGGGATTTACCAACACTCTCAAGAGTTTCTCTTTGGATTATGTTAAATTTTAACAGCTTTTTCTATGAGGAAAAAAAAACATTTAACTGGCTGGATTACAACTGAACCCCATGTTCATAGCCAATTCCTAAAAACATCCCCACATGGGCAGCCTGTTATAAGGGCTGGAGGGTGACAGGAGCTATGGGTCATGATGGGTGTTTGGGGGCGGGGAGATGTGTTTAAAATACACTAATATTTTTTTCTAAGTCTATCTTGGTAACTTTTTACAGCACCACATTTTGAAGTTTGCCATCAAAGATGAGTAGTAGGAGGAAGTTGTTTAAAGAAATTCTGGAGAGAACATCCGACAAGCAAGCTGATGGGCTCTTGGGGAAAAGGATTGTAAATTGTTTTTGATGGGAGATGGGGTAAGCGGAAAGACGCTTTGCATTAATTTTCTACACCTTCCTGTTTCTATGCATCCCCCCCCCCGTATCTGTTTAAAACAAGGCAGTTTAACTGTGCCTTGTTGCGACAGGAAGGAAAAAAATGTCTCTTAATTAAAAGCATTTTGCATATTAGTGGTGTTCAAAGATGGAGGGTTTGAAGAGGCAAGGAATGTTGAAATTTTGCCTATTGATTGGAGCCTGTTCTTCCCACCTTGTTTCTGTAGTTTAGTTGATTAAAACCAAATATATACATGTACACCTAAAACTTGGTTGCTTTTTAAAAAAGTGATGCTGAGGAAGAAATTGTCTGATTGTCTCTTGCACTCAGGTGAGCTTTTTCCTTTGGAGTCATTTTTGCTGTTGAGTTTCCCCACTTCTTTGATTTTCTACCCCCCCCCCCAAGGTCTGCTGATTTTAAAATATGACCTACAGCAAGGGCTTCCAAACTGGTGCACAGACCACCAGTGGCCCATGTGCTCCTTTCAGGTAGTCCATGATGTGCCTGCGTTAAGATTTTTAATTGCATTTTTATTGCTCTCTTTCTTTCTTGTACTTTATTGCATTTCAGTTCTAGGCAATTTCAGTTCTAACGGAGCGAAGTACAAAACAAGAAATTTAAAGGAGCAATTGAAACACGAGTAAAAATCACACAGCATTATGAACGCTATAGCTGGCCGAAAAACCAAATCAAATACCCTTGGCAATTTTCAAGTGGTCCACAGGAGCGTAAAGTCAAAGAATAGTAACAGTGGAAGTGTGGAAACCTGTTTGCTGCCCTGGTCTGACCTAGGTGTCCTTGGAGCACCAGAAAGCCACAAAGCCCTCACCTAATTGCTAACCCAAAATTTGTGTACAAGGAGTTAACACAACAGGACTGTGAGGATTCAAAAGCAACCATCCTTACGACTACTAAGCCGAGTTGGTCCTGGTTGAAAAACAAAATCACAGTGCAGATACTGTGTCAGGATCATAGGGAACGTCACACAGACGCAATATAAATCTAGCAAGTTATGGCAATTCCACGAGCCTGAGGATCTTTAGGAACTGATTTTAAAGTTTCTAGACCTCATGGATTTGTGGTTTTTTTTTTCTCTTGGGAAGGCAACACCCTTTAACCTACCCTGAGTTGCCACCTGCATTGCAGACAGAGAGGTAAGACTAGTTCCCCTTCAAATTAACAAATGTAATTGTTCTCCAAAGAAGATACATTTCCCCCCCATACACATCCATCATACACTGTAACCAAAAAGGAAAAGAAAAAAAAAAGCAGTGTACATGAAAATAAGAAAATAAATTAAATCCGTAGCAGAGGGAAGAGGCAGAGGTGCTCTAGACTGCAGCGGAGCTGGTAGCTTCCAGCGATAACAAGAGAATCAAAGAGTTTTGCTGTTTGTTTTGTTTTCGTGTGTGTGTGGTTTTTAATAAGAGTGACTGCCAGCTTGCCTGCTAGCGCGGGTCCAAGCGAGTCGCCCGAGCAGAGGGACGGCCCGGCTGCTCGCAAGTGTTTATAATTCCGTAAGAGTCCCCCGCTGGAGCCGCTCACTAAAATCGCCTTGCAAGTACGGGCGGTGGAGAAAGAGGGAGGGAGGAGGGTGTGAGTGTCCTGTCCTAGGAGGAGGAGGAGGAGGAGGAAGAGCAGGCATCCTTGCGATCCAAATGCAGCAGCGTTCAGCAGGGAAGTCGAGGCCGGTCTGAGGCTGTCCAGGGTGACCGTCTCCATGCTTAGCCATCTTCCTTAGGGGGCGTGTACCAGCCTGAGAGCAAAGTAAAAGGTTGTGAGGAAAGGTGGAAGACGTGGGGTTTAGGTGAACAGACACCGTTTCTGTAGATCAAAGCTGGGAAACTTTTGCTGGTGGGCAACCTACATATTCTTAACCTCTTCACCCTTGTGGGGGTCCCCCACCCTCCCGTCAGTCACCATCCTCCCATCAGGCAATGCTGCGTCCTGATTGTCAGGAATGCAAAAGCACAGCTGTTTGGAAACCTTTTTGTAAAACTGCCTTGTGCTGCTCTTCAAACCCCTGCTTTTCAGAGGGGCTGTTTGAAAGTCCTTTTGCAAACAGCTGAGCTTTAGCTGGGCCTGCCTGCTTGCAGCATACAGCCAGCACAGAATTAACCCCACCACCCAGTTTTGTTTTTTAAACTACAGCACAGGCCAGCAATTCCCCACCCCTGCCTCACATGGAGCTGGTCTAGCCCTCAAAATACTCTTCTTAACTTGGGTGCTCAGAGGCTCTTTCCCAGGCCCAGATTCTCCTCTAGAACTGGAGGAGCAGGGGAGCTTTTGCATAGAAATCGTACACTCTGCCACTGAGCTAGGGGCCATCCTCTCCAGGCGGATGGGAATCCTGTGGGTCTCTCCAGATCTTGCTGGATTCCAACTCCCGTCACTCCTGATCCAGAGACCTTGCTGGGGGGTACGTTGCAGCCACCCTCCCAACAACAACTGGAGGGCACCAGGCAACCCACCCGTGCCCTACAAGGATTGCCATGGGATGGTTTTCAAACTGGTGGCAGCCTCAGTCGGGAATAGGAGGGTCAGTAATGGCAGACAAGCTTTCTGGAGTGGGAAAGCTCTGCTGCTACTCATCTTCCACTGCAATGAGACTCTTCAGTATAGACAGAATGCCCCTAGGACAAGGGGATGAGGGCAGAAGGTAGGGAGTTCTGAGCTCCCCTCCCACAATCGCAACACCACCCCTCTCTCCCTCGATTAGGCTGTTGCCTGTAATATCTCAGTGTAGTTGTGTACTTGTAAATGCAGGTTCTTGCTGCATGGCGTCACTGACTCCACCCCCGTGACCTCATTTTACATTTGGCTCCTATTTTATCTTGCACCTGGCACCAGTTGCCATGGGTGTACAGAATGGAACTTGCCGAGTACTGCTGTTATCGTTAATGGCTTTACTGTTTGGCTCTCGCAGAATTTCTGGGCTCAACTCAAATTGCTGGTTTAAATCCTTATAAAGCCACTTGTGGGGTCCCACCTGTTCCTCCCTAAGCCTGGAAGTCCCTTAAGGTGAGGATAAGAAACAGTGGCCAACAACGTAGGTTGGCTCCTCAGCCTTCCACCGGACGCGCTTCAACCAAGGCGCTAGTCCTTACCATTCTTCTCATGAATCTGGACCAGGGACTTGTACGACTGCTGCGCTCTTGTCAAACTGTACTGGTTCTGCGGGGGGAGAACGGAGAATGGATTTTAATATTAAGAAGGCTGCCACAAAGGGTGCAATAGGGCTGGGAGATATATTAATGTATCGTCCAAAACCGGTCTGAAGTCCATATCAGTTCCAGTGTTTTTGATGTGGCAATATATTGTGAATCGCTATGTGTGTGTGCTATACAAAAATCAAAACGTGGGAAAAACCGCGAAGCCCGCCAATGCCTCTACACATTTTCATCCTTATTTCAGACATTGTGATACATCAGTATGTCGCGATGTTTAGCTGGCAATATATCGCAAAGCTGAAAGCCAGCTATCGCCCAGCCATAGGGTGCCCTAGAGGCTCCTGCCTCTAAATCACAGAAACACGATTACCCTGAAAAGCCACACACCCGTGAAAGGAAATGTTACACTCCTAGAGGCGACTTTGCCAGATTATATCTCCCACATTGCTCCAACCACAAAACACTCACTGTGCTGAATATCTTGTAAGTGGTGGTTTTTGGTTTTTTTAATGCAACCAGCCATTTTGGGACAAGCATGGTGTGACCATAGGAAGCTGGCCCCCATTTTTTAAGGCAGTGGACATAGTTCTCCCCTCCCTGTTTTATTCTTGCCACAACCTTGAGGGCTGAAAGAGAGAAAAGGTCTGCGGCTCATTCAAGGTCTCCTAAGTCAGTGTTCTTCAACCTCAGGTCCCCAGATGTTGCAGGACTACAGCTCCCATGATCCACTGCTAGCTTAGGCCAACGGCCAGGGATGATGGGAGTTGTAGTCTTGGAACAGCTAAAGACCCGAGACTGACCTAGGCCGCGTTGCACAGCACACATTTAAAGCACCATGACATCACTTTGAACAGTCACAGTTCCCCCCCCTCCCAAAAAAAATATTCTGGGAGCTGCTGTTTGTTCAGGGTGCTGAGATTGCCCACAATTCCCTTTCCAGAGTTCTCTGCGAAGGATTGTCAAAGCACTTGGGGAATTGTAACTCCCTTTAAAGGTTTGCTGGCTCTTTTCTGCCAGAGGTTGGAACCTCTGGCAGCCGACTCCTCTACAGCACCAGCGCAGGGGAATTGGGGCAGGGGACATGTCGACCGTAGCCTAGCCCCAGGTTACCTTGTTGGCGCCAAACTGGACCCTGGCTTTGCCTTTCACAAGTGTGGCACTGATCTGCATGATCACGGACTCCACCGAGTAAGCACTGCTCCAGCCCTGGGGAAGTGAGGGAAAAGGAATGAGTGACCACCAGCGTGATCTAGTCCAGCCCTCTGCAATGCAGGGATCTTTTTGCCCGAACCTGCAACCCTGAGATTAAGAGACTCGTGCACTACGGACTGAGCTATCCCAGGGAGCAGCAGGCCAGCCGAATACACCAGCCCAACTGCTGCAGAAGTGGGATGTGGACCTGGCCCCAAATGCGAGTCCTCCCAGCCGCTCACCTGTTTTGTTAGAAGCTCCATGCAGATAGCTCCTCCGCCCAGGACATACCTTGGGAGAGGAGGACAGAGGAAAATCCATTGTTAGCCAAAAAGCCTGTCTCTTTCCCTCTCTCTGTGTAAATTCATTTAAAAGGGGATTAGTAACCCAGTTCCTCACAATCAAAGCCCTTTCCTAATGGCAGATCCTAATGTATAAATAATAAAATTATTAATGTGCTTCCTGCCCCACAACCAATCCTGCTGCTCAGCTAAGATGGCCTGTCCTTTGAGGGGGGGGAGGCAGGTGGAAGCTGGCTCTACATCTCTAGATGGAGCAGACGGAATGTGGCCGCCTCTGGTTTTCTTCAGAACCAAGGAACACCCGATGAGTTTGTCCAGCAGAGAACTAGGGTCCAAATACTGTTGCCTCTGGGGAACAGGGCATCCAGCAGCGCAGGAATATGGGGAAGGCCTTCAACCGGGCTTTAATTCCGTGTCCTGTAAGAATTTGGGGGCAGAACATCCCCCTTGCAGACAGAAGGTCACAGGTTCAATCCCTGGCATCTCCAGGTAGGGGCTGGGAATGTCCCCCTGCCTGAAACCCAGTGACTAGCCGGTCAGTGTAGACAATACTGAGATAGATGACCAAGGATCTGGGCTCAGTATGAGACAGTTTCCTAGGTTCTGGCTGCCCTGAGATCTTCAGAAGAAGGGAGGTAATATAGATTTAAATAATACTGATTTTTATTTTTTTGGGGGAAATAACTTGTCTTCTCCAAAACAACCTTTATTCAGATTTACAGTTTTAACACTTATGTCCAAAAACCTGTACAGCCTTCTCTAAAAAGGTAAACATGATTTTTATATAGTTAATATAGATGGGTATTGACAGCTATTAAATATTATAAAAATAAATCAATTTCACTAAAGCCTCTTATTTTTTTTTTATTATTATTATTATTATTATTATTATTATTATTATTATTATTATTATTATTATTATTATCCTCTGATGTTTTCATGCAATGTGGATAAGGCAAAAAAAAATACAGTCTGCCAGGAACTGCTAGTCGCATATGCGCACAGCATGCACAACTGGAGCAGCGGAATGCTGACATGCAAGCCCATTTTGTTTCAAATGAGGTTTGGGCAACAGAAATTCCAAGTGGACTGTGCCAGGTACGTAAATAATCATCAAGAGGGACAGAGCAAAATAAGCAAGGCAAAACAGAACAGCAATAATAACACTGATTTAAAACAGCATGGTTTTACACGGGTTGTTGTCCTCGCCCTTGATAGGGAACTGAGTTACTAATACCAGCCACCCAAATCCCACCGGTGGAGATGGTCAGGCACTTACCCTCCCGACAGCACAGGAGACACGACTCTTACGAAGGGCGGGTCAAAGGGGAAGTTGTCCTGAAAGGAGAAGAGAGAGGCTGAGCTGGCTGCCCGGCAGCCCTCCCTTTCCCTCCCACCCTGGCCATCAGCTGCTGCCGCTGCTGCTGCCACCTCCTCCCTCCCACCAGCCTGACCTTAAAGGTGAAGTTGAGGAGGATGAAGTCTGCCCCCTCTTTCTCTTTGAGGATCTGCAGGTCGCTGTGCAAGGCGCTGTCCTCGTCCACCCTGGGGGAGAGAGGGAGGCAAGCTGAGCCGAGGCCAGAGGAAGGCCACTCGCCCCTCCCCAGGTCAGAGATCCCGCTTTGGGGGTCACATGCTGGGCTGGACGAGAAGCCAAAGCAGGTGGAAGAACAAATGCAATTTTTCCTCCCACTTTTGTACAATGGGGTAGTTTCTTCGCACCGTCACGACACACACCTCTGCCCTGGCAAGCAAGATGCACAGCCAGAGTTCAAGGAAACGCCCCAGCCAGGCGAAAACATTCGTGGAAGGTGCATAGAGGTTTGCCTGAGGTGTCGCCTGGGGAATGGTCCCAAGGGCCAGATGGAGCACACTGGAGGTCCACATTTGGGTCAGAGATTCCCCAACCTTGGCCTAGATGGGGGGGGCCTTCTATCCAGGGGGTGGGGCTAACTTTCTAACTCTCCTGGACAGCTCAGTTGCTTAGAGCATGGTGCGGACAACGCCAAGGCTGCAGGTTTGATCCAGCTGCATACAGTGGTACCTTGGGTTACAGACGCTTCAGGTTACAGACTCCGTTAACCCAGAAATAGTACCTCGGGTTAAGAAGTTTGCTTCAGGATGAGAACAGAAATCGCGCAGCGGGAGGCCCCATTAGCTAAAGTGCTGCTTCAGGTTAAGAACAGTTTCAGGTTAAGAACGGACCTCCAGAATGAATTAAGTTCTTAACCCGAGGTACCACTGTATTCCTGCATTCCAGGGGGTTGGGCTAGATGGTCCCTTCCAACTCTACAATTCTGTGGTTCTGTGATCTGTGGAACCCTTTTTGTTCAGTGGGCAGGATTCACTCCTGACCGAAACAAGAGTCAGTGTGGTATAGGACATGGCAGAGACCCACTTGGCCATGAAGTTCATTGGGGGCAACCTGGGGCCAGTCACTGCCTCTCGGCCTACCCTACCTCACAGGGCTGTTGTGAGGATTAAGTGAGATAGGGAGAAAACTCATGTATGCCACACCTTTAGTTCTTTGGAGAGAAAGGTGGGATATGGTGCAATAAACACACACTGGGGGCAGGTTGTCCATGCACCAGCACATATACCGTATTTTTCGCTCCATAAGATGCACTTTTCTCCCTTCTAAAAAGTAAGGGGAAAGGTGTGTGCGTCTTATGGAGCGAATGCAGGCGGGAGGCTCTGTTCAGCACTCCCTTTAAAGAGCCGCATGGAGCGGGGGCTTTCCCCCAAGGATGGAGAAGGGCAGCCGGTCAGTCCCTTCTTCCACCTCGCAGAAAAGCCCCCAAGAGCCCCACACATGCTAGGCACGGCTCTTTAAAGAGCGTGTGGCTCTTGCTGGCTTTTCTGGGAGGTGGGGGAAGGGACAGAGGGCAGCCCATATATATATATATGTTTCGCACACATAAATCCTCACTAAACTGGTTAAATAGATCTGCTGGCTGGGGAGGAGGGTATCTGGGATATATTCAGAGGCATTGGGATGGGCAGAGAAGTTTTAACCTCTCCATCTACCAAAGCACTAGCTAACTTCATGAGAAGAACCCGAGGGCAAGGACTATCTGATTCCCCAGCATGTGTGAACTGCTCTGGGAGCCTTTGCTGTCGTTGCTGGAAGATCTGCAATAAAAATGCTGGCTATGAATCAAGAAAGCAGGCTCAGATAAGCCTTTGTTGATTTTTTCCAGCTTGGCTGGAAGCGGCCCACTCCAAGGTGCTCTGCCCCAGCCTCTCTCGCTGGTGG
Source organism: Podarcis filfolensis (assembly GCF_964270895.1). Taxonomy (NCBI): domain Eukaryota; kingdom Metazoa; phylum Chordata; class Lepidosauria; order Squamata; family Lacertidae; genus Podarcis; species Podarcis filfolensis. The sequence goes on from NC_139620.1 coordinate 8,604,485, forward strand.
AGAAAGAGGGGAGGGGGGAATCCCTTTGCCAATCTACCGGCCCGGAAGAAAAAGCAGAGCAGGCGTCTTCAAGGGTGTGTGAAGTCCCGATTCATACTGGAATGGAGGGGTGGTCAGGGCCTCCCCCTACACCCAGGCATCCTGCTTAGGGTAGGGTGCATCGCCCACCCACACGGGACCAGTCAGACCCTTACCTCAGGAGTTTGACATTCCAGTCGTACAGGCTGTCGTTCACTAGTTCAACTGCATAGTTTCCTGTGGGAAATAGAAAGAAGCAGTCGGTATTGCAGGAGAAAGGAAAGGAAGAATGGCTCTATACACAAACACACACACAAACAAACCTTAAAGTAACCAACAAAACAGAATTAAATTCCTACAGCAAACCAATTTGGGCTTCCACAATATATATAGGCGGCTCCCCATTCACAAAGGGGTTACGTTCCAGGCCCCATGTGCACAAATGAAATGCACCTAAGTGGGGAGCGCCCTAGAGAGTCCTTGTGGCTCTCAGGGAGACCCCAGAACCTAAAGAGGATGTCCCTTTGGGCTGTCGCATGTAAGTAGATCGCGTACAAGTGGGGAGTTGCCTGTATACATACAAATACAGTGGTGCCTCGGGTTACAGACACTTCAGGTTACAGACTCCGCTAACCCAGAAATAGTACCTCAGGTTAAGAACTTTGCTTCAGGATGAGAACAGAAATCATGCAGTGGCAGGAGGAGACCCCATTAGCTAAAGTGGTGCTTCAGCTTAAGAACAGTTTCACGTTAAGAACGGGCCTCCAGAACGAATTAAGTTCTTAACCCAGGGTACCACTGTATATGTAAGGCTGTCACTGTGCAGCCCCCATTTGCAGTGGAACATGAGAATCCTGGGAAAGGGAGGCTGCAGGTTAATGGGGTAATTATGTTTTTATATACGTTGGAAGCCGCCCAGAATGACAGGGTTACCCCAGCCACATGGGTGGGGTAGAAATAATAAAAGTATTATTATTATTATTATTATTATTATTATTATTATTATTATTGGTTAGGGTTGGCGAGCAGAGTGAGCAAGGACACAGCCCACAGTATATATATCAACCTAAACAAACCATGAACAAAACAATTGCTCCATCATCTACACCCCACTGAAAAGACCAATGCAACACAAAAATACGAACAGGGGTGACAAAATAAATTTCAAATTCTACATTATAGGCATCAGTATACATCAGGCACACAACCACAAGAAAATAATGCATCACATTATCTACCAACTCAGTTTACTTATTACAATCCAGGTTTCTCAACAGTCCTGCCCCCCTCTTCCTGACCGATGACAACCACTTCCCCAAAAAGCAGAAACAAGGCCAGGCCCCAGCCTCGGGGCTTTTCCAGGCTAGATACTCACCACCCTTGAAACTTGCCGATCGGTAAATATCCCTGAGCTCCTTCATTAGCCGGTCGGTGGCCTGCACAGACCCAGACACTGCCCCCTGAGAGAGGGCGAGAGGGAGGAGGAATTTCACTGTTACACCCATGTTGCTAGCAAGACGGGCTGCCCAGCCCCAGGTTACTCCATCCCCCCCCCCAGCCCCAGAACGGAGACAAGTTATCGCCCAAGCCCAGGGCTGGCCTGGTGCTCTCCTGGCAAGGTAGACTCCAACCCCCACCAGCCCCCAGGCAGCGCAGCCAACAGCCAGAGCTCATGGAAGCCACAGTCCAACCATGTGCCACTCCCAGCATCCAAGAGGGAGAGGCAGGCTTTGAAACGTCAGCTGGGCGACCCTCCTCTCCATCTCCACCCCCAACCCGCCCCCCATTTCCCCGCCTTGCCCTCCCGCCTGGCGACACGTACATTTAAGTAATCTTGCCTCTGGTTCTTTTTTATTTTCTCGAGGATGGCCAGGTTCTCTTTGCCAATGCCGTCATCTTCCGCCTTCTTCCCTTCCGCCGGCTCCTCCTCTTTCATCTCGTAGTGATCGAGTTCTTCTGTGTCCTTGGGGGGCGATAAGAGAGCCATAGAATGGTGAAGTTGGAAGGGACCCAAGGGCCATCTAGTCCAACCCCCCTGCGATTCAAGAAGACTGAGTTAGGCTGGCCTCAAGCAGAGTGAGGGCTTTCTCGGCTGCGGCTCCAATCTAGTGGAACGCTCTGTCACAAGAGACTAGGGCCCTGCGGGACCTGACATCTTTCCGCAGGGCCTGCAAGACAGAGCTGTTCCACCAGGCCTTTGGCCAGGGCACAGCCTGACTCCCTCCTCTGGCAATCTGCACAGAATTTTGCTTAACGGTTGCCATCAATTTGATTTTAATTAATTTTTATAATGAAATGTTTTTAGAATGTTGGATTATTTGATTGTTTGATTGTTGTTAGCCGCCCTGAGCCCAGCTTCGGCTGGAGAGGGCGGGATATAAATAAATTATTATTATTATTATTATTATTATTATTATTATATTCCTGACTCGCGACAGCTTTGAATTCTCTTTTTCTCTCCTTGGAAATCAAAAGCTGCACAAGCCACACAGTCTGTTTCATGCTGCTTCAACTTTCACAACTGCAAGCAGCGGGTTGGAGGGACTTCCTTTCACCCAAGGGCCACATTCCCTCATGGCATGCCTAACAAAAACATTTATAGCAGGCGCCGAAAACGGTACAGTGAAGGAGCCTGTCTAATATCAAAAGGAAGGTAGTTCCGAGGTGTAGGTGCTGCTACACTATAAGGTTGATTTCTTACATAGAAATTTAGCAACGTGGAACCATTCCAGAATTGTTGCATGCTAAATAGGAAGGGTGCTCTATGTCTCCAAAATGTATCTCCATAGACCTTTTAACATAAGGCTTCTGCAGCCAATTTTTAAAGCTGTTATGGATTTGGATGTGTCTATTATTTACCACTGATGGATGTATCCAAATCCTTGCTCGCTATCACATTAAAATCTCCAGTCCACATGATGGGCGGGGTATGTTATAAAATTATAATAATAATTGCCCCTGTCCTGAACATTTCTGAAGGAACAGGAATGGCTGTGGAATTGAGGTGGCTGAGCAAACAGGAGCTGGGAATTTTTAAATGAATGCACCCCTTACCTCTGGCATCTCCTCGTCTTCCTCTTCAGAGGACACTTCTTCCTGTGTGCTCTATGGAACAAAACAGCAGGAGGACAGGTGCATGGAGTTATTCTAGAAAACACTGCCGTAAGACCACTCTTGCAACCTATGTTTAAATTGCAATGATGTCATGGTGTTCCCAGTTCCTGGAAGTTTGTTAAGAGCGCTGGGAGCTGTTAGGTGTTAAGAGTTCCCTGGGAAGAGGGACAGGCTGCTGAACTGCTCTGGGAGTTGTAGCTCAGTGAGAGAAATAGAGACCTCCCAACAACTCTTAGCTTCCTTAAGTTAGGCTGACTCTACTCCAAACACTACATGTTAACGCCAGCCTGAAAACAAGCTGTTTAGAGGTTTTATAAAAGCGACTGCATTCAGACAATCATCTCTCATCTTAATATGTCAAAATATGAATGAGCCTTTCACAGGCAAACTTTGTGCCACCAAACCAGGACGTTTCCATTAACACTACACAGGCTGCAATCCCAACTACCCAGGAGTAAGCCCTGTGGAATTCAATAGGATTTAGACTTATGAGTTGATGTAGTTAGGAAAGGGCTGCGGCTCAGCAACAGAACATCTGCTTTGTGTGCAGAGGGTCCCAGGTTCAAACTGAGCTGGGTGGGCCAATTGTCTGACTCAATATAAGGCAGTTTCCTGCATTCCTATGAACCGCACTGCAAGGAATTAAAACAACTTTGAACTATATTTTAATATTGTGGCTCATTCCAGAGCTGTTAGTCATAGTTTCTTGGCTTGGACAAAAGGTTAAACAGAAGATTCTCATGTTTGTTTCTGAGTTTCCTTGATGTCTGAAAATCAAGAGGATAAAAACTTTATAAAAGAATGGGGGGGGGATCGTAGTTATTTAGGAGACCACCATAAGCAGATGGAAACCAGAGCAGGATTTTGACACACTTGTAGTGTAAAAAAATATCATGGATAATATGGTTTGATATAATAACTGGAGCACAAACGAACATGCAGTTGTAGATGTTTTAACACAAGACTTCATGGACGGGATGGGGGGAAGTCACGAGATTCGGAGAATCTCCACATACAGTGTTACTTTATCAATGTGTGTTTATTTGAATTTTTTTATTTGCAAAATTAATAAAATTTATTTTAAAAGAAGATTCTAATGTTTGTTTGCCGCATTGCACACAGAAGGTCACTGCTTCAATTCTCAGCATCCCCAACTAAGGCTGGGAAAGATTCCCATCTGAAACCCTGGACTGCTGCTGCAGGTCAGTACAGACAATATGGAACTCATCATAAAGCACAGTCCACTGCCCTTTCTGTCATGGAGTGAAGTTTTATGTATTTGCAGAAGCTGCCAATAAAAGCTGGAACACGCTAGTGCCGTTCTAGCAGGTCTGTAACTTTCCATTCGGCTCAAAGCAAGCAGCTGTTGTTTTGAACTGTGTGCCTTATCTTAGTACCAAGGCCACAGGCAAGCGTATTATCTGCAGCCCAGTGAGCAGTCTTTCTCCTCCTTCTTTTTCTTCATTCTTCAACTGACTTCTTTTACTTTTATATTTTTGCATTTATATTTGTGTGGCGTCTTTTTAGGCTGAAACTGGATTTTTTTTTTTTGCTCTAAGAGGAGCTATGCTGTATTTGGACTCTTGACAAAGAACTTATGCCTTAGTAAACTTCTATGAATGATTTTTCCTGCGTGTTGTGTTTCCCTGTAATCCCACGTCTACCAGAGTTCCACTACTCTGCTACTTTGCTGCGTAGGCAACAGTCAGGAGTGTCCTGGGGCATTGATTCCTAACACCTTCCTATATGGAACCTATTTTAGTACACCTGTGACTGGTGTTTGGGTGGATTTCTTTGTTCCTTTGCTTGATGAAAATAAACGCTGTTAGATAGAAAGAACAGTGTGTGGACTTTTCCTTCTCCTTACACGGAAGCAACTGCTGCGAACTCTGCTACTGCCTGAAGAAGTTTTGCACAGAGGAAATGTGCCGGACAGGCAGAAATAAACACAGAACCAATTGTGCCCATTCAAGCAGCCTCCATGGCAGCGGAATGCCACCTGGCCCAGGAGCCTTGCCGGGAGCCACAAGGTTGGCTTACCTGCTCAGCAGGCAGAGGCTGGTCCAGCATTTCAACGTCCGGATGCTGGGGAAGGTTGTAGAGTTTGCAGAGATCGGAAATGATCCGCTTCAGGTGCTGCAGAAGCTACCCAAGAAGGAAGCCAACAAGAACAAAGTTATGGAAAAAGGAGGAATGCTGATCACCCCTCACCCGCCTCCTCCAGCTCAATCGCTCCCCCTCCTTCCCCAAAGACATTGGCGCTTCTTCCGCCTCACCAACGTATTTCCTTTCTTCACGTCTGCTAGCCGCTCCAGGATCGCCGCCAGGTTGGGATCGTCCGATTCCACGGACCATATTGGGGGGACAGCTGGATAAGACTCCTAGAGAAGGGGGGGAAACCGAGGGGGTTAGCATCTCACAGAGATAACCAGATATGACCATGTTGCCCTGCTTCAGTCCTCTGCAACTTCCTGCCACAGGCCCATTATGCTAGGGATGAGAACGCTATGGTCCTCCAGATGTCACTGGACTACAACTCCCATCACCCATGCTGGCTGTGGCTGATGGGAATTGGAGTCCAATGATACCTTGAGGGCACCTTGAGGTTCTCCAGTCTTGAGCTAAATACCTTGACTTCAGCTCCCAAGGGCTAGCAATGTTATTCTACCTGCCAGGTTCTTGTGGCCCTCTGAACATTAAAACCATGCAGCTAGGGGCTAACTTGATGCCATAATGAAGTCTGCCAGTCCAATCTCAAGGGGTCTCAAGTCTAAGGTCTTAGTTGAGATAACAACCCTCCCTGCTTTTTGACCCAGGCATCTGTTATTCCAGAGCTGGAGATCCTGCTGGTCCGTCCATATACTGTTGGCCTCCCAACACACATCAGCTGCAGCCAAGTTGTCCAATGGTCAGGGTTGAGGGGCTACACGTTTCCCAGTTCTCAGAAGTCTAAACCATTAAGGAAGGCAAATGGGGCTGAAGAGCTGAGTCGTAAAAGCAAAAGTGACACCTCTTCACCTGATCCTTTCTCATCTTTTTCCACCTAGGCCATTGGAGCATCTGGGCTATCCTGCACCTCTGCTTCCATGCTGCAGCCTGCACCCCTTTTCGGCTACATGCTGCACACTGTGTTACCCTGGCAGCTGCCCCATATAACTCACATCTCCCCTGCTAAATCAAGGCTGGTCTCCCAAACCTGCTGGATTAGGCTCAAAGGCCAGTCTGTCCTGGCATCCTGTCCTCAGGGTGGAGAACCAGGTGCCCCTGGGAAACCCGAAAGCAGGACTCAGGCACAACAGCAGCTGGCAATTCAGAGGCATACTGTTTTTCACAGGGGAAGGAGAATATAGCCTTGATAGCCTTATTCTTCACAAATCTGTCCAATCCTCTTTTCAAGTCATGCAGTTTGGTGTCTGTATTACATCCCATCATTTGTGCACTGTGTGAAGAACTACTTTCTTTTGTCTGTCCAACATTTGGTGGCCCCACTGGGTTCTCCTGTTGCGGAAGTGTTCAAGAAGGGAAACCCCCTGCCTCCTAGCTGCCTGCATTGTGCTTAAGCCTCAGCGTGGTCATCAGAGGCGAGCAGAAATTCCACGCAGGCGAGCGAGTAGGCTGGCGGAGGGAGGAACCCTCCAACCCTCCTCTGCCAACCCACTGAGTTTGTGTCGCCGTTGCAAAGGCAGGGCAAGTCTTTGCTGTCGCTTGGAAGTGGGCTGGCAGAGGGTGAGTGGGTTAGATCATGCAATGTTGACCTGGAAGCTACATGCCACTGATGGAAAATGGGGCTTCCGCCTCCACTGCAGCCAGTGTGTTAACACAGGATACCATGATATGCCAAGTTTGCAACTTTCATAGGTTTGCACAGGGGCTTTCCATGATCCCTCTTGCACCTTGCCAACTACCCCCACCCACGGCCCGCCTTAGGCCCCGCCCTCCAAGCCCCGCCCACACACGCTCCGCCCCTTCCAGAAGACGCCCCGCCCACCTCTGCAAGCCCCGCCTCGGTTCCACACGCCCCGCCCCATCACCCCACTCTCCTCCAAGCCCCGCCCCCGAGGGAGGGCGAGGGTCTCCCGCCCAATTGAAGGCGCCCCCTTCCTCCCCCCCCCCACCCGGGGACTCACCGTGATGTTGCCATGGATACGGACGGGCCCCCCGCCGCCCGGGCCGGGCAGGAACTCGCAGCCCAGCTCGTCCGGGCAGGCGCGGGCGATGCGGAAGCGCTCGTGGCCGCGGTGGAAGATGGACTCGAGGAGCCGCAGCTCCCGCCTCAGCAGCGCGCGCCCCGGCCCCGCCCCCAGCGCGGCGCCAGGCCCCGCCCCCAGCACGGCGCCAGGCCCCGCCCCGCCCGGCCCCGTGCGCTGCATCTTCCCATCGAGCGGCCCGCCGCGGCCCCCGGGCCCCCCGCGTCCCCCCACACCGCAAGATGGCGGCCGGGAAGGGCCCGCAGTCGGAAGTGACGACCCGCATCCTGCTCCTCCCCCCATCGGCGCGCGGGCGGGGGAGGAGGAGGAGGAAGAGGAGGAGCCACGCCGGCAGGAGGTGACGGCGGAGGCCCGCGCGGCCGCACGCACGGCGCCGTCGTCATGGAGACGGGCGCTTCCGGGCCCGAGCGGAAGTGGAATCCCAATGCCCGTTCTTTCTCTCCTTTCTGCCACAGAGGTGGTGAGCCCTAGAGCGTCGCAGTAGCGCGACTTCATAAAGGGGCCAGAATGTCGTGTTTCCAATATGCTTCACAGAAGTATCAGCTGCTCCTCCTTTGGGTGACTTGGGGAGCTTTATTTAGAAAATGATACTTCTACCATGGAGATTGTAAGGTATAGAGCGGCGCCAATAGCGGCCGTAGAGAAGCCTCCGGTTTTGCCTAGAGCGGCTCTACGCTACTCCATACGCAGCTCGAGAATTAAAATGACTTCCCAAGTTCACCGGAAGTTCCGGTGTTGTTAGACTCGAATGTTACGGACAGGAAACGGAAGTCAAGTCAAGGAAACGGGCGGAAATGAAGGAGAAATAGCTCTTGCCCTGAAGTGGGATGGGAAAAGCGGGTGGGGGGCGCAGTTTGGAATCCTGGAGAACTTCCCTCGCAATTGGCTGCTTCCAATGTGACGCAAGAAGATGTACCTCCCAGGAAATATGGGGGAGGGTGACGGACAGCTTTTTGGTGACGTCAGGGCATGAGTGGCCAATGACATGGCGAGAATCCCTAGGTGTTAATACCCTCAATCCTCACGGTGACGTCATAGCGAGGGATTACCACAGGATGTGTTATTTATTTTTGGAGCATATGAGGCCCTCCTGTTATCAGGCCTGGCTACCTGCTTCTTTATTGCCGCCTTCCAAAGAAGCTGGTAGACTGTCTCTAGTCAGGAAAGCTCCCTTACTCATTCATTTATAATAGACCACCCTTCCTATATACAGTTTCTAGAGCAGGGTTTCCGTGCAAATCAGTAATACTGTATGCACTGTTCAAAACAAAATAAAGACATTTAGAAGGTGCTATCAACCTTGTGAGAAGGAAGAATTGTGCAGGGCCTGGGGTCCACTCAGACTGCACTCTCCCAAATTCCTTTTCTTTTTCTCCAGGTCTTGATTTTATAATCTTGCTCCTAATGGCGTTTATCTGTCTGCTGTGTAATAAACGAAAATTTATTTTCAGCTGTTTAAAATATCATACTTTGTTTTTTTATAATGTTATTGTGCACACCTATCTCTCTGCTTGGCTACTCCAAACGAAGCCCCTCTGAAATCCGTAGGATTTGCATTACTTCCTAGGCTGTACAGTTAGCATTGCAGCCTATGCATGCTTACCTAGAAGTAAGTGCCTTAAGCTCAATGGGACCTTCTCTTGAGACAGCAGGCATAAGATTGCACTGTAAGCTGTTTCTCCTCTTAGCAACAGTTTACAAAGAGAATGTGAATGTGGGAAAATTCGTATATCAACTTTGGCTTCTGTTAGATTAAAGCTACAGCAGGTTTTATTTCAGGGGGGTTGACTGGATGACCCTTGGGGTCCCTTCCCAGCCCTAGAATTCTATGCTAGTTGCTTAGAAATGCTCAAGGCCTTTGGAGGCCTTCTTATCTCACCAGCTGCGTTCCTGCTGAAGGAGGAGGGGCAGGAAGCCTTTTTAATGAATCAGCAGAAAAACAAGTAGCCTGCGGAAGAAATCCAGCTCAGACCAGTTTTGCAGTTCGGTTGTGCTGAAGCAGCTACAGATGTTACGTTCGGATTTGCGGGCACACGTGCTAAACCCTGTCTGTGGTGCCTACCCCTTTTCCCAAATGATAACACAAGAGACCAGAGTATGGGTTCAAATTGGCCACAACGTTATTGAACTTCAGAAGTAGGAGACTTGGCACAGGCCTTGGCAGGTAACCCTCTCAGCCCGCCTGGCTGAGGATATGCAGGCAGTTGAGGCCCAGTGAGAGGGGACTGCAAAGCGCAAACTTACACAGCATGCCCTTCCACTGACCTCGTCCGGGGAATTTGACCTACATGCCGCTGCTCTAGGGCCAGGGACTCCCGGTTTGCCCTTTAACGGGCCCTGCACGTGCCGCCGCATGGGGAGGGAGCATGAATGCATCCCCCAACTTGATGTTAGACTAAAGGATACCTTGCCAAGGCCTAAAACCGCCAAAGTTGTGACGAAATTGCTACGGGGAAGGCGAAACCTGCCAATGCAGGGAAACTATAGTAAAAAGCTCCCCTTCAGTGCAGACAAAGGAGCATTTGGACAGTTGAAGTCTCGCTAGAAAACGCTGTGGTTACAGTGTTTGTCGCCTCAGTGAGGAAGTGGCCTTTCTCTCGAAGCACAAACGGTGATGAGGGAGGAATCTCCGTCCTTGGTATCCATGGCAACTGGTCCAGAGAGTCCCCCACTGAACCACCACATGCATTTTTCAACAGACTCCATGCACACAAGCAGACAGCTGGCTTGTGAGCAGCAAAAACAGCTGGAGCAGACACCACCTCTCGTCAAGGGCACTTCAGGGTGGCGAGAGAGGCTGCATCACTTTCAGCAAGGCCCGAGGTTAAAGGACCAAGAGTCTGGCTGCATTGCCACATCCTGATCACCGTCTTTGGTGACCAAGTCTTCACTGGGAACGAGCTAGCCGCTTGCATCTTCCTCCATGCCCTCGGATGTATTTGCCAAGAGCTGAGGGGAAAAGATGCTGTTTCTGGTTGGAGCTCCCTCACAGATCAGGTTCAGCATTGCTGATCACCACTTCCAAAGCTACTTAGGTCTTGCAAAGGTCTGCTTAGTTGCCAGGCGTTACATGTGAGCCAATCAGCTGCTCTGGTTTAACAACCCCCTTCCTCTGAGCTTAGACTCCACCCACTTCCTCATTACATAGTCTGTATTATTATTATTATTGTTATTGTTATTTCAGTGGTACCTCTGGATGCGAAAGGGATCCGTTCCAGAGCCCCATTGGCATCCGGAAGCGAGCCATGTGCATATTATGCGTTGACCCTGGAAGGGGAAGCCGTCCCCCACCTTGCAGCAATGTACTACCCATTTTCACACCCTACCTGAGTGGGCAAGCTAAGAACAGCCGCCATCCCGTTTCCCACACTGCTACTCTTCTACAGATGGCGAAATGACGAGAACCTGTCAACGCATCAATTCTTCCTTCCTTGCCATAATCAAACTAATGACATCTCCCACATCAGCCAGCCTCTCTAGAACATGTTTCTAGGCCACTGAGGAGGCTTCCCTGGAGAATCAATCCTGGAGACGCGAAATTTGCTGTTTCCCTTTGAAATGCCTTAGCGGAAAGGCACACTCCAAAAGTGCTTCCCTGGGCCCCGTTCTCTCCCCGCCCCCCCTCCAAGGGCCCTGCGCATTTGCCCTCAAACATGGAAACTCCATTACCAAAGTACGCAGCTGGCACAGAGTGGTGTGACCTTTATAGTTGCCAACAAGGTTGTGGTACTGTGGCTGATTCACATTATGCTGGAGGGAGGTTAATTGGAAGAGGGGGAGGGGGAGCAGAGGGGAACAGACCCCCGCCCCAGAGACACTACGCAATCATTTGCAGCCAGTTTCTGCAAGGCTGAAGCTTGCAAGCTGCATGAACAGTTTTCGTAATACTAAAAAAAAGGGGGGGGGGTTCCTTTTCCTGTTAGGCAAAGATCGTAAGACGACCCAGATAGTCGCCAGATTCTGTGTACGGATCTGTAGGTGCAGACCATCCCCCGACTCAAACTAGTTCGTTAAGAAAACCCCCAAACTCAGTTCCATGGGTGACTCTGGGTCACCTCTCTGCGGTAGCTTATCTTAAAGTCTTAAGTGTCTATACGCTTATCGCATTTATAAATGTTAAATTTATTGCGGTACATTGTTTTAAATGTTTGTTTTCCTTCTGGGATTGTACTCCCAAGTGTGTTTTATAAGCTGGTCTCTGACCGTAATAAATTATCTATCTATCTATCTATCTATCTATCTATCTATCTATCTAAAAGGGGGGGGGGGAGGAATAAGCCACTCTCACCCTCCTGGAGATTCAGGCCTTCCTCCTGCCACCTGGATGGGGTGAGATAAAACTGGAGACTTCAGGTCAGCCTTGGGGATCTGGCCACCCTGATTGTGTTGAGGGCCCCCAGTGGACTCGTAATCTGGTGAACTGGGTTCGATTCCCCGTTCCTCCATATGCAGCTGCTGGGTGACCTTGGGCCAGTCACACTTCTGTGAAGTCTCTCAGCCTCACTCACCTCACATAGTGTTTGTTGTGGGGGAGGAAGGGAAAGGAGAATGTTAGCCACTTTGAGACTCCTTCAGGTAGTGATAAAGCGGGATATCAAATCCAAACTCTTCTTCTTCTTCCTCTCTCTCTCTCTCTCTCTCTCTCTCTCTCCGTCTCTCTCTATCTCTGTGTGTGTCTCAAACACACGGAGGGAAATTTGCAGGAGAAGCGCCAGACAAAAATATTGGGGTGCAGGGAATCACATCCCAAGGCCAAACTGTGTTTGGGGGAGAGATCTGCCTGCGCAGTCTGTGAGGACTGTGTGGAAGGAGCTGTCCTGGCCTCTCAGCTTCAACATGGTCTCCTGCCCTGCTCTTGGATCTGCTGTTTGGAGAAGAGACTTCAGGGAAGGAACTGCTCTTCATCAAGGGCCAGAAGAAAACACAATAAGGGTGCAAACAAAACATAATAAGGGTGGGGTTGGAGGGAGGACGCGGTGGAGAGAGGAAGAGGAGGAGGACAACATTTGTATTCCTTGCAATGTCCCCACCACTTCTTTTATTAGACTTGACTCATCATCCAGCTCCCGCTTCCCCTGCTAAATGCTCGTCTCACTCTCGGGCGATTGTGAATTATTAAAGGCAGGGATGCTGAATCATCAGAGCACCGTGGTTGGCGGGAAAAGGATACAAATGAGTGTATATCGCACACTCAGAGAGAGTCAGCGGTGACTGGTGGCTGTTGAGACTGGTAGGGCAGAAGGCAGGGAGGCCAACAGTAGGTGGTGCTAGAGCTCCCTGTTGAGTTCTACAGTGGCAACACTTGAGTCTGTGTACACATTACTCTGGCTCCAGTGTGTTCCTGTTGCCGGTATGCGACGCCATGTACACATGACATGAGCCACAATGCGTATCTATGCCATCGTTTCTTGAGAATTGTTGTTGTTAAAATAAAATACCACCCTCCATCCCTAGATCTCAGGGTGGTTCACAACATTACAATATACAAAACACAAAATACATAATAAAAACAAACCAAGAATTTCCCCCCTCCCACAACACATTTAAAAGGGTACCAGCCAAAGGGCTGGTTGAAGAGGAGCGTTCTCTCCTGGTACCTAAAGGTGTATAATGAAGGCGCCAGCTGAACCTCCCTGGGGAGAGCATTCCACAAATAGGGAGCCACTGCAGAAAAGGCCCCGTTCTCGTGTTGCCGCCCTCCAGACCTCAACGTGGAGGAGGTACACAAAGAAGGTGATCTCAGGGTCTGGGTAGGTTCACGTGGAGAGAGTCTGTCCTTGAGGCACTGTGATCCTTTTGACCCGCTTGAAGCATTTCCCCCTCAAACCAGCTTCCACCTGGTTTGAAAACACACACCGCAGCTGCTTCCCAGCTTCGGATATTTGAGACAGCTGTTGCGCTTGCACAGATGTCAGCAGATGTCGTACCAGAACTCCAGGGAATGAACCGGGGACCTTCTACAGGCAAGGCAGATGTTCTGCGGCTGAACTATGGCCCTTCTCCAAATAAGGGGACGTGGGATACTGCCTTAAAGGTAAAGGTAAAGGGACCCCTGACCATTAGGTCCAGTCGTGACCGACTCTGGGGTTGCGGCGCTCATCTTGCTTTATTGGCCGAGGGAGCTGGCGTACAAGCTTCCGGGTCATGTTGCCAGCATGACTAAGCCACTTCTGGCGAACCAGAGCAGCGCACGGAAACGCCGTTTACCTTCCCGCCAGAGTGGTACCTATTTATCTACTTGCACTTTGACGTGCTTTCGAACTGCTAGGTTGGCAGGAGCAGGGACTGAGCAACGGGAGGTCACCCCATCGCAGAACAGCCAACCTTCTGATCAGCAAGTCCTAGGCTCTGTGGTTTAACCCACAGCGCCACCTGCATCCCGCGAGATACTGCCTTAAAAAGCGTCAAACCATTGGCCCATTGAACTCAACACTGCCTACACTGACTGGCAGCAGTTCTCCGGGGTTTCAGGCAGGGGGCATTCCCAGCTCTACCTGGCGACGGCAAGGGTTGAACCTGGAATTTTCTGCGTGCAAAGCAGGTGAGTTAGAGGCCGCCTCTCGGTTCCTACAGCTGGCTACAGACAAAGCCATTAGTCCAGCTAACTAGGAGAGCACTGTCTTCTCTTCCAGCTCCCCTCACCCCCCTGTGCAGCCTGCCTTTCTGTTCCATAGGCTCTTCACGCATGGAGAGGCATTCTGGCCCAGAGCATCACGCCTGGCTAGAACAGAAGAGCAAATGCCAGACGCCATCTGCATGGCTGCCCTTGCGCCTGCCTTTCCTGACCTCCTGACTTTCCGATGAGGGAGGGGAGCTGTTTGAATGGGGTGGGGAGGGGGGCGAGCAGGGAAGGAACTTGAGAAACACGGCTGTTGACCTTGCTACTGAAACCAAAGGGAACCTTCAAATATTCCACAAAATATTGCCATTGTGTAATATTTCCATTTGGAAAAAAAATACCATGGTATGCAGGATTTGAAGTATAGCAAAAGATGAGACTCTGTAGTTTAACCATTTGGAATTAACGTATATAATGGATGATGATGCTGATTATACCCTGCCCATCTGGCTGGGTTTACCCAGCCACTCTGGGCGGCTTCCAGCACATATAAAAACATTGTAAAATGTCAAACACTAAAAAAAAACACCCTTCCCATTACAGGGCTGCCTTCAGATGTCTTCTAAAAGTTGTGTAGTTCTTTTATCTCCTTGACATCTGATGGATAAAATGTAAGCAACATAGCAGCTTTATCAGGGCATAAAACAATACCATGGAAGGTTGGATTGGAAATCAATGGATAGGAGAGATTTGTTGTGACTGTGTTTTTAAAAGAATTCGTAAATTTGAAAATTTAATTTAAAAAGATTATTTTTTTAAAAATGAAACCAAAGAAACAAGGAATGTAAAATGTGGAGACAGCTTCTCTTGGACTTGGTGGGACCGTGCTGTGGGTTTACTGATTTATTCAAATTTACAGCATTTACAAACTGCTTCTTATTGTGACATACCGCCCCAATCTCCAAGCAGTGAGAAACTCCAGCCGTTCCAGCACTTGCCCAGGGTTCAGTTTCCTTGTAACAAGAGGAGACTGTGACGCATTTGGGATAGGTAGATAGATATACATACAACCTGAGCATAGGGTGGCACAGCATTAACACCTCAGCAGGTCTTGCTTTTCCATTGGTCACAGTTTTAGATCCAGGACAGAGTGAAGCACAGTCTCTCTGTCTGCAGCTTCTAGCATTCCACTTTTCAGCTCTCACACACAACGCTGGCAAGTTCATGAAGCAGGGCAGGGGGTGAAAGCACACTGAGTTGGTTTATGGCAACAGAGCGACTTCTTTGGGGATGTTAAATCGTGGCACTTAACTAGCCAGCCGTTAACTTGATAATGGACCAGCTTTGGCAAGCTTGCTTTCGTATATTGGAGGAGGACCCCAGATGATATCCGGACTGAGCCCCAACCTCACCCGCAAAACACATAACAATCATTTTTTGTTTTTGAAAAATCTCAAAGATGTGTACACAGCATAAAAACGGGGTCAAGAATATTGTTAAAACTAAAACAGAAATACAGCATGAAACATTGAAAACAGTAGTGTAAAAATATATAAAAGCTTGCAAAATGGGCATTCATATGAATTTATATTAAAAAAAAAAATATTTTGGGCCCGGGAAAGCTTGGGCAAAGAAGATTGCAAATTTGAAGAAATCACAGCTAGCTAAATGCAGGAATCACATTCATATGCATCACAGCTTTTGAAGAACTAGAGTCCACTTCATCAGATGCATTATTATTAAATTTTGGTAATGCTTTCATGAAGAAATGGACATTTCTTCTTGTGAACTGCCCTGGGGTGTATTTGTATGAAGGTGTGTAGATGCTTTCGATAAACTAAATGAAAACAAAGACCAGGCTGTTCATCTGGGCGGCTTCTTGGCTGATGTGTTCTTGTGTCCTGCCTAACCCCCCACTCCAGCAGCCAGCCCCCTCGCCAGGCATCCATCAGGCCTTGTTTGTGGGTTAAGCCCTGACTGACCTAAATGGAGCCTGCTTTGAATTTGGCTGGTTTCAGTCTAGCTCCCCCTCTCCACACATTCCTCTTCCTGGCCAAACCCTAGGTGGTTTGGGGGGCAGAGTGGAGTGCAATGTGTTCCAGTCGCCTGCTCAGTCAGGAAGGCTTCGTGTTTGTAAACAAGACAGAACGCAAAATGGTATATGAGTGGCAGGGAAGCACACTGAGAGATTAAATGCATTGTTCTGCTGTCATTGTGTGTGTGTGTGTGTGTGTGTGTGTGTGTGTGTGTGTAAGGGATGCGTGACCATGTCAATTTTTGTTTCAGTTTCTCCTTTCTCCAATCAGTTTTCCACATTTCCACATAAAAGCATCTGGAGTCAACTAAACACACAGTCCCTCCTCCTGCCAACTAAACACACGGTCCCTGCTCCTGCCAACCTAGCAGTTCAAAAGCATGTCCAAGTGCAAGTAGATAAATAGGTACCGCTCCAGTGGGAAGGTAAACGGCGTTTCCGTGCACTGCTCTGGTTCGCCAGAAGCGGCTTAGTCATGCTGGCCACGTGACCCAGAAGCCATACGCTGGCTCCCTCGGCCAATAAAGCGAGATGAGCGCCCCAACCCCAGAGTCGGCCACAACTGGACCTAATGGTCAGGGGTCCCTTTACCTTTACCTTAAACACACAGACATACCCGTGTGCAGCTAACTCCACACAAAGGCTCACACAACTCAAACACATACACTCTCTCACACATAAAGTCATACAGTGGTACCTCGGGTTAAGAACTTAATTCGTTCCAGAGGTCTGTTCTTAACCTGAAACTGTTCTTAACCTGAAGCACCACTTTAGCTAATGGGGCCTCCCACTGCTGCCACTTTACTGGAGCACGATTTCTGTTCTCATCCTAAAGCAAAGTTCTTAACCCGAGGTAATATTTCTGGGTGAGCGGTGTCTGTAACCTGAAGCGTCTGTAACCCGAGGTACCACTCTTGAGTTCCCCCACCAGAAGCGCAGCCATACAATACAGGAAAGGAGTTCTGATACAGATTGTACAACCATGGCTTATTTACTCATAAGAAGAACCCCGCTGAATCAGCTCAATGACCAGTCTACTCCAGCATCCTGTTTTTACAATGGACAGCAAGATGCCCATTGGGAATCCCACAAGCAGGACCTGAATCACTCTCCCTGTGATCTCCAGCACCTGTCATTCAGAGGCATGAAGCCTCCAACAGAGGAGTGACCACTGGCCAGTAGCTGCTGATAGCCCTCTCATCCATGAATTTGTCAAATCTTTTAAAGCCATCCAGGTTGGTGCCCATCACTGCCTCCTGCCAGAGGGAATCCCATAGTTTAACTACAAAAAGAAGTTCTTTCTTTTCTTCAGTCCTGAATTTTCCAACATCAATGGATGGAAGGATGACGCACACAGAACTATCATCCTGTTACACTCTCTCTCTCTCTCTCTCTCTCTCACACACACACACACACACACACACACAGACACAGAAAACGATGCATGTAGGCTTCAGGAATTATTGTGCAGGTACCCAGAATCACACTCGTGGGACCTCTTGCACATGATCAAATCAATACACTCGTGCATGCTTACTGTACATACTTGACCACAGCGAATACCTTTTCCTACAATAAACAGGGAGGGAATCTCTCCCCTTCCACCCCCACTTTCTGGTTCTCACACACTACAAGGTGGGAAGTATATAGTTCTCTCCAGTGCCTGCTTCTGCTTACATATTATATATGCACATATATATATATATCCACTTGCTGGATCATCTGACAACTGGGAAACACTGGCCTGTGAGTGCTCCAGTTGGAAAACAGCCTTTACCAAAGGTGTCATGGGCTTTGAAGACACTCGAACTCAGGGCACAAGGGAGAAACGTGGTAGGAGGAAGGCACGCTTGGCAAATCCACACCGTGATCAGCTCCCGCCCGAAAACCAATGTCCCCACTGCGGAAGGACGTGTGGATCCAGAACTGGCCTCCACAGTCACTTACGGACTCATTGTTAAAACTGTGTTTATGGAAGACAATCTCACTCGGCTACGAGTGATCGCCAAAGAAGAAGAAGATATGCACATACTGTAACAGATCTGCCTGTAGCTGGGTGGTAGAGCGTTTGCACTACATGCAGGTTCAATCTCCAGTATCTGCAAGTAGGGCTGGGAATGAGTTGCTATCAGTTGGAGCGGAGTAGACACTACTCACCTAGAGAGACCAGTGGTCTGGCACAGTATAACTGAGTGTCCCATCAGTGAGGGCCTTGGTTTAGTGTTAGGGCACCTGTTTGGCATGCAGAAGGTTCCAGGTTCAATCCCCGGCATCTCCAGGTAGGGCTGGAAACATCCCCTGGGGGAGCCCTTGGAGAGCGGCTGCTGGTCATTGTAGACTATTGGACTACTTGAATATTGTTCAACTGCCTTGGTGTATCACGTCGTGAAATTTCTGCCCATTGAAGCAATTGAAATGGGCTGTGCTAGTTGATTTCTAATTGTATCTCGGAATTAAAATGGTAAGGCAACAGAATACAATACAATAAATTTAAAAAGCAAGCTGGGTGTTTTTTCTTTAAAGCCTTATTTATAGCCACATCAGATAACTGGCCCACCCACTCCAGGTTCTCAGAGGGTAAGTACACTCTTTGAACTGTCTACTGTAGTGGGTTTTTGTAGCTTACACAGTCACACGGATGGCAAATGCCATCCAAATACAATTTCATCCGGCGCTCTTTTTGATTATACGAGTTTTTGATCTGCTGTTTATGTCTTATCTTGTGATGCTGCCGTTTTGCCTCTTCTCTACAAGTTTCTTCAGGTATTTTTCTTTATACCTTTCATCTCCTTACCTTATACCTGAGCGTGCTCAGTTCCTTCGGTCTTTTGTTGAATCATTGGAATACCCTGTCCGTCTTGTTTGTTATACATTTAATAAGATAATATAATTTTAAGAAGGAAAGAAAGAAAGAAAGAAAGAAAGAAAGAAAGAAAGAAAGAAAGAAGCAGTAAAAAGGCAATTTGAAACTCAATATGCATATTTAATGCAGCAATGCCTCGGATCACCTGAACAAAGCCTGCTAACCTTTGGCGGTGCACAAATCACAGCTTGGGAGCCCCTGATGTAGACAAC
Source organism: Podarcis filfolensis (assembly GCF_964270895.1). Lineage (NCBI taxonomy): Eukaryota > Metazoa > Chordata > Lepidosauria > Squamata > Lacertidae > Podarcis > Podarcis filfolensis. Next base: position 8,623,494 of record NC_139620.1, read on the forward strand.
ACTGAACCGGATGGACCAGTGGTCTGACTCAGTATAAGTCAGCTTCCTACGTCTCTTTCCCTCGTGCACGCATTTTTCTTTATCTCTCTCTCCCCCCTGGAAGGAGTCTCCCCCCTTCCTCCCATACTCATCCAGACTTGCACAAGGCGGGGCAGAGGGTCTTTACAGAGCATTAAGACTTTGTCTCTCCCACTCCCTATATCCGTACCTTTATGTCTGCGCGACAAAGGAAATAACACACACAAAGAGAGAGCCATCTAAGTGCAAGCAAATATCTTAGCTGTATCTTAGCCCAATCTCCCATCCTTCAGATTTCTACTCTCCTCCATATCCTGAACATACACCAAGCAATGCGCTCCATCAGGAGGGCTCGGTATAGGCCAGTCCTAAGGATGCCGGCGTGGTCCTGTCCATCTTCATCTCCGAGCTTCTGAGACACTCGCTTCCGCTCCCCTGCGCTGGGAAAAGGGCAGCTACCGCCCCCCCCCCGCCCTCCGCCTCTAGCGGCAGACGGCGGATGGGTCCCCGCGGACCTGGATCGGCCCGTGTGTTCAGGGGACGTAAGAGCCAGCGCTCGCCAGCTCCTCAGGGGTGGCCTCTGCGTCAAGGGGAGCAGCCGGAGCCAAGGCGCTGGAGAGAGAGAGAGAGAGAGGACGCCAAATGTAGAGAGAGCCTGGAGCATCCTGGCACTTGCCTCTCTCTCTCCACCCCCCCTCGCCCTCCCGAGCATCATCTCATCTCGGCCCCTTCACAGGTTCTCCTGCGCATCGCCTTGGCGAGCCAGGCGAGGTCGAGGCGTGGGTAGGTTGGTAGGTGGGTGAGTGAGTGGATGGGGGCTCCCGGGTTTTTGCGCATGGCTCTCCGGCGGGGCTGACGGTCCGTTCAGCACCAGGGACAGCGGCAAAGCGCTCCAGCACCACGGAGAGCGCGCCGTTGCCCCGAAAGAGGAAGCGCCGGCTTGGACTTCAGCACCACGGACAGCGGCCGAAAGGTGGGGGGCGACTTAGAAGGAACTTGGGCTGGGTTAGAGATTGCGGTGCCCCCCCCCAAACAACTCAGAGAAGCCTCCATTCTCTGCAGTCTCCCCACCTTCACACACACACACACACACACACACACACACACCTCATTCAATCCTAGGAGCTGCCGGAACCGCCTGCACCACTTGGATTGTAACCCCCCCATATTGGAGGGGGTGTGTGGAACGCGTAAGGACAGAGGCAATGTCTTTATTTTGAGGGAGAAGATTCCTCGCCCACCCGCTTCAATGGCTCTTCTGATCTGCCTCTGCCTTCTTGGGATCCTGAGAAGTAAGTGTAACCCCCTCCTTTCCCTATAGCGTTTAGGGCTCCCTTTCCCCCAACGCTAGCATCCTACTCTAAATGAAAGCAGAGGCTTTGTTTAGAGTCAGACAGTGCGCCCTTTCCTCCTCTCGGCTTCCTAGGGAGGGGAGCCGCTGCCGGTCGCGAGTACGAGCTTCTATTTTTATTGTGTCTCCAAATGATGCTCTTGAAAAATACGTCAGTTACTCAGCTGGGCAGAGATTTGACAGGCCGCCGATGGCTTAGCGGGGAAGCCAGATCGCCCCGTCCAGCTCCTGCCTAACCAGTACTTAGGGTGGACAAGGCGACTTCCATCTCAACAGGCCAACTCATGCTGAAGTTTCCCTCTCCTCAAAAAGAAAAAAGGAAAGGGGGAAAAACGGGAGGGAGGAATCTGGGAAGGTCATTTATCTGCCCATCCTCCATCCGAGGAACCGCACTAGGCAAGGCGAAAGAGTCTGCGGAGTGGGGCAGCAGGATGGGGGCTGAGATTAGGTTCCCCTTAGGCACGACTGTTTACAGCTGGAGGATAGCCCCAGGGAAACTCCATGGGACTGGCTCTGTCTGACAGTCCAGCTAGCTCCATCTGTCTTCCAGCAAGGGGCAGCTGCAGAAGCTGGAAAGTTCATAACCCCAGGCACGATGACGATGAGAGAGAGAGAAGGAAACAAGAAGAGAGGGAGAGGGAGAAGGGGAGAACCAGCAAACGCCGGAGGATCTTCTGAGGATGGAGGAGAGGTTGATAGGAGCACTAGATGGTGATCTGGCGGTTATTGGCTTTGGTGGCTGGTGCTCATTGGGGCTGGTGGGGCGGAAGGCCGGGAGCCCGACAGTAGGCGGAGCCAGAGCCAATGACAGGGAGAGCTAACTGATTATAGTTTTGTCCCCATCCCCCTCTTCCCTGCTGAGTTCTGCAAGGGGCATCACTGAGACTAAGGGTGCCAACAGGCAGGGCCAACCCCGGCCTGGTTATGAGTCAAAAGGCAGGCAGGTGGGGGCACACTAAGCTTGGTGGGGCAGTGCCCTAATTGACCAGCCTCCACTGGGTATTGGGTTCTTGCAAGACTTCTATGAGAGGACAGTTGTATGGCAGTTGCAGACAGTGTTGAGTAGGGGATGGGAGCTTGCAGTCTTCCTGACATCGCTGGACTCCAGCTCCCATCATCCCTGGCCAGCCTGGCTGACAGTCGGGGTGATGGGAATCATTGTCCAACCAAGCCTTGATGGGCACAGGCCCCCCACTCCTGTTGCAGAAGGGGCCCTTTACTAAGTATCTGAATGGTGCAGTTGCACAAACTGGGCCTTACAGGCCTAGAATTATTTGGCTGTTGCTGTGATGGGTTTCTTTTAATACATAATGTTTACTTGTGTGTTTTTTAATTGCAAGGTGTTTTGGGGTGAATTGCAGGGGGAGTGAGATATCCATTAAAAACAAAAGCCACCCCACAATATTTAAAACGAGGGATCATCCCGAGAGGGTAGATTCCCTCAAGGCAGCAGGTTTAACATCTGGGTATTCTGCAGCTTCCAGTAGATAAATTAGATGCCTTGTATTTAGGTTCTTGCTGTTTTGTGTTGACCTGTAGATTCCCTCCCCTTATGGATGCCTCACACACAACATTTTCTAGCTAATGACATGCCCAAAGTCCTGTTCTCCATGAACATGATCCATCTTCTATTGTGGAGTAGAGCAACCTTAACACTTGATTCAACAGAGAAGAACCTTGTGTGTCCATCAAACTGTCTTAAACAAAGCCACAGAGCAGAATTCTATAGGTTATTTATTAGATCAGGAATGGGGAATGTCTGGTTCTCCATAAATTCTTGGACTCCAACTCCCATCAGCACCAGCTAGCATGGCCAATGGTCAGGAATGATGATGAGCTGGAGTCCAGCAACATCAGGAGGGCCAGAAGCTACCAACCTATTTCCTAGCCACATGTCCCAACCCGTCAGGGATCACATATTAAATGCACATGGGGCCATCCAGATGTTGTCAGACTCCCATCAGCGCCAGGCAGCATGGCCAATGGTCAGGAATGATGGGAGTTGAAGACCAGAAACACCTGGAGGGCCACATGTTCCCCCTACCTGCTCTAAAAGGAAATCCAGCCATTTCTCTTAACAGGAAATGCCTACCTAGCCCATTTCAAGGGATAGTGCTTTGAGGGAGGAGTGGTGGAAGTAGAGAGAGAAAAAGAGAGAGAGAGAAACATTTCACACTACATTCTCTTCAACATCACATCACTCCTGATCTTATAAACTTCTGTCACATTCCTGAGGAGGATCAGATGATGCTCACGCAAGCAGAACTTTATAAACATTGTGTAGGTAATTTGGAATTTGCAATGCCTGTTCTGGCAGGCAAATCCATTCCGTGTGTGCATTGTAGAAGGGCAACTTAACATCCTTTCCTCTCTCATGCATGCCAAGAGGAATCACAGTTAATCATGTAGTTGGGTGTATGTGTGTGTGCTGTATATATAGTTAACTCTCAGAGGGAATTCCAGCCCTGTCACGCAGGAGAGCTGCACAGAGCAGCAGCAGCGAGGAAGACGGATGAACCACAGTTACTTGTGAGTTACTGCTAGCCTCCAGCATCCAGACTCTAAAGGACTCCAGGGTCCCTGGTGGCTAAGCAGCTGAGTCCATTGTCAGCTCATCCACAGGTACCATTCCCCACCTCTCTGCTTCAGCACTGCGCCTCCCACCCAAGTCAATTAGGGAAAATAACATTTTCCCTAGTCTGCCCTGCAAGACTGTCGTAAGGATTGCTTTAGGTATGCAACAGACTTTGCCCATGTGAAATATGCTATACATGTACGAAGCAACAACAAGCGTCATCATTGCAATGTTTACCCAATCAGTCCAGTGTTGGGTAGCCTTTGTCCTTCCAGATGTTGCTGAACTCCCCATCAGTGCCATCCTGCCTGGCCAGTGGTCCGGGATGTTAGAAACCAGAGTCCAATGGTGTCTCGAAGACCACAGTTTTCATATTCCTGAATAGATAAAGGTTATTTGTTTCTATGTAACTACTTTTTAAAAGGTGGCTGATTTTACCAATGACCAGTAGGTGAGTCTTCATAGACACACTTCTCTGTCCTCCGTTCAGCATGGAAGAAGCATTATCAAGGTCAAGGACACATTATTTGTTGTTGTTGTTTAGTTGTTTAGTCGTGTCCAACTCTTCGTGACCCCATGGACCAGAGCACGCCAGGCACTTCTGTCTTCCACTGCCTCCCGCAGTTTGGTCAAACTCATGCTGGTAGCTTGGAGAACACTATCCAACCATCTCGTCCTCTGTCATCCCCTTCTCCTTGTGCCCTCCATCTTTCCCAACATCAGGGTCTTTTCCAGGGAGTCTTCTCTTCTCATGAGGTGGCCAAAGTATTGGAGCCTCAGCTTCAGGATCTGTCCTTCCAGTGAGCACTCAGGGCTGATTTCCTTCAGAATGGATAGGTTTGATCTTCTTGCAGTCCATGGGACTCTCAAGAGTCTCCTCCAGCACCATAATTCAAAAGCATCAATTCTTCGGCAATCAGCCTTCTTTATGGTCCAGCTTTCACTTCCATACATCACTACTGGGAAAACCATAGCACATTATAGCCAGGGGGAAAACCTCAAGCCAAGCAGGGTGAGTGAGGGGTGTGGCATGGGTGGGTGTGCAGGTTGAGGAGGGTCCCAGGGAAGCCCTGAGGGATGTGTATGGCCCCTGGGCCCATAGTTCCCAACCTCTGCTTTAGAGGAGACTCGCTCCTGAAGACAAGAGGTCTTTACAACTCTTCTTTCTCTCTTTTGCAGAGATGGGGAAGTTGGGGCCCTCTGGACTCCAAATCCCATCAGGCCCAGGTAGTCTGGGATGATGGAAGCTGTAGTACAGCAACATCTGGAGGCCTACAGTTTCCTCATTTCCTATGTTAAAGAGAGAAAAATATTGTATTCAAATGTAGAGCAATGCAAGGAAGACGGAGTAGAGAAGGGTGCTGAGTGACAGGCAGGTCTTCAGTGAGCCTTGAGGGGTCTGGGCTGTCCTTGCATGACCTTCCAAGCCCCACTGCTGAAATCCCATAAACTTTCAATATTTACATTATCTTCCCTTTCCATATAATTCTTCGGATCTCTTTCTGCCTCCGTTCTTTCCCCCACCCACCAAACCCCAGTCCCTATGCAGCAACAACACATGACTTCATGGGCAAGCTTGCACCATTCATTATGCATTGGGTGTGATGTGTTATGAAAGGAAGCAATGTATGAATCATGGACCACTCACCCAATGGTTTTCCCCACATCTCCCATCTTCCAGGAACAAAGCACAGCGATCTCATTTCTCTATTCTTGTTGCCTCTGCTGCCAGTGTTCTATGAGTGCCATCACTCAGTGGTACAGCATCTACTTGTTGCAGAAGGTCCCAGGTCCAATCCCTGGCATCTCCAGGTAGGGTGGAAGAAGGCCCCCTGCCTGAAATCCGGGAGAGCTGCTGCCAGTCAGTGTAAACAGTACTGAGCTAAGGTGAATCTAATGGTCTGACTTGGTATAAGGCAGCTTCCCCTGTCCCTATGTTTTAGGGAAGGGCCATAGCTCAGTAAAGAGTCACATCCATGGTTCTGCCCAGTTTTCTCTTCGGCGCTAGCCATGGTCCTCTCTGCCCCAAAGGCAGCCCATAGGGAATAGCAATCCTTGAGTTGATGAACATTTCCTTCTCTCTCCATTTAAACCAGGGTTGGGCAACATTCAACCCTCCAGATGTTATTGGACACCAGCTCTTGTTATCCCTGGCTATTGGCCATGCTAGGGATGATGAGAGCAGACCACCCAGTTGGTTTAAACTAACCAGTGTTTCCCTAAGTTCTGGCATAACAAGGAACTCTGGCTAGTTTAAAAGCAGAGGTGGCACCTTCTCCACCCCAGAGGCACCACAAGAGGGAGGAAGACAGGAGCCTCTAGCTCACGCCAGCTCACGCCAGAAGCATTTAGCATTGCACTGGAAAGTGCCCAAAAGGTTCAGGTGTAAAAAACAAAAACAAGCCTTGTTTTGGGTGTGATGCTTGAATCCAGCCAAAACTGTCGAGCTGTCTGCCAAGAATAGAAGATGCAGAGGCAAATTCCACCTTGCCAAGGCAAAGCTAGCGTGGTTTGACCGAGTGACTGGTCATGCCCACTTGCTGCCATCTGACACAAGTAACAAAAATGGGGGGGGGGAGGAAAGAGAGAGAGAGAGAGAGAGAGAGAGAGAGAGAGAGAGAGAGAGAGAGAGAGAGAAGTGAGCTCTTCCCTGCCCCATGAATTATAAGATACAAGTGATAGGCTACGATCAGCTTGGAAGGGTGTCACAATTGTGTGGGCTTTGTGTTGCAGTGGTACCTTGGTTCTCAAACTTAATCCGTCCCGGAAGTCCGTTCCAAAACCAAAGCGTTCCAAAACCAAGGCACGCTTTCCCATTGTAATGCAAAACAGCTTAATCCGTTCCAGACTTTTAAACACAACCCCTAAAACAGCAATTTAACATGAATTTTACTATCTAACGAGACCATGGATCCATAAAATGGAAGCAATAATCAATGTACTGTACTATAAAATAAATAAGACAGTATTGTAGATGGTAAAAATTAAAATCATTATTTTTTCTTACCTGCACTGATGATAGAGTTTGGATGGGGGGCTTTTATCCATTTCCGCAGTCACACAAATCAGTCAATCAGTAGCTGAACTGGGTTCCACACAACCACAAAAACAAATTAACCGAAAAAGCCTCAAAAACAAACAAAAAAAACAAACGCAAAATATATAGCAAAAACCAAAGTGCCAAACTTAATCCATTCCAGAAGTCCGTTTGACTTCCGAAATGTTCGAAAATCAATACGCAGCTTCTGATTGGTGCAGGCGCCCCAGAAACAATAGCCGACAATCGCATTGGATGTTCGGCTTCCGGAAAACATTCAAAAACTGGAACATTTACTTCCAGGTTTTCGGCGTTTGAGAACCAAGCCATTTGAGAACCAAGGTACCACTGTACAGCTGTGATGGGGAACCTCTGGCCCACCTGATATCTTTGGACCCATCAGCCCCAGCCAGCTTGCCTAATGGTCAGGGATGATAAACGTAGTTGTAAATGATGGTTAGTTCAAAAGCTGGAATAATAAAGTATAGTTTAATCCTGGCTTAATAGTTTTTAATATTTAATTTTCAACTGTCGGGAGCTGTCCTGGGACCTGATGGTGAAAAGTAGGCAATAAGTTTAAATCATCATCGTAGATGATTGTAGAGTTGGAAGGGACCCTGAGAAAGGGACGCGGGTGGCGCTGTGGGTTAAACCACAGAGCCTAGGACTTGCTGATCAGAAGGTCGGCAGTTCGAATCCCCGTGACGGGGTGAGCGCCCGTTGCTCGGTCCCTGCTCCTGCCAACCTAGCAGTTCAAAAGCACCTCAAACTGCAAGTAGATAAATAGGTACTGCTCTGGTGGGAAGGTAAATGGTGTTTCCGTGCGCTGCTCTGGTTCGCCAGAAGCGGCTTAGTCATGCTGGCCACATGACCCGGAAGCTGTACGCCGGCTCCCTTGGCCAATAAAGCGAGATGAGCGCTGCAACCCCAGAGTTAGCCACGACTGGACCTAATGGTCAGGGGTCCCTTTACCTTTACCTTTAAGGGACCCTGAGAATCATAAGTAGTCCAAACCCCTGCAATGCCAGAATATGCAGCTGTCCGATTTGGCGATCATACCTACAAACTTGGTATTATCAGCACCATGCTCTAACCAACTGCTCTATTAATAATAATAATAATAATAATAATAATAATAATAATACATTTGGAGGGCTGCAGGTTCCCCATCCCAACAGAGTTGGTGTTAAAGGACAATTAAATCGAGTTTATCAAAGTAAAATCATAGAGCTGGGACCCCATGGGTCATCTAGTCCAACCCCCCTGCAAGGAAAGATTCACAGCTAAATAATCTCTGACAGATGGCCATCCAACCTCTGTTTAAAAACTTCCAGTGATGTAGTCTGTTTCCTCTGTCAAATGGCTCTCACCATCAGAAAGGGAAACACGATACTCTGGGCTCAAGAGCACCCTTCCTCCAAGAATATCTCCATCTTCATCCTCATCCTGCCCCCAAGTGATGCTGCCTGCCTGAGCCATGCTGGCGCAAGGACAAAGTTGGCACAGAGATCTGCGGCCAACTAAACGTGCGCTCTCGCTCTCTCTCGCTCTCTCTCTCTCCCGCCCCCCCCCCCGTAAAATATATTTTCTGTACAGTAGTACATTATCCCCTCGCTCTCTCCCTCCCTTCGATCGATCCTCCCAACGACCTCTTTACTCAAGTCAGGCTTCTTGTTTTCCAACGCCTGTCAGCCACCTCCCAAAATTGCAATTAAGCTGTCAAGGGAGCGAGCAGAAGCGTTTGCAATTCACAGCCTCGGCAGGAAAGGGAGGGAGGTGGGCAGGTCCGGATCGCAGCGCGCTGGGACAGAGAGCTAAGGCAGTGGAAAGTGTTGCACTTTTCTCCACCCCGGACCTCCCCAGCACCGTCACCCCATGCCTTTCGCAGCAACCTGACACACAACTGGTGCAGCTTTGGCAAAGAAGAAGAAGAAGAAGAAGAAGAAGAAGAAGAAGAAGGAGAAGAAGAAGAAAATAATAATAATAATAAATTATTATTATTATTATTATTATTATTATTATTATTATTATTATTATTTATTTGTACCCCACCCATCTGGCTGGGTCTCCCCAGCCACTCTGGGCAGCTTCCAACAAAGATTAAAAATACATTAAAATGTCACACATTAAGAACTTCCCTGAACAGGGCTGCCTTCAGATGTCTTCTAAATGTTAGGTAGTTGTTTGACATCTGGTGGGAAGGCCCTCTGCCTGGTTCCCTGTAGCTTTGCTTCTCGCAGTGAGGGAACCTCCAGAAGGCCCTTGGCGCTGGACCTCAGTGTCTGGGATGGACGATGGGAGTGGAGACACTCCTTCAGGTATACTGGGCCAAGAAGAAGAAGAAGAAGAGGAAGAAGAGGAAGAAGAGGAAGAAGAAGAAGAAGAAGAAGAAGAAGAAGAAGAAGAAGAAGAAGAAGAAGAAGAAGAAGCAGCAGCAGAAGCAGCAGCAGCAGCAGCTAAAGGGAGGGGGCAAAATTGTGCTTGTTGAATGTCTGGTTCTTAAACTTTCCCCTTCCCTTGATGCCCCTTTCAACACTCCTGTTTCATGTATTTTTTTTTTAAAAAATGGTTCTGTTGTTGTTTTAATCTGAACTTCCCCTCAAGCTAACAGATGCCAGGGAGGGGAAAAAGGAAATGAAAGCATGTCTCAGCAATCCAGCAGGGGATCGTTGGCCCAGGGGAAGGGTAGAGCATATGCTTTGCATGCAGAAGGCACCAAGCATTCCCACCTGGGACTGGGAGAGAGCCCCACTCCTCTGTCTGAATCCTTGGAGAGCTGCTGCCAGTGAATGTAGATCAGAGTTTCCCAAACCCTGTTTTTTTGGTTCCCATCATCCCTGACCACTGGCTAGGGATGATAGGAGTTGTAGTCCAAAAACAGATAGAGACCCAAGTTTCGGAAACCCTGATACAGTGGTACCTTGGGTTAATAATTTAATTCGTTCTGGAGGTCTGTTCTTAACCTGAAACTGTTCTTAAGCTGAGGTACCACTTTAGCTAATGGGGTCTCCCGCTGCCACCACGCCACCGGAGCACGATTTCTGTTCTCATCCTGAAGCAAAATTCTTAACCCAAGGTACTATTTCTGGGTTAGCAGAGTCTGTAACCTGAAGTGTCTGTAACCTGAAGCGTCTGTACCCTGAGGTACCACTGTATAGACAGACCAATGGTCTGATTTGGTAGGAGACAACTTGCTATTTAAATCAGCACGATGAGGAATAATCAAATCTTACTATTATATTTAAGGGAAGGGTCATAGCTCAGTGACAGAGCAGCTGTTTTGCATGCAGAAGGTCCCAGGTTCAAATCCAGGCATCTCCAGATCCCCTGTCTGAAATCCTGGACAGCCACTGCCAGTCAGTGCAGACAATTCTAAGTTAGATGGCCTGACTCAGTACAAAGCAGTTTTCTATGTTCCAGTGCATGAAAATGGAGACAAACAAAGAACCAGTGTGATCTAGTAGTTAGATTGTTGGGATTCAGTGATCGGGATGCAGACTTGGGTTCAAATCCCTGCTCAGCCAAAGAGCATACCTTTAATAGCTTTCTTTTAGACACCAGGCAGAGCCTGTCCCGTTTGGCAAAGATTTTAACAGTAGTTAAGAACCATCAGGGTCCCACCACAACCCCCTCTCAGTGTTACTTATTTAGAGCAGTTGACCGTTAGGTCCAGTTGTGGCTGACTCTGGGGTTGTGGCGCTCATCTCGCTTTACTGGCCGAGGGAGCCGGCGTACAGCTTCCGGGTCATGTGGCCAGCAGGACTAAGCCACTTCTGGCGAACCAGAGCAGCACACGGAAATGCCGTTTACCTTCCCACCGGAGCGGTACCTATTTATCTACATGCAGTTTGAGGCGCTTTTGAACTGCTAGGTTGGCAGGAGCAGGGACCGAGCAACGGGAGCTCACCCCGTCACGGGGATTCGAACCACCGACCTTCTGATCGGCAAGTCCTAGACTCTGTGGTTTAACCCACAGCGCCACCCGCGTCCCAGTTGGACTCCCTTAGAGCCAATCACCCATTCCCACCACCCTTCTGAGTAATACCCCTCCCCACCTTCTCACTATATAGAAGGATCTGGCAACTTCTGTTTCAGTGTATCTGAAGAAGTGTGCATGCACACGAAAGCTCATACCAAGAACTAACTTAGTTGGTCTTTAAGGTGCTACTGGAAGGAAAAAAAATTCTTTGTTTTCCCTTAGAGCGGTTGAACTCCCTTTTTTAAGCCAAAGGGCTCGCAGAGCAGTTTGTGGACTACAAATTAAAACAAGGCATTACCTGCCCGCAGGCCTAAAAGCGACGGCACAAAAGGAAAAGGCAACAAGCAGGGAAGAGGAAAGAAGTAAACTCAGGCACCATTTCTTAAAGTGAAACAGGAACTCTTATCATGAGGAGCTGGAATGGAAGCAGCTCAGGGGTAGAAAGTGCCAGACAAAACTGGCCTTTCAGCTGACGGCCTTTCTCGTCTCTCCCACTGACGTAGCCTGCTGGAATGACTGCTACCTGGTGGCAGTTGAGGGAGAGAGAGCCTGATGCAGTTGGCCTTTCAAATTCTATTTATACCGCCGTTTTAATGCATTTCTGATGGCTTCCTTTTAGCTGCGCTCATCCTTACGGCATGTGGTTGTTTTTAAGTGGTCTTTGTGCGCGAGGCTAAAAGGGCTTTCGGAGTTAAAAGGCACACACGCACCACTCACCAAAACCTCAACCAACACCAAGTGTGGGGATATAGGCACACATACAGGAACGACAAGAATATTACCGTGTTGAAGAAGGAGGTGCAGAGGAGAGTTAGGAGTGAGATTTTTGAAATAGGCCTCTTTGGTGACAGCTGGGAAGAAAATTTGGCTGCTGGCCAAATTCCTCCCTTGCTACGTACCGCCACACCAGGTCTAGCTTGACCTGTTGGCTTTCAGCCTGTTATCCAACAGCTAAAAGCAAAAGGAGCCCAGGAAGAAAGAAACAAAAAGAGTTGATAATCATAGGTGGGACGTGACTCAGATAATGCTGCAGCCACGATGAAGGCTGGTCCATTCAGGCTTTACCTCAAGAACTTCTGCCTGCCTTTAGTCAACTCCCCACCTGGCTGCCTTCGCACTTACTCCCAGATCATGGGGTGACACTGTCTGTCACCTTCCTCCTCCCTAGTCTTAGGAGGAGGGTGAAGGGGACAAAATTCGAGCAAGCTGGCTCCACTTACCATTGGCTCTGTTAAGGTAAAGGGACCCCTGACCGTTAGGTCCAGTCATGACCGACTCTGGGGTTGCGGCGCTCATCTCGCTTTATTGGCCGAGGGAGCCGGCGTACAGCTTCTGGGTCATGTGGCCAGCATGACTAAGCCGCTTCTGGCGAACCAGAGCAGCGCACGGAAACGCTGTTTACCTTTCCGCCGGAGTGGTACCTATTTATCTACTTGCACTTTGACGTGCTTTCAAACTGCTAGGTTGGCAGGAGCAGGGACCGAGCAACGGGAGCTCACCCCGTTGCGGGGATTCGAACCGCCGACCTTCCGATTGGCAAGTCCTAGGCTCTGTGGTTTAAGCCACAGAGCCACCCGCGTCCCTATTGGCGCTGGTGCCATGCAAGGATTCGGAGACAGGAAGAGCAAGACACACACAGCCTCCATGTCTACTCAGCTGCAGCCTTGGCTCTGCTCAAGGGCTGCTGGATCAGGGCAGGCCGTAATTCTGAGCAAGCTAAGAGCTGGTGACATTTTAACAGCCTGCCAAAATGGGCTCATGAATGCCTGGGGATTAGCTATCCATCAGGAAGCTGGCTTGGAAACGAGCCTGCTTGAGAGGCTGTTGCTTGTGGTCAGGGGAGCTCCTTGTGGAGAGGAGAGAGAGAGAGAAAGAGAGATTCAGGACGGAGCCCTGAATCCCTCCCCAAAATAGTCCTTTTTCGTACAAATGTTCATTGGCTTAGGGCCGTTTCTGTCACAAGATGTGACCGAAAGGTGTCTTCAGGAAAAGGAAGCTAGTGTTTCCCAGACTTGAGTCTCCAGCTGGTTTTGGACTACAACTCCCATCATCCCTAGCCACTGGTCCTGCTAGCTAGGGATGATGGGAGTTGTAGTCCAACAAAAGCTGGAGGCCCAAGTTTTGGAAACACTGAACTAGAAGAGATGGAACTAGAAGAGAAAGTCCCTACCAGAGAAGGACAGCAGATCCATCAAGTTGATGGATTATGTGGAAATGGCTAAAATGACCGGAAGAATAAGATAACAGGAAGACCAAAATTTTAATAAGGAATGGGGGGAATTTATAACCTATCTTTTACATTGTTTTAAATGTTTGTTTTCCTTTTTGGATTGTACCCCCAAGTGTGTTTTATAAGCTGGTCTCCGACTGTAATAAATTATCTATCTATCTAACCTATCTTAAAAAAAACATTGTAAACAGTTAAAATCGTTACTAGGATTGGAATATCGCTTGTAGTTTAAGGGTGAATTTTGGACACAATGGAAATGTAAAAGATGTGGATTCTTATAAAAGATGCCGGAGGAAGTGATTAACAACAGGACCCACAAAGGGGAGGAGGGAAGTCCAGGAGATTCCTTGGAATCTTATTTCCATGTTGCACGTCTGATATGTGAATGTAAACTTTTAATCTTAAAAAAAAAAAGTTTTCTAAAAAGAGGAGACACTGAATGAGAGGGAGGCTTACTGATATTTAATACAGCCACGGTAGCTCAACGAAACGTGCGTATTAATAGGCAGTCAGTGTCTGAATACCAATCACTGAACATCCTGATTTAGGAAGCTGTATGGCTCACTGGTGAAAAGAGATAAGTAGGTGAAATATACTCGGAGTTGATAGTGGATTTCATGCTCTTTATTCAGCTCATAGTGGTGAGGAGGAATGGAAGTTCCCGCAGAATGTCTGTGTTATGTACTGAAGTTCTCACCCTGGGCCAGCAGGGGGATACTGTAGATAGTTATGCAAATAAGGGATCGAAAGTGACATTCAGTGATTGGATAGTTTTAGAAAATTGTTACAGTTACGTTGTACTGGAGCTCTATATAAGCAGGCTGACTGAACCCTTCAGTTCAGTTCTGTTCTGACCTGTGAATAAACATGAGCTGTTTGGAGAATCGCTGTGTCGTCTGATATGTTCACCCACAACTTAACAGTCTGCTTTATATACATTATTTACACAATGGGTCCCATGTGATTGGCTAATTCTGGAATTCTCCTGTAGGCCAATCAGGTTGCGGATTCACTTCCACCTGGAGCTGGATTGGGTGGCTCCTGTGGACCAATCAGACTGCTGAATTCTGGATCCTATTGTTCTAGGACCAATCAGACTGCTGCATTCTGGATCCTATTCAACTCAGTACATTACAGTAGGAATGTCTGCCTTGTTGTGCGTATGCTCTGTATTCGTTCTGAACGGTGTTTGCTTTACTCTGCCTGCTTCCTTCTCCGCCATCACGCAGGGACCCTGGGCACAGACACGGAAGAGCGGTTGGTAGAACATCTCCTGGATCCGTCACGGTACAACAAGCTGATCCGCCCAGCCACCAATGGATCCGAGTTGGTCACTGTGCAGCTGATGGTATCATTGGCCCAGCTCATCAGCGTGGTACGTACCCAAGATGGGGAAGTGGGTTACAGTTGCTCTTCAAATAATTCATATACTTCTTCGAATCTTCTGTAAATCTCTGGTCCCGCAGGTTTCGAATCCTTCCTGTCATTTTGTCCAATTCTGCATAGTCCATTAATTTCGTCTGCCATTCTTCTTTCGTCGGAATTTCTTCTTGCTTCCATTTCTGGGCTAACAGTACTCTTGCCGCAGTTGTTGCATATAAGAACAGTTTGACATCTTGTCTATTAATGTCTAGGATTACAAGTTTTGTAGGGAGAAATATACAAATTGTTACAAAGTAGAAAAATATAGAGATATTGGTTATGAGTTTGAAATGTAATAGGGAAAATAAGAAATGCATACTAAGAGATTAGGTTGGAAAATTTTCAGACAGGACTGATGGAAGTAAAAAAAAATTGAATAAGATGTAGAAGTATGTTTAATTACTGTTGAAAATGATATGTTAAAATGAAGTTATATGGCTTTAGCAGAAATGTTATAAGGAATTAAGTACAAATAGATTTTTAAGGTATTAAAGGGAAAAAAATAAGGTTAGAATAAGTTAAGACAAATTACAGGACAGAAAACAGAGGAAGATGGAAAGGAATTGCTGAAACAGTTAATTGAAATGGAATACGAAAAGGGAGGTGTGAGGAAGTCGTGGAAACAAGTGAATGAAAGATAAGACACTGAAATTAATGGATGTGTTTTAAACTGTGTTTGTTTTGTGTTGTTAATTTAATGTTTTAGTGTTATTGTAATGTAGTGTTTTTGTTTTCGCATTGTATTGTACTGTTTTGTTGAATTCTTTTTCTTTCTTTTATAGTCTTTAAACTGTTAATAAATATTATTTTTTTAAAAAAATAAAATGATATGTTAAAAAACTAATAAAATTAGATGATAGATAGATATAGATAGATAGATAGATGGATAGATAGATGGGGAAGTGGGAACTGCCAAACGGGTCAAATGCTGCTCAAAGCAGAGGTCTTCTGTAAGTCTGGAGGAAGCTTTCTCCCTGGAGCTGCCCTTTTAGAATCAATGAAGTGCAGAGTTCGAAGGGACCTCAATGGTCATCTAGTCCAACCCTCTGCAAGGTGGGCATCACAGCGAAGGAATCCCCGACAGATGGCCACCCAATCTCTGCTTAAAAGGAGAATCTGCCTTCTGAGGGAACCTGCTCCACAGTCAAACAGTTTTCACCTTGCTGAGTTATATTCCTGTGTAGGAATCATTTTGGAGAAAATCTGGCCCTTTTTTAGGTCATCCTCCTTGGTATCATTGGACGCGGGTGGCGCTGTGGGTTAAACCACAGAGCCTAGGACTTGCTGATCAGAAGGTCGGCGGTTCGAATCCCCGCGACGGGGGGAGCTCCCGTTGCTCGGTCCCTGCTCCTGCCAACCTAGCAGTTCGAAAGCATGCCAGTGCAAGTAGATAAATAGGTACCGCTCCGGCGGGAAGGTAAACGGCGTTTCCATGTGCTGGTCTGGTTTGCCAGAAGCGGCTTAGTCATGCTGGCCACATGATTCCTATAATACAAAAGCTGTACGCCGGCTCCCTCAGCCAGTAAAGCGAGATGAGCGCCGCAACCCCAGAGTCGGTCATGACTGGACCTAATGGTCAGGGGTCCCTTTACCTTTACCTTACCTTGGTATCATTATATGTGTCTTTCCCAGCCGGTCTGTTTCTTAATGTTTCTAGTCTTTCTAAAATTTCAGCTTGGATTGAGGATGGGAATGACCAGAATTGATTTATTAGAGTGTTTTCTTCTATAGAGAAATTGTCCTTTTGCTCGCTCACAGGGCATTGCAAATCGTGTAAGGGTGTGCTTTTCCTTTATAATTTTGGGGTCTCTTGCTTATGATGATCAGACCAGACCTTTAGGAGTTGGTTCTCCTTTTTGGATTTTTCCTGGTCCTCTTCTAAAGGTAAAGGTAAAGGTACCCCTGCCCGTACAGGCCAGTCGTGTCCGACTCTGGGGTTGCGCGCTCATCTCGCTCTAGAGGTCGTGAGCCAGCGCCGTCCAAAGACACTTCCAGGTCACGTGGCCAGCGTGATGAAGCTGCAGCTGGCGAGCCAGCACCAGCGCAGCACACGGAAACGCCATTTACCTTCCCACTATAGAGCGCTCCCTATTTATCTACTTGCACTTAAGAGTGCTTTCAAACTGCTAGGTGGGCAGGAGCTGGGACCGAACGACGGGAGCTCACCCCGCTGCGGGGATTCGAACCACCGACCATACGATCAGCAAGTCCTAGGCACTGAGGTTTTACCCACAGCGCCACCCGCGTCCCTCTTCTACCATTGGCTTATGTCAGGTGGTGGTGTGGTTGCTCGAGAGCAAACAGGCAAGACTCCAACCTGTCTTTTCCAGGCTTTATTGTTAGTGTAAACTATTTACAGTGAAGAGCATCACAAGTTCATGTCCGGCTAAGTCGCTAGCAGAATCTGGGAGTGGCCGGTCCTTGTATCTCCCCCAGCATAACAGTCGTGTGACCCCCATCCTCCTCCTCCCCTCTCTGCGCTGAAACCTACTGCGCAGAGTGGGCGCTGGCAAAGGGGGACTTGCCTCCCCTCCGCTTTGCTCAGGCTCGGTGTTGAGGCTCTCCCCAGCATCTCCTGGTCCCTCCGCCCCTTCCCCACTGGAGGCGGAGCTTTCCTCTTTGCCAGAGGAGGAACTGCTTCTCAAGATCTTGAAAGGTGATCATTGCTTGTACCGAGTAACCATCATAATGTAAGTACTCTCTATAATGTGGTGTCATCCTCCCCAAAGCTTGTGGTGCTACAACTCCCACCACCTCTGACCATTGGCCATGCCGGGAGCTGG
Organism: Podarcis filfolensis; assembly: GCF_964270895.1. Lineage (NCBI taxonomy): Eukaryota > Metazoa > Chordata > Lepidosauria > Squamata > Lacertidae > Podarcis > Podarcis filfolensis. The sequence continues at coordinate 8,640,889 of NC_139620.1, forward strand.
AGCTTGTGTTCAAAGAAGATTGGACAGGAGCTATCAGTAGCTACTGGCCACAATGCCTCCACGACTGAAGGCAGCAATGCTGCTTAGAACCAGTTGCTGGAAGCTGCAGGAGCGGGGATGGCTTTTGTGCACAGGAGCTGCCCGCATCTGGTTGGCCACTGTGAGAACAGGACGCTGGACTAGCCATTGGCTTGACCCAGTGGGCTCTTCTCGTGTTCTTCACTTCAATTCAAAGTGTTGGTGTTGACCTTGAAAGCCCTAAACGGCCTCAGTCCAGTATATCTGAAGGAGCGTTTCCACCCCCATCGTTCTGCCCGGATGCTGAGGTCCAGCGCCGAGGGCCTTCTGGCAGTTCCCTCCCTGCGAGAAGCCAAGTTACAGGGAACCAGGCACAGGGCCTTCTCGGTAGTGGCACCCGCCCTGTGGAACGCCCTCCCATCAGATGTCAAAGAGAAAAATAACTACCAGACTTTTAGAAGACATCTGAAGGCAGCCCTGTTTAGGAAAGCTTTTAATGTTTGATGTATTGTGGTATTTTAATACAGTGATACCCCGGGTTACATACGCTTCAGGTTACATACGCTTCAGGTTACAGACTCCGCTAACCCAGAAATAGTACCTTGGGTTAAGAACTTTGCTTCAGGATGAGAACAGAAATCGTGCAGCGGCAGCAGGAGTCCCCATTAGCTACAGTGGTGCCCCAGGTTAAGAACAGTTTCAGGTTAAGAATGGACCTCCGGAAGGAATTAAGTTCTTAACCCGAGATACCACTGTATTTTGTTGGAAGCCGCCAGAGTGGCTGGGGAAGCCCAGCCAGATGGGCGGCGTATAAATAATAAATTGTTGCTGCTGTTGTTGTTGTTCTGATGCCTTTTCTTTTTCTTCTGTTGACAGCACGAGCGGGAGCAGATCATGACCACCAACGTGTGGCTGACCCAGGTAAGTTGCCAGAGACATGTGTAAGCATTACTTATAGGTGTTTATTCAGCATAGTTCAGGAACAAAGGAAAAACATGTCTGCTTCCCTTCGTGTCCGACAAAAGAGCAAAGCAATAGCAATATACAAACGGACGTTCCCAGCAAGCCTGTGCTGGAAGTAAACAGGCATGTGACACACAACAGTCATGCCTGTTTCTTTTAAGGTGGAACAGAACTATATCCTAATAGAACCTTGCAAGCCACATGCATCTTTTTAATACTAAAAAAAACCCAAAATAAGCCACTCTCACCTACCTGGAGATTCAGGACCTCCCCCTGCCACCTGGAAGGAGTGAGGCAAAACTGGAGACTTCAGGTCAGGCTTGGGGATTTGGCCATCCCGATTGTGTCAAGCACCCCCCACCCCATCTCTCTTTCTCTCTCCATTGCAGGAATGGGAGGATTATCGCCTTACGTGGAACCCAGAGGAGTTTGATGACATGAAGAAGGTGCGGCTGCCATCCAAACACATCTGGCTTCCGGATGTTGTGCTCTACAACAAGTAGGTGCACCTCGGCATTCTTTTTTTATATAAATTTTTATTAATTTTCCAACATATATTAAGACACAGTACAACTGACAATACATAAACAAACAAACATATAAACATGTATAATTTCATAACCTCTTTTTCTTAAACCTTGTTTCAACGACTTCCCCATACCTCCCTTTTCTGCATCCCTGTTTTAAACTTTTCCAGCAACCCCTAATTTCAATTTGGTGCACCTCGGCATTCTTTGCCCTTGGTCTAATGCTTGCGGATCTCAGACGACAACAGTGAACCTGCAATTCATGGACTGCAGAACCATCTGGAGGGGCCACCCTGGCCCCATCTTCCTCCTTGTCACAACGCCGCGGTATCAGAAGAGCTTTCAAAGCCAGGCGTAGGGGACCTTTGGCCTTCCAAACGTTGCTGGACTACAACTCCCATGAGCCCCAGCAAGCATGGCTAATGGGCAGCGATGATGGGAGGTGTCGTTCAGCAACATCTGGAGGGCCAAAGGTCCCCTACACTTGCTTTTTTTGGGGGGGGGGGATTTGATATCCTGCCTTTCACTCCCCTTCAGGAGTCTCTAAGCGGCTAACATTGTCCTTTCCCTTCCTCCCCCACAACAAACACTCTGTGAGGTGAGTGAGGCTGAGAGACTTCAGAGAAGTGTGACTGGCCCAAGGTCACCCAGCAGCTGCAGGTGGAGGAGCGGATATGCGAACCCGGTTCACCAGATTACGAGACTACCGCTCTTAACCACTACACCACACTTGCCTGCTGCTAGATAGGGATTGAGGTGGTTTAAAAGCAGGTTAGAAAGTGGAACATGCTTGTGTGTGTGTGTGTGTGTGTGTGTGAGAGAGAGAGAGAGAGAGAAAGAGACCGTGTATGTTTGATTGAGAGTGAGTGTATATGTGTGAGAGACAGAGTAACTGTACGTTTATTGGATCTGAAATAACAACAACAACAACAACAACAACAACAATAATAATAATAATAATTTTTATTTGTACCCCGCCCTCCCCTGCCAGAGGTGGGCTCAGGGCGGCTAACACCAATAAAATAAAATCACAGTAAAAACATAATAGGGGGAAAAGAGAGGGAGAAAAAAAAACCAATTTAAAATACAGGTTAAAATGCAGCCTGATTTTAAAATAGCTGATAAATAAGGACCATAAGGTGAGGGAAACATAAGGGTCAGACTGAGTCCAAACCAAAGGCCAGGCAGAGCAGCTCCATCTTGCAAGCCCTGCGGAAAGATGTCAAGTCCCGCAGGGCCCTAGTCTCTTGTGACAGAGCATTCCATCACGTTGGGGCTAGTGCTGAAAAGGCCCTGGCCCTAGTTGAGACCAATCTAACCTCCTTGAGGCTCGGGGCTCGGTGTTGTTATTTGTGGACCTTAAGGTCCTCCGTGGGGCATACCAGGAGAGGCGGTCCCGTAGGTATGTGGGTCCTAGGCCGCATAGGGTTTTAAAGGTCAAAACCAGCACCTTAAACCTGACCCTGTACTCCACCGGGAGCCAGTGCAGTTGGTTCTAGAAAGAGAGGTGCTGGAACTCACCACGAAACACGAATGCCTCCCTTGTTCTCTTAGAATGGCAATGGCGCCCACCTGAGAGGTGCTGGAACTGAGTTCCGGCTGAAACAAAAGCCCTGGTTTCCGCATGGAACTGTAGAGTAAGAAAGGACCACGAGGGTCGTCCAGTCCAACATTAAATAGTTTTTAATTGTTTTTATATAGGGAAGCGGTTTTATAGACCAATTTTCTTCTTTTCATTGTTTCGGCTGTGGAGGTTCCTACTGTGAAAGCGCTTCAAACTATGTTATGGGCCACGATTCATAAACAGAATAAAAGGCAGAGTCCGGGTGGCCTGCATTATGATGAACGTGTTGATGGCATGGGTAGGGCTGTGCACATGGTGTGTAAGCTCTGATCTGTGCACCTGCACCGTCAGGCTTCGGAGAATCGGATCCCTCCCCTGATTGCAGTGAATAAGCAGATCAAATGAAAGCAGCGTTCTTACCAGTTAGTTTCTTTAATAAACACAGCGAGAGACAAAGAAATGCATATCTCTCGAGAAATGGCGGTGCTCCCAGTAAAGGTTTTCCCCTCCTCTGCCCCCATTAATCTTTGCCACTCCTATGTTGGGTAACCTGAGCTTGTTGCTGCTGTGCTCTCTGTTCTATCACTCTTGGAGCCCGTCTAGTCCTAGGTGAAGGGGGGTCTGGAATGCTGTCCAAGGACACTGAATCTGCCAGCTGACCCTCTGCTGGTGTTTCCTCTTCTAGCTGTTCCTTATCCAGTATTTCCCAGCTTTTCACCTCTGGGCTATGCCCTTCTACAAACCACTGTTCTAAATCAATACTGTCCTCCTGCCCTTGGGAAGGTTCAGGGCAGCGGCTCCCACCATTCCTCCTCAGTCCAGCCTCTGACATGCACCTTCTAGACCAGGGGTAGGCAACCTAAGGCCCGGGGGCCAGAACCGGCCCAATCGCCTTCTCAATCCAGCCCGCGGACGGTCTGGGAATCAGCGTGTTTTTACATGAATGTGTCCTTTTATTTAAAATGCATCTCTGGGTTATTTGTGGGGCATAGGACTTCATTCATTTCCCACCCCCCCAAAAAATATAGTCCAGCCCACTACATGGCTTGAGGGACGGCGGACTGTCCCACGGCTGAAAAAGGTTGCGGACCCCTGTTCTAGACCAACAATGAGCATTGCTTCCCCTTCTTCTCCCCTTCCCCAGCGCCGACGGGATGTACGAGGTGTCCTTCTACTCCAACGCCGTGGTCTCCTACGACGGCAGCATCTTCTGGCTCCCTCCGGCCATCTACAAGAGTGCCTGCAAAATCGAGGTGAAGCATTTCCCCTTTGACCAGCAGAACTGCACCATGAAGTTCCGCTCATGGACTTACGACCGGACGGAGATCGACCTGGTGTTGAAGAGCGAGGTGGCCAGCTTGGACGACTTCACCCCCAGCGGGGAGTGGGACATCATCGCCCTGCCGGGACGGCGGAATGAGAACCCCAACGACTCCACCTACGTGGACATCACCTACGACTTCATCATCCGCCGCAAGCCGCTGTTCTACACCATCAACCTCATCATCCCTTGCATCCTCATCACCTCCTTAGCCATCCTGGTCTTCTACCTGCCTTCCGACTGCGGCGAGAAGATGACCCTCTGCATCTCGGTCCTCTTGGCCCTCACCGTCTTCCTGCTTCTGATCTCCAAGATCGTGCCGCCCACCTCGCTGGACGTGCCGCTGGTGGGCAAGTACCTGATGTTCACCATGGTCTTGGTGACCTTCTCCATTGTCACCAGCGTCTGCGTGTTGAATGTCCACCACCGCTCGCCCACCACCCACACCATGCCGCCCTGGGTCAAGGTGGTCTTCCTGGACAAGCTGCCCACCCTCCTCTTCATGAAGCAGCCCCGGCAGAACTGCGCCCGCCAGAGGCTGCGCCAGAAGCGGCAGAACCAGGAGCGGACGACCGGGAGCTTCTTCCTCCGCGAAGGAGCCAGGTCCTGCACTTGCTACGTCAACCCGTCCACGGTCAAGAAGTTCGGGACGGGGAGCGGCGGCGATGGCGGGGGAAGGCCCTTTACGGAAACGTCGGAGCCGGGAGTCAACGGTTACCGGGACAGGCCGGGTCAAACGGTGCCACCGCCAGGCCCCTGTTGCTGCGGCCTGGAGGAGGCTGTGGACGGAGTACGCTTCATCGCGGATCATATGAAGAGCGAAGACGACGACCAGAGTGTGAGTGTCTGGAAGGGAAGGGGCTTGAGGGCAGGGTGGTGGTGGTGGTGGGGCTTTGTGGCCTTAAGTCAGTCTTGTAAATAACATACCCGCCAACATTTTTCTGAAGGAGCGTCTCCACCTCCATCGTTCAGCCTGGACACTGAGGTCCAGCTCCGAGGGCCTTCTAGCAGTTCCCTCACTGCAAGAAGTGAGGTTACAGGGAACCAGGCAGAGGGCCTTCTTGGTGGTGGCACCCACCCATCAAGGAAATAAATAACTGTCTGACTTTTAGAAGACATCTGAAGGCAGTCCTGTTTAGGGAAGTTTTTAATGTTTGATGTTTCACTGTTGTTTTTTATTTAAAGTTTTTTGTGACAGAAAAAGGAGTAAAAACTAGAAAAAAAACTTACAACCACAATCATTCAAAATAATTCAAATTACAAACACAATCATTTTACTCTTATATCACATTCTCAATAATTTTCCAAATACCACCCCTCCCCCCCACCCAACCTCCCCTCACTCATGTGAGATCTTATTGGCATTTGTATTATTGCTTCTTGTTGTGTTAGCAGTTATTTATATGTAATAGTCATATCCTTTATAATATCATCTTGTAGCCTTGCTAGTCTTTCCTTTTACATTTATGTTAAACTTAATTTCCATATCCATATTTTTTCATATGTATCTCTACACACTCCCACTCTCTCTTAATTTTTTGCTTGGGGCAGCCCCTAATTGATGCCGTTAATTTTGCAATCACCATAAATTCACAGATCTTAATTCTCCATTCTGAAATATTTTTCCTGTTTTCCATTTTTCTGCCACTAGTAATCTAGCCGCCGCTGTCACATAGAGGAATATATTCTTCTTATCTTTGGGGATATTGTTGGTTGGTTTTATTGTGTTTTTAATATTCTGTTGGGAGCTGCCCAGAGTGGCTGGGGAAACCCAGTCAGATCGGTGGTGTATAAATAAATTATTACTATTAATATTATTAAGAAAATAAGGACGTCCTGTTCCTAAAGAATACTAATAATTCCCCACCCATTTGACTGTGCTGCCACAGCTACTCTGAGCGGCTTTCAACATATACAAAAACATTAAAAACATTTATACAGGACTGCCTTCTGATGTCTTCTAATGGTTTTGTAGTTACTGATCTCCTTGGCTCGGGAGTCACTCCACACCCTCCAACATTTCTCTGATGAAAATAGGGACGTCCTAAGGGAAAGTGGGACATTCCGGGATCAAATCAGAAACCGGGACGGCTTCTGCAAATCAGGACCATCCCTGGAAAATAGAGACCCTTGGAGGGCCTGAAATAAGCCCACAAAAAGTTACTATGCTAGAAAAATGCAACCTGTACTGCTGACAGAAGTAGTGCGACTCATGCATGCAACACGCTGGCGATTAATATACACAGAACAATAATTATACATACTTTATCAGCCTTCTGAGAAAAATACAAAACATTAAACAAAGCCACAGAGATTTGCGAACTACCCAGCCTAAGATGAACTTACATTGTCTGGTTTCAATAGAGTTTTCAAATGCTTAACTCAGTCTTTTAGATAAGTTCATGAAGATACCAACAAAAGGTCAGTTCGGTGTTATTCACAATACCGAGAGATGCTAGTGGAGTTGTAGATAGATGTTAATAAAGTTAATGAAGTTGTAGACGACAGGGTGCCAGCATTTTGCACCTGTTTCGCCCTGGCAGTCCAAGTAATCAAGAGGCCGCTGTTCGCCCCCGATGGGGCCCTTTAACTGGGGCTTGCAGGTAGCCACTCCCAAGGTAGTTTTCCGGGCTTCTTCAGTGATCTAATCTCAAAGTCTTGATACGTAAATTGAAATTCAACCTTATAGAGAATACTCTTTCTTTTTTTAAAAAAAATAATATTTATTCAGGTTTTGAAAGATTACAAAATTAAAGAAAAAGAAAAGAAAAGAAAGAGCAAAAACACAGGGGAAAAAAACAATTAAGAAAAAAAACAACAAATCAATCCTTCCATAACTTACCTTTCATTTGCTTGTTTCCTTGACCTTCTCACACCTCCCTTTTTTGTGTTCTAGTTCAATTAGCTATTTCAGCAAATCCTTTCCATCTTTGTTCTTATCCTAATAATTTATCTTAATATAATGTAACTTTACATTCTCACCAATTAACAATCTATTTTTACTTAATCTTTTACAACCTTTCTGCTAAAACCGCGTAACTTCATTCCAACATCCTTCTAACATTCCGAGAATACTCTTTCTCGGCTTAAGCTTAAGAGACTGATTTGCTTTGTTTAATGTTTTGTATATTTCTCAGAAGGTTGATAAAGTATGTATATTTATTGTTCTGTGTATATTAATCCCCAACGTGTTGCATGAGTCGCACCACGAAAAGTTACTAGCTTGCTGTGTGTGTGTGTGTGTGTGTGTGTGTGTGTGTGCAGGATACTAGCGCTGCCCTCCTGCTCACTCCTCCAACCCCACTCCCATTCCCCCCTTTATCCCTCACCTATTCCCTTGCAGCTCCTCCAGCCCCCTCTGCTCACAGTTTTCTGCAAGGCCCCCCCATCAAAGTTTTCCCCAACGCCTTTTAAAGGAGAGTGGGTGCTTCAGAGAGCGGTCATCTGGTCGAACCGCCTGCAATCCAGGAATCTCAGCTAAAGCTTCCATGACAGCATCCTTTAGTCCCAAGACACCTGATAGGACTCGCTTTCTAATTTATTTCTTTACCACATGTACATACAGTGGCAATGATCTCTGGGTGAAAACCAAACTTCCTGTCTTTGATATAAAGACATAAGAAAAGCCCCTGCTGGACTAAGCTAATCACCCATCAGATGGGTGGGGTACAAATAATAAGATTATTATTACCTAATCCTGCATCCTGTTCCCCAGGGAGCTCTGAGAACTGTAGCCGTTTGAGGGTCACAGGAGTTTCCTAACAGCTCACAGCACCCTTAAACTACAGTTCCCAGGATTCTTTGCAAGGGGAGGAGCCATGAGCGTTTAACGTGGTACAGTGGTACCTCGGGTTACAGACGCTTCAGGTTACAGATGCTTCAGGTTACAGACTCCGCTAACCCAGAAATAGTACCTCGGGTTAAGAACTTTGCTTCAGGATGAGAACAGAAATCGTGCCGCCACAGCGGGAGGCCCCATTAGCTCATGTGGTACCTCAGGTTAAGAACAGTTTCAGGTTAAGAACGGACCTCCGGAATGAAATAAGTTCTTAACCTGAGGTACCACTGTATTGCAATTGCAGTTGCTTTCAATGTGTGGTCTTGGGCTAAGGTTACCAGATTTTTTTCAATGAATCTGGGGACATTTTTTCAACTTCCTATTGAATAGATGGATTTTGTCAAGGGACTGATTTGTAAACCCGAGGACTGTCCCAGGAAACAGGGACATCTGGTAATCTTACCTATGTAGCTATGTAGAACTTCCTTGTTCAGGCAAAGTCTACCTCTGAATTCCAGTAGCTGGGGAACAAACTCAGTGGTTGCCTTTAAGGGTTTGATTTGGACACGTCTGCCTGAACACATTACAGTGGTACCTCGGGATAAGAACTTAATTCGTTCTGGAGGTCCATTCTTAACCTGAAACTGTTCTTAATCTGAGTTACCACTTTAGCTAATGGGGCCTCCCGCTGCCGCCGCACAATTTCTGTTCTCATCCTGAAGCAAAGTTCTTAACCCGAGGTCTATTTCTGCGTTAGCGGAGTCTGTAACCTGAAGCGTCTGTAACCCGAGGAACCGCTGTATAACTCGACGCTTCGTTCTGATCAGTCAGGGCACTTCTTACAAAGCTTTCCCCACTATATCTCGAATCATCACCTCCTGAAACATGATGCACTGTTTGTTTGGGTTTTTTTTAGAAAAAGGCTGTGGCAATTTCCCATCCGTTTGACGTTTCCTGGGGGAGACACAGCTCTTCCTTGCTTCTTCCCCATCTCCCTGCCGCCTCTCCTTTGCCAAGCCATGAGTCAGAATACCCTGTCCTTTACTGACCTGTTCCCCACCTCTGAGTGCAGGGCAGCTGTGTTCTCCAACTGAGACACCGGCGAGCTCCAGAATCAATATTTCCCTTCTGCTCGGCTGGATCCCTGTGCTGAAGGCGCATGAAAAATTCATGTGCCGTGAGATATGGATGTAAGGGAGGGAGAGACAGAGAGAGAGAAGTCGGGAGAAGCAGACTTCTATTTCTTGGATGTCTGCTGCTTTGTTGGTGTAATAATAATAATAATAATAATAATAATAATACAGTGGTACCTCAGGTTACATATGCTTCAGGTTACAGACTCTGCTAACCCAGAAATAGTACCTTGGGTTAAGAACTTTGCTTCAGGATGAGAACAGAAATCGTGCTCTGGCGGCATGGCGGCAGCAGGAGGCCCCATTAGCTAAAGTGGTGCTTCAGGTTAAGAACAGTTTCAGGTTAAGAACAGACCTCCAGAACGAATTAAGTACTTAACCTGAGGTACCACTGTAATAATAATAATAATAATTAATAATAATTATTATTATTTGTACGCTGCCCATCTGACTGGGTTGACCCAGCCACTCTGGGCAGCCTCCAACATACATAAAAACATAATAAAACATTACAAGGGGTGCTGGGGGTTTTTCGGGCATTTGTTCAAATCCTTCCCCCATCCATCTGTGGCCAGAGAGCAATGGGTTAAAGGTAGCCCCCGCCACCGCCACCGCCTTCCCCACCAAAGCAAATCATTCATCTGATCTGGTAGCCTTGCCAGAAACTACTTGCAGAAGGAGATGCTCTATGCCCACTGGACCAGGGAGGTGTCAGGTATGAAGCAGTTGCCATAGGAACCGAGAGGAAGGGGAACCTGGAACGGCAGCAGAGTGATGTCACTGCCCCAGGCTGCGCTCTGAGGCTGCAGGTTTGGGGCCAAGCCAGCTGAGCACTGATGGGGGGGGGGGAGGAGACCGGAGAGACTCTCCCTTCGTCACCCTCAGTCGAAGGCAGGAATGCTTCTGAATACCAGTTGCTGGAAACTACTGGAGGGACGCGGGTGGTGCTGTGGGTTAAACCACAGAGCCTAGGGCTTGCCGATCAGAAGGTCGGCGGTTCGAATCCCTGCAATGGGGTGAGTTCCCGTTGCTCGGTCCCTGCTCCTACCAACCTAGCAGTCCGAAAGCACGTCAAAGTGCATGTAGATAAATAGGTACCGCTCTGGCGGGAAGGTAAATGGCGTTTCGCCAGAAGCGGCTTAGTCATGCTGGCCACATGACCCAGAAGCTGTACGCCGGCTCCCTCAGCCAGTAAAGCAAGATGAGCACCGCAACCCCAGAGTCGGCCATGACTGGACCTTATGGCCAGGGGTCCCTTTGCCTTTACCTTTACTGGAGGTGAGAGGGATGCAGGTGGCGCTGTGGTCTAAATCACAGAGCCTAGGGCTTGCCACCATTGCTCAGTCCCAGCTCCTGTCCACCTAGCAGTTCAAAAGCACGTCAAAGTGCAAGTAGGTAAATAGGTACCACTCTGGCACAAGGTAAATGGCATTTCTGTGCGCTGCTCTGGTTCGCCAGAAGCGGCTTAGTCATGCTGGCCACATGACCCGGAAGCTGTACGCCGGCTCCCTCGGCCAATAAAGCGAGATGAGCGCCACAACCCCAGAGTCAGGCACGACTGGACCTAATGGTCAGGGGTCCCTTTACCTTTACCTTATAGCGCAAAGGTAAAACTTAGATTTGGCACTCTGCCCAATTTTTGCCCTGCTCATCACTGGTGTGTGTGGCCCCCAGAATGCGGCCCTTAGGGAGAAAGAAGGCTCCCCATTCCTGAGCCAGCCTTTATGATTTGCATTTTACAAATTTCCATATTACCCACTTAATAGAATAAAACTCTCTGAGGCTTTAAAGACACTCTTGTGGGCAATGAGAAGTGAACAATAAGCAAATATTCCTTTTGGCACAAAGTTCCCAGCCTTCTTGCTTTTTCCTGGCAAAGGATTTGGGTCTCACCCTTGAGAACTGGCATACTTCAGAAAATAAATCTTAAAAACCCCATGTAAACATGGGTCTATGAGAGATTTCACACTTAAATATAATTGGAAGCTGAGCTGGAGCTGAGGACGAGTGTATCCTCTGTGTACTGTGTTTGAGACTCCCTCCCCATTCTCCCGGTATAGGTATGGCCCATACAGAGAATTTAGAAGCCTTGGAAACCCAGCTTTCATTTAAAAGCATATCCAGGGCTCTAGCCCTCATGAGAATGAAAATAAAATTGACCCAGAGCAGAAACCTGAAGGACTTTCCTGGTTTGCCAGCAAACCAGGCTTCAGATAGCCTTCAGGGAGCTGTCATTTCAGAGCCTAGGGCTTGCCGATCAGAAGGTTGGCGGTTCAAATCCCCGCCATGGGGTGAGCTCCCGTTGCTCAGTGCCTGCTCCTGCCAACCTAGCAGTTCGAAAGCACGTCAAAGTGCAAGTAGATAAATAGGTACCGCTCTGGCGGGAAGATAAACGGCGTTTCCGTGCGCTGCTCTGGTTCGCCAGAAGCGGCTTAGTCATGATGGCCACATGACCCGGAAGCTGTACGCCGGCTCCCTCGGCCAATAAAGCGAGATGAGCGCCGCAACCCCAGAGTCGGCCACGACTGGACCAAATGGTCAGGGGTCCCTTTACCTTTACCTAACACAACTGTAAAGGGTGCAATCAACACAGGGAACTCTATTGTTGTTTTTGTTTAATGCTAACTTTACTATTCTGCTTTTCACCATCGGTTTGAAGGCAGTTTGCAAAATTAGCAAAAAAAAACTTCCTAAAACAAAAGCAGTAATTAAAACCAGCATTACAGAAAAGAAAGTAAGTGGAGGGGAGCCCAGGCTGAAACTGTTCTTTAAAAGCAGGCTAAGCAGTCTGCTCTTTAAAATATTTAAGCAGGTCTTGCCTCTCCCCAGGAACAGGTTCTGTGGCAGGAAGGGAAGGAGGCTAAAAATCACAAAAGGAGAATTAGCAACACACACCCCACTTAGGATTCTCTGGGGGTTGGGGAGGGGCGTGCAACATTTGAAATTGTAAAAAAAACAAAACCCCACTAATAATTGTGGTGGCTGGTACTCATTGGGGCTGTTAGGGCAGCGGACCAAAAATAAAAGTAGTATAAGTAAGGTAAAGGGACCCCTGACCATTAGGTCCAGTCGCAGACGACTCTGGGGTTGCAGCACTCATCTCGCTTTATGGGCCAAGGGAGCCGGCATACAGCTTCTGGGTCATGTGGCCAGCATGACTAAGCCGCTTCTGGCGAACCAGAGCAGTGAATGGAAACGCCGTTTACCTTCCCACCGGAGCAGTACCTATTTATCTACTTGCACTTTGACGTGCTTTCGAACTGCTAGGTTGGCAGGAGCAGGGACTGAGCAACGGGAGCTCACACCATCGCGGGGATTCGAACCGCTGACCTTCTGACCGGCAAGTCCTAGGCTCTGTGGTTTAACCCACAGCGCCACCCGCATCCCTAAAAAAGTAGTATAGACACCAACAATTGGGAAACACTGGCCTGCAGGTGCTCTGATTGGAGAACAGCCTTTGCCAAAGGTGGTCATGGACTTTGAAGACACTCAAACTCAGGACAAAAGGGAGAAACGTGCTAAGAGGAAAGCACGTTTGGCAAACCTCACCGTGATGAACTCGCGCCCGGGAACTTATGCCCCACTGTGGAAGGATGTGTGGATCCAGAACTGGCCTCCACAGTCACTTACGGACTCACTGTTAAAACCGTGTTTATGGGAGACAATCTTACTCAGCTATGAGTGATCACTATAGAAGAAAGAAGAAGAAGATCAACAGCAGGTGGCGCCAGAGATGATGGCAGGCAAGGCCAATTGCTTCTGCTCTTCCTATCTGCTCTGTTCTACAAGGGCAAAACTGAGACCCAGAAGGAGAAAGCTAACAGCCAGGGCTACCCATTGGACTGGCTGTAAGGAAGGAGGAAGGGGCCTGACCAGGAGTGTGGTGGCGAATTCAGAAGTGCAGGGTCCCTTCAAGACAGTCACAGAAATCGCCCCTCATACACCCCTAAGATTAGACAGTGATCATATAATTACAGTGGTACCTCGGGTTAAGTACTTAATTCTTTCCGGAGGTCCGTTCTTAACCTGAAACTGTTCTTAACCTGAAGCACCACTGTAGCTAATGGGGGCTTCCTGCTGCCCCTGCACCGCCGGAGCACGATTTCTGTTCTCATCCTGAAGCAAAGTTCTTAACCTGAAGCACTATTTCTGGGTTAGCGGAGTCTGTAACCTGAAGCGTATGTAACCCGAAGTACCACTGTATACAATTATGCCATAACCCTGGGCAACCGGGGGGGGGCACTGGGTGGATCTTTGCACCCCGGCACTGCATATGCTTAAGACAGCCCAGATTGGGCTTTCTGTGGAGTGTGTGTGTTGTGTTGTGTTGTGTTGTGTTGTGTTGTGTTGTGTTGTGTTGTGTTTTGTTTTGCCTTGCCTTGCCTTGCCTTGCCTTGCCTTGCCTTGCCTTGCCTTGCCTTGCGACACAGGTGGCACTGTGGGTTAAACCACAGAGCCTAGGACTTGCCGATCAGAAGGTCGGCGGTTCGAATCCCCACGACGGGGTGAGCTCCCGTTGCTCGGTCCCTGCTTCTGCCAACCTAGCAGTTCGAAAGCATGAACTGCAAGTAGATAAATAGGTACCGCTCCGGCGGGAAGGTAAACAGCGTTTCCGTGCGCTGCTCTGGTTCGCCAGAAGCGGCTTAGTCATGCTGGCCACATGAACTGGAAGCCGTACGCCGGCTCCCTCGGCCAATAAAGCGAGATGAGCGCCACAACCCCAGAGTCAGTCACGACTGGACCTAATGGTCAAGGGTCCCTTTACCTTTTACCTTACCTTACCTTACCTTACCTAGATCTGGCACCTGTTTGGTCAGAAGCGGGCCCCACAAGTGGGCCCACACACAACAGGTGCTTGCCAAGCCAAAACGGGTTCCAGCTGACAGATGCTAACTTCTGTATCATTGCCCTTTCCCCAGGTGAGCGAGGACTGGAAGTACGTTGCCATGGTGATCGACCGCCTCTTCCTGTGGATCTTCGTCTTCGTCTGCGTCTTTGGCACCATCGGCATGTTCCTGCAGCCTCTCTTCCAGAACTATGCCACCAACTCCCTCTTGCAGATCAACCACGGTGGTTCCGGCTCCAAGTAGCATCTGGGCTCGCCCTTCTCCTTGGCCAACCTGTTCGGAGCGAGCGGAGAGAGGCGGGCCAAGGAAGATTAAAGAGAGAGGGAGGGAGGAGGGAGGGAGATGGAGCAGGACAGAGAGACACCCTACCCAATCCCTGCTTTTTATGGACGCTGGCCTGAGGCGCGCTCAATATGGGATTGTGGGCCCTTTCCCCTGCTGTCTGCCATTGCCCCGGCTCAAGATTCAGTACTGAGAACAGAGCCTTGCTTGCAGAGAAGCCGGCCAGAGCTAAAACGACAATACTGGAATAGGTTGGTTTCTTCCAGGCTGCCAGGTTGATATGGTAGCTCAACAGTAGAGCACCTGCTTTGCATGCGGAAGGTCGTAGGTTCGATCCCCAGCTTCCCCACTTAAAAAAAATAATGGGTGGTGGTGGTGGAAAAGGTTGCAGCAGGGTCAGGCCTGGCTGTCTGATCTGCTTATTTTAAGGCAGCTTCCTCCATTCCCATTGATCAGAGGTGTCAGCTCCAAGCAGCCAGGAGGAGTCAGTTCCTTCCAAGAGGCTGAGGTCAAGTTCCTGGACGGCTGTCTGGATGCGTTATGGGGCACAGGGGGCAGTGAGTCTTGCAGCCTCGAGGGCATTTTGGATACGGACTACAGCTTTCTCCCTGCCCCCCACCCCATACCCCCTGGCTTGTGCCAATTACGGGGAACCAGCTCCCAACTCAGGGAAAAAATAATCATCATCTATGTGTCTATATAGAATTAAATATCCACATCTACACTCTCCATCTCTGAGGAGCAGCTGCAGATTGGAAGGCCACCCTGGGGGCGCAACCCTCGGCGGGGAGAGGTGTGGGGTGGGGAGAGCTTGGCGGAAAAAAAAGGACATTTTGCAGGGGGGCTCCTAGGACCACCCGTGAGATTTGACCAATACATCCACAAGGTCAGGTGGCAACCCTGCGAGAAGAAGGGACTCTCGGGATCTCTCAGGACAGACTGATGCCAGGACCACGTCTCCTAACAATATGTGTATGTGTGGCCAGAGGAGATGGAGTGTAGACTGGTGCTCCAGCCACCCAGGGTCTGGTTCAGGCGGGGTCTTCCATTCTGGGCCATCACCAGCAGCCTCGGTAGAGAGACCAGTGTCCCCCCACAGAGCCATTGGGTGTGTCTTCCTGGCCCTGTCCTCCTCTGCTCCTGAAAAGCCAAACGCTGACACTGCAATACCAATAAAATAGGTCACATAGATGGGAGAGATTCCTTCTTTCGGTTCAGCTGTGTGTGAGTGGTTGTTTTTTAAGCGCATTTCAAGGTTAGGGTTGCTGCTGCCGTGCAATTTCTGTTCTCATCCTGAAGCACCACTTTAGCTAATGGGGCCTCCCACTGCCGCTGGAGCACGATTTCTGTTCTCATCCTGAAGCAAAGTTCTTAACCCGAGGTACTATTTATGGGTTAGCGGAGTCTGTAACCTGAAGCGTCTGTAACCCAAGGTACCACTGTAGTAGTAGTAGTAGTAGTAGTAGTAGTAGTAGTAGTAATAATAATAATAATTTATTATTTGTACCCCGCCCATCTGGCTGGGTTTCCCCAGCCACTCTGGACGGCTTCCAACGAAAGATTAAAAATACATTAAAATGTCAGACATTAAAAACTTCCCTAAACAGGGCTGCCTTCAGATGTCTTCTAAACCGTGAAGGCCAAACCAACATCCTGATTAATCTACAGATAATAGTAATAAGGGCTACCTTTGAAGGTGACCCGGAAACTACAACTAATCCAGAATGCAGCAGCTAGACTGGTGACTAGAAGCGGCCGCCGAGACCACATAACACCGGTCCTGAAAGACCTACACTGGCTCCCAGTACGTTTCCGAGCACAATTCAAAGTGTTGGTGCTGACCTTGAAAGCCCTAAACAGTCTCGGCCCAGTATACCCAAAGGAGCGTCTCCACCCCCATCGTTCTGCTCAGACACTGAGATCCAGCTCCGAGGGCCATCTGCCATTTCCCTCATTGCGAGAAGTGAGGTTATAGGGAACCAGGCAGAGGGCCTTCTCGGTAGTGGCACCCGCCCTGTGAAACGCCCTCCCACCAGATGTCAAGGAAATAAACAACTGTTTGATTTTTAGAAGACATCTGACAGCAGCCCTGTTCAGAGAAGTTTTTAATGTTTGATGTTTTATCGTGTTTTTAATATTCTGTTGGGAGCTGCCCAGAGTGGCTGGGGAAACCTAGCCAAATGGGTGGGGTATGAATGAATGAATAAATTGTTGTTGTTGTTGTTGTTGTTTTATTTTTATTATTATCATTATTAATACTCCACCCATCTTGCTGGTTTTTCCAGGCCACTCTGGGCAGCTTCCAACAGAATATAAATTCAATCCAATCCAGATCCACATTCAGCTTTTAAATAAGCAAACAACCTGCAGAAGTCCCTAATCCTCAGCATAGTGACAAAATACCTGAAAATATGGGGGGGGGGGAGAGAGAGAGGTTCTGTTAAGTCACCGTGGAAGAATGACAGTTTAGAGTGGCACCATAGTGCTTTGAATGTATGGTGTCTAAAAGCATCAGTAATAAATACCGTATTTTTTGCTCTATAAGACTCACTTTTCCCCTCCTAAAAAGTAAGGGGAAATGTGTGTGGGTCTTATGGAGTGAATACAGGCTGCGCAGCTATCACGGAAGCCAGAACAGCAAGAGGGATTGCTGCGTTCACTGTGCAGCGATCCCTCTTGCTGTTCTGGCTTCTGAGATTCAGAATATCTTTTTTCTTGTTTTCCTCCTCCAAAAACTAGGTGCGTCTTGTGGTCTGGTATGTCTTATAGAGCAAAAAATACGGTAGATAGATCATGATGATGATGATGATGATGATGATGATGATGATAATATTTATACGCCACCCATCTCTCTGGGTTTCCCAGTCTGATCCATTCAGCAACTTTCCCCCCACTGCTGTCCCTCAAACCAAAATATTCTGGACTCTTTCCTGTTCTTTCTGAGTCTCCGGCTGCTGCATTGCTCTCTACCTTCCAGCTGGATCTGCATACATCATCCCCAAACGCTTAACACGTGGCCGGCTCTGCCAAGCTGCCTGGATGGTGTCCCGCTGCCCCCGCTTTTCATCCTCAAGACGAGGCAGAAAGAAGCTCGCTGCAGAAGCACAATCTCCTGGCTCCCTCTGAACCGCAGCAGATGGCAGGCTGGCAGGTCGGCTTTCCACGTCAGTTCCACCGGCTCACACACTCCACCTGGCACGGTGACCCAGCCGCAACCAGGCCGGCCGATCTCTTTAGCTGAGAGCAGAGAGACAGGGGCACACGGCTCTGAGTAGCATAGCAGAAGCGCCAGCCATTAGGAAGGGCAGCAGCAGAGCGATGGAGCCCTGCAGAATGTCCCACCTTCGAT
Source organism: Podarcis filfolensis (assembly GCF_964270895.1). NCBI lineage: Eukaryota > Metazoa > Chordata > Lepidosauria > Squamata > Lacertidae > Podarcis > Podarcis filfolensis. Next base: position 8,658,671 of record NC_139620.1, read on the forward strand.
CCCCAACATCTCCAGGCAGGGCTGGGGGGAAACCTCCCTGCCTGAAACCCTGGGGAGCTGCTGCCAGTCAGTGCAGACACCACTGAACTAGATGGGCCAGTGGTCTGCCTCAGCGTAAAGCAGCTTCCTCTGTTCAGCATTAGACACATGGAAGTCAGGCGAGGATAGTTCACCAACAGCAAACAAACAAATAAAACCTCTGTGTAGAAAGCAGTCTATCTTTCAGGACCAGCTTCTGGCAGCAGCGGCAGGAGAGAGGCCAGCTGCTCTCATGCCTCACTTGTGGAAAACAGGATGTTGGGTTAGGAGTCAGTGGGACGCTTCTCCCAACAACCGTGGAAGTGTAAGTCTACAAGAGATGTAAAGATAAAGGGACTCCTGACCATTAGGTCCAGTCGTGACCGACTCTGGGGTTGCGGTGCTCATCTCGCTTTACTGGCCGAGGGAGCCGGCGTACAGCTTCCGGGTCATGTGGCCAGCATGACTAAGCCACTTTGGTGAAACAGAGCAGCACACGGAAAGACCGTTTACCTTCCCGCCGGAGTGGTACCTATTTATCTACTTGCACTTTGACGTGCTTTGAAACTGCTAGGTTGGCAGGAGCAGGGACCGAGCAACGGGAATCACAGAATCACAGAACTGTAGAGTTGGAAGGGACCCTAAGGATCATCTAGTCCAACCCCCTGCAATGCAGGAATATGCAGCTGGTCCATACAGGGATCGAACCTGCAACCTTGGCGTTATCAGCATCATGGTCTAACCAACTGAGCTATCCAGGCTCAGCTCACCCCGTCATGGGGATTCGAACCTCCGACCTTCTGATCGGCAAGTCCTAGGCTCTGTGGTTTAACCCACAGCGCCACCTGCGTCCCACCCTACAAAAGGTGTAAACCACCTTTAAAAGCTGTAGGGAAAGATGTGAGCCCATTGACGATGAACCAAAAATCAAAGCACAATAGGTTTAAAGGTAAAAGGTAAAGGGATCCCTGGCCATTAGGTCCAGTTGTGACCGACTCTGGGGTTGCGGCGCTCATCTCGCTTTACTGGCCGAGGGAGCCGGCGTACAGCTTCCGGGTCATGTGGCCAGCATGACTAAGCCGCTTCTGGTGAACCAGAGCAGCGCATGGAAATGCCGTTTACCTTCCCGCCGGAGTGGTACCTATTTATCTACTTGTACTTTGACGTGCTTTTGAACTGCTAGGTGGGCAGGAGCAGGGACCGAGCAACGGGAGCTCACCCCATTGCAGGGATTCGAACCGCCAACCTTCTGATCGGCAAGTCCTAGGCTCTGTGGTTTAACCCACAGCGCCACCCGCATCCCTCACAATAGGTTTAATATGCAATATTTATCTTCAGGATGGGAAAACTTTTGCAGATTCAGGGCCTGCTCAGCAGCCTCCCAGGGTCCTCATCGCAGGGGCAAATGGGGCCAAAGGAAAAAGTCGGCAGGGCAGAGAGAACACAAGTAGGCTAGCTGCTACACAGACACACACTTCTCCCTCTCTTAGCTTTGTCTAGTAAAGCTAAAGTCATGATCAGAGTTCAAAGACATATCCCAGCCAGGCAAAAACACTCCCGGAGGATGCAAAGCAGGGCCTGTGAGGGGGTGTGGCTTGTTGAGCAAAGGGGTGTGGCCTCTTGAAAATTCCAAGGGCCAAATAAGAGGGCTGCGTTTAGCTCCAGGGCCTGACCCCACCCCCTTCCTCCATTTATACCTCCTGTCTTTCTGCGTGAGGTCGGCAAGGCATCCGCTGCAAAAATTCTCTTTTCTTTTTTTTGAAAAGTTTTTATGATTAAAATAATTCAGCATTAATACACACATTGCGAATATACAAGCATACAAACATACATTTCATACAATCCTTAAAAATGTTCAAACATACCTACACTCAGTCCCACAGATAATTCCTTTTCCCATCACCATCCACCCCCCTCACCCCACCTTTGTGTTAGACTTCCAATCTACTCAATTGCAATTTCTTTCCACTTCTAATACTTTATTTCACACACCTTTAACCTAATTCCATGCTTCTTTTTCTGTTACACATTGTTATCCATCTTATTTACCGTATTTTTCGCACCATAGGGCGCACCGGACCATAGGGCGCACCCAGTTTTTTTGGGGGGAAATAAAGGGGAAAAATTATTTTCCCCCCAGGCGCGGGGCTGGGGCGGGGGAAGCTCGAGCTTCCCCCGACCCCAGCCCCCAAACAGGCAGCTCTCTGCAAGCCGTGGGAGCGCTCCCACTGCTTGCGGAGAGGTCCGCGAAGCCTGGGCGCGCTGATCTCAGCGCGCGCAGGCTTCGGCTTGCTGGCAACTCTCCGCAAGCAGCGGGAGCGCTCCCGCTGTTTGCGGAGAGGTCCGCGAAGCCTGGGCGCGCTGATCTCAGCGCGCGCAGGCTTCGGCTTGCTGGCAACTCTCCGCAAGCAGCGGGAGCGCTCCCGCTGTTTGCGGAGAGGTCCGCGAAGCCTGGGCGCGCTGATCTCAGCGCGCGCAGGCTTCGGCTTGCTGGCAACTCTCCGCAAGCAGCGGGAGCGCTCCCGCTGTTTGCGGAGAGGTCCGCGAAGCCTGGGCGCGCTGATCTCAGCGCGCGCAGGCTTCGGCTTGCTGGCAACTCTCCGCAAGCAGCGGGAGCGCTCCCGCTGTTTGCGGAGAGGTCCGCGAAGCCTGGGCGCACTGATCTCAGCGCGCGCAGGCTTCGGCTTGCTGGCAACTCTCCGCAAGCAGCGGGACCGCTCCCGCTGTTTGCGGAGAGGTCCGCGAAGCCTGGGCGCGCTGATCTCAGCGCGCGCTGGCTTCGGCATGCTGGCAACTCTCCGCAAGCAGCGGGACCGCTCCCGCTGTTTGCGGAGAGGTCCGCGAAGCCTGGACGCGCTGAGTTCAGCGCGCGCAGGCTTCGGCATGCAGGCAAGTCTCCGCAAGCAGCGGGAGCCCAGCGCTGGGCTCCCGCTGCTTGCAGAGAGGTGTGCGAAGCCTGGAGAGCGTGAGGGGTCGGTGCGCACCGACCTCTCTCACTCTCCAGGCTTCAGCGAAAGCCTGCATTCGCACCATAGGACGCACACACATTTCCCCTTCATTTTTGGAGGGGAAAAAGTGCGTCCTATGGTGCGAAAAATACGGTAGTATTTCAGTATTCAAAACAGAACTTGTTTATTCTAATAGGAGTTCTGATTTTTCAACATAGTTTTGCAAGTATCCTTTAAACACCTTCCAGTCCCTGTCTATCTTCTCTTCTGAGATCCTTCCAATTTCTCCCATTGTTTTGGATATATTGTAATATTCCAATAATTTGGCAAGCCACTCTGTTTTTGTTGGTATAATTTATACCTCCTATCTTTCTGCGTGAGGTCGGCAAGGCAGCCACACCATCAGACTATCTTGGAAAAAATGATTTATGATGATTCGAAGAGGTTGGAGGCGGGCAGGGGGAGAGAGACATAGATGTTCAAAAAATTGTGGGCAGGGGGGAGATGGAAGGAGAGAAAATTGTTGCTGGGCTTGCTGGAAAGCCTGCATTACATTTTGTTAAATGGAGGGGGAGAAGGTTATGCTGTAGTATTTGGTTATCAGACCCCCTCCCCTCAACAATTCATTTGAAAAGTGCAGGTGTGCGGCAGGGGGCCGTCTCCTTCATTTCCCCCTCTGTTTTGCAAATCAAAGCACAGACTCATATTTTAATAACTGTGAGCCTTGCCTTCCTAATGGAACAGGGGGGCTTCTTTTAGTAAGCAAAGTCCTTTGAATGCCGGTGTAACATCCTGTCCGTTTCAGCCTCCGATAACGGACAGCATTCCAGCATCCAGCCTGCCTGTTTCTGTGTTTGGACCCGGGAGCAAAATCTTCTACCAGCACCGTATTATGAAAATCGCAGGCTCCAGGCCAGGTTTATGCCAGTCTCTGTTTTGATCATCCGAGCCTTGGTCAAAACGGCCTCAATCTCCGCCATCAGAAACAATAAATCTAAGGCAGGGAAGCATGACAGGTACTCTTGACTGTTCTGCAGCCTTGCTGGGAACTACCTTAATAGTAGGGTTGCCATATGTCTGGGAAAACCAGGACATGCCCTCCTTGTGGTGGCCAACATGCCCATCTGGGCAGATTTTTGCATTTTTAAGGAAATGTCCGGATTTGGAGGTTTTTTATTTTGGGGTGGGGTAGGCTTCTTTTGTTTTTTGGGGGGTGACATGCACCTGCTCAGGAGGGCGCCATGTCCCAGCAGCAGAAGCGTTGCAGTGAAGCGAGGCCGTTGCGGCGAAGATCAGGTAGGTAAGAGCTGGGGTCCTGTCTCCACTCGGGCCGGCAGCAGCTCAGGCTCAGGTTGTTCTGCACAAACACCTCTTTCCTTGGTCGGGCTGTCCTCTTTTTTGCCCTTCAAGATATGGCAACCCTACGTAACAGAGTCCACAGGCCAGGGCAGGGGTCAGCAAACTTTTTCAGCCGTGGGCCGGTCCACCGTCCCTCAGACCTTGTGGTGAGCCGGACTATATTTTGGAGAAAAAAGTGAACTAATTCCTATGCCCCACAAATAACCCAGAGATGCATTTTCAATAAAAACACACATTCATGTAAAAACACCAGGCAGGCCCCACAAATAACCCAGAGATGCATTTTAAATAAAAGGATACATTCTATTCATGTAAAAACACGCTGATTCCCAGACCGTCCGTGGGCCGGATTTACAAGGCGATTGGGCCAGATCTGGCCCCCGGGCCTTAGGTTGCCCACCCCTGGGCCAGGACTTGGGAACTGTGAGAAAGCCCTCTTCACAGCCCCCCAAATATAAAACAACAGCAGTCATCCGGATTATTACATTTACTCCCCCACTTTCTCTACCCCAAGGAGTTTAATGAGGGGTAGGTTAGGCTGACAGAAAGTGACTGGCCCACAGCCTCCCAGTGCACTTCATGGCCGAGTGGGAAATTCTTCCGGGTCCTAGCCTGACACCATTCTAGTGTGTCCGTAGTGTGTGTTTCTACAAGGCATAAAGGTAAAGGTAAAGGGACCCCTGACCATTAGGTCCAGTCGTGACCGATTGTGGGGTTGTGACGCTCATCTTGCTTTATTGGCCGAGAGAGCCGGCGTACAGCTTCTGGGTCATGTGGCCAGCATGACTAAGCCGCTTCTGGCGAACCAGAGCAGCACACGCAAACGCCGTTTACCTTCCCACCGGAGTGGTACCTATTTATCTACTTGCATTTTGACGTGCTTTCGAACTGCTAGGTTGGCAGGAGCAGGGACTGAGCAACGGGAGCTCACCCCGTCGCGGGGATTCGAACCACCGACCTTCTGATTGGCAAGTCCTAGGCTCTGTGGTTTAATCCACAGCGCCACCCACATCCACTACAAGGCATAGCTGTCAACTTTTCCCTTTTCTTCTGAGGATTCCTATTCGGAATAAGGGAATTTCCCTTTAAAAAAGGGAAACGTTGACAGCTATGCTACAAGGTGTGACCAGAAAAGTTTGGTGAATGGTCACAGAAATTGGACAGCAATAAATATTTGAACATACAGGCTTTCAAAGTAGGCCCCCTCTGATACAAGGCACCGTTGACGTTTGTAGAACTATTGGAAACTTCTGGAGAAGTCCTCTTTTCGTACTGCTTTCAGTTCCCTCGTCACAATAGCTTGGACGTGTAAAATGTTGGAAAATCTGTGCCCTCTCAGCGAAGATTTCAGTTTTGGAAAAAGAAATCCGGTGGGGCCAGATTGGGAGAAGATGGAGGGTGGGGCAACTCAGTAACTTCAGTAACAATTTCACGCGGAAAATGCAATTCTTCCGCCATCATTCGGACGGACAAACGCCAATCCCACATGAATAACTCACGAACTCTGTTGACATTTGCCACCGTTCTGCTCATCGACGGTTTGCCAGACCAAGTGTGATCTTTGATGGTTCGACGCCTTTCACGGCAACGCTTAAACCACTCACAAACTGTCTTTCAAGTTAGAGCTTCATCTCCATACACAATTGTGAGCATTTCATGGGTTTCCAATGCTGATTGTATGTTCAAACATTTCTCGCTGTTCCGATTTCTGTGATCATTCACCGAACTTTCCAGTCACACCTTGTACAGTGGTACCTCAGGTTACATACGCTTTAGGTTACATATGCTTCAGGTTACAGACTCCGCTAACCCAGAAACAGTGCTTCAGGTTAAGAACTTTGCTTCAGGATGAGAACAGAAATTGTGTGGTGGCGGCACGGCGGCAGCTGGAGGCCCCATTAGCTAAAGTGGTGCTTCAGGTTAAGAAGTTTCAGGTTAAGAACGGACCTCCGTAACGAATTATGTACTTAACCTGAGGTACCACTGTATTACAAATAGTAGCAGCATTTATTATTATATTTATATCCTGCCTTTCCTCCAAGGTGTTCTAGGTAGCACACAATTTCTTCCCATTTTATCTCCTGAACAACCCTGCAAGAAGCTTAGGCAACTGAGGCGGAATTCGAACCCTGGTCTTTCCTTGGGCCCTAGTCCGACACTCTAACCACTGCACCACCAGCGCCTCTGGATCCATCTCTTTGCAAAGAATATTTGGGCCCCAAGATATTCTGGCTGGTTTATCACTGATGGGTTCCCTCTAACGTAAGCCAATTTAAAAAACCATAGAAGTCGTGTGTAAGGGCAATACCTTTATTAAGCCAAAAGATCGCAAAATATATCAAGAGAAGTTTCGAGTTCTCCAGAACTCTTAACAAGGTTCTCATTCATATACTTTCCCAAGAGGAATGTGATTTTTTTTTAAAAAAAGATGGAACCTGGTGTGAAAATTTTAATAAGAACCTGCATTTAAAAACAAAAAACTGCACCTCATCTAATTTGGAGGCGTTATTCTAAAGGTCAAGCCCAGTTTTTAAGAGCCAATATAATCCATTCAATGCAACCGCTCTTTGCTTCTTCTTACAACCTTCCTGTTCCTCATTCATCTATACAAAACCAGCCTACTCACCTCCAATCTTATTTGCCAGAACTGGATTTTCCTTATTGGACTTTGAAAGCACAATGCAAACAAACGCTTTATCAGCTCCTCCAACCCCTGGGCCTCGTTTTTGACCCTGCTGGGTAAACGCAAGTGGCACGCTCATGTTTAACCAGGAATTGGCGCTTCAGATTATGACCCAGGGCTTGAAAAACTTACCAAGCCATCGTTTCTTTCACCAACAGCATAGCAGAAAGATCAATTATGTGCCCAACACACACACACACAAGCCTATTCCAGGCAGATAAACAAGAGGAATGAAAATATCACGGTATTAAAAAAAGAGGTTAAGTGTTACATGGAGGGAGGAACAGAAATATTGTAATGTGCTGGAAAAACCCATCCACATTCATACCTTACCTATTAATGCACATAGGAAGAGGAAGCAGCTATCCTGAACGAGGGCTTTATTCTGCCCAGGGCTGCGCTCGGTAGAGGCTGGTGCATTAGGGCAGATGGGGCAATGCCAGCCCAAAGCCTTATTTCTTACCACCAGTCCAGAGGGCAGCACTGCCCATTAGCTCCCTCTTCCTTAGTCTCAAGAGTCGCCCCTGTAGACGTCAGAAGTGGGAAGGGTGAAGACAGCTAGGATCTGCTGGCTCTGCCTGCCACTGGCTCACTGGCGCCATCTACCTTTGGGCTCCCTGCCTTCCGCCCTATCGTTTTCTCTGGGCACCAGTCTTTGCGAGTGGCAAGGTGGAGGGCAACGAGAGGGGCCAGAGCTGGCAGTGAGGAGGGTACCGTTTCTTTTTCTCTTTCTCTCTGCCACCTTTCTTCCCTTCCAGCCTCCCCCCACCCAAGGTGGCTGCTATAATAATAATAATAATAATAATAATAATAATAATAATAATAATAATTTATTTATACCCCGCCTGGGCGGCTTCCAACAGAACACTAAAATACAATAACCTATTAAACATTAAAAGCTTCTCTAAACAGGGCTGCCTTCAGATGTCTTCTAAAAGTCTGGTAGTTGTTGTTCTCTTTGGCATCTGATGGGAGGGCGTTCCACAGGGCAGGTGCCGCTACCGAGAAGGCCCTCTGCCTGGTTCCCTGTAACCTGGCTTCTTGCAGCGAGGGAACCGCCAGAAGTCCCTCGGCACTGGACCTCAGTGTCCGGGCAGAACAATGGGAGTGGAGACGCTCCTTCAGGGAAAAGGCTGCTCCTGCCCAAGTTAACAAAGCGATTGCTTGCAGAGGTCTTGGCTCCCCCCGCTCTCCCCCCCCCCCGGCCATTTCAGCTTCTTCCCCCACCCTCCTTCCCAAATGCATGAAATTAAGTACAAAGATCCCCCCTCCCACCTTAGAGAATCTCATGGGAGATGGTGCTCCCCCCTCCCAAAAGAGGAACAAAAAACCAAAAAGATGCTTGCTTTGCCCCCCCTCCCCTGGGAAAAGAAAAAAGAATCACACCAGCAAAACCAATACAGAAAACCTTTTTTTTATTATTATTATTTTCAGGCGGAATGTGATGACTTCAGTTTTCAAACGATGGTATCTAGAGGGGCAATTAAAAGCAGACTTGCCAAAAAAAGGGGGGAGGGGAGGAAATAACCTGAATTACAATAGTGGTGGGAGAAGGATCAAGATTTGCCTTGAATAAATTTACATCTGTTTTTTATTATTATTTGCTCGCCAGCGCCTTCGCGACTAAGGAAGGAAATGAACTGTGCGTCATGAGGATGGGGAGATGAGGGCTGGAGGAGAGGCTGCCGCCTTTCGACAGAAAAGAGTTTGCATAAAGAGAGCTCTCCCCAGTTAATTCCACTACAGCAACTGCCCAGACGTAACTGATGGGAAAGAGAAAAGCTAGTGGGGGCAAAATAAATCCCAAAAGCCTGGGATCCTTTGCATTTCAAATGCACCTTTAGAAAACGAAAAACAAAGGCTGCTTGGAACATCAGGGGGAAGGATTCCACAAATAAGACAAACCACTGCCGACTCCATAGCAGCCAACAGCTTGGAACTGGAGTTTTATATACATATATTTAAAAACTGAGGACTAGGAACTTAAAAGAAAGGGGGAGCGTGGGAATTCTGAGGTGTTAGAAGGAATCAAGTGATGACCCCATATTTAAACATTCATAGAGACCCGGTGGTATGTTTCTAGGCTGGGCCACTGCGGAGACTACAGCTAGGACATACTTGCTTGAGTGACTGCTCCTCCGTGCCTTTTAATATTAAAAATTAAGGTGAGTCTGGCTGGCTCTCACGACAGCAGGTGTCAACACAGAACAGGGAGGAAAGGAGTTTGGGAGAATGTGGGGGAGCTGTGCGGTTTTAGCTTAGAATGACCTCAGAAAGGCTGGGCCGTCTCGCTGGGAACAAGGCGAATTCAACAGCATTCCAAAGATTCGGGGAGAGGGGAAATGATCACACATACACCCCCCCCCCCAAATTAAAAAAAACCCCAAAATTATACCATAACCTGGCGGTGCGATGGGTAAATGTTGTAGTGGCTCCAAAGGCAGAATTCTGAATTTAAACAGAAAGGCAAGAGGAGGAGTTGTGTTATATATATCAGAAAATTAAATTCAAGTGAGGGGAAATCTCTGTGATGTTCCTAGAGTTCACCTTTATGCAAATCCATGGAGAGACAGAACTGCTGTGGAAAAGACAGCGTGTGTGCATAATTACCAGTTCCTCAATTCACAGCTTTTAAAAATAAAATAAAAGGAGGGGTTCAAAGAATTGATTTTTTAAAAAAGAAAAGAAAAGAGAGGACAAGGAAGGCGGCCTTTTGACTAACCAGAAGGGGACAGAGATGGGGAAGGGGTGTTGTCACAAGACGAGCGTTGATGCTGGTGGATCTCTCTCTTTCTCTCTCAGGTTTGCGCACTCGGATCACGTCTTTGCAATGTTCGTTGATAAGAGTGGGGGGGGGGGAATTAAAGGGGAGTGAGACTCGCCCCCCGCTCCTTCCCCAATGCTGCCAATTTAAATCGGAAGGAAGGAAGGCCCGCAGCAAATACATAACCCTAAGTTAACATTCCTGCTTCCATTTTTAAAAAAAGAATACACACAACCTATGTTAATAAAAAAAATACCCCTTTCCTTTCACCCCTCCCCCCGCAGCCAAAAATAAAATAAAATGGTAAAATAAAATAAAATAATAAAAATGCACAGCTTGCTAGACTTCAGACGGGCCAAAGGTCTTCTCCTCTTGGGGTTTGCAGATCCAGCTCCCGTAGCCCATCTCCTGCAGGGCCCAGAAGAATTGCCGCTTGGCACTCTGGTATGTGACGGCCGCTTCCTTGGCCTCCGAGTACACGGTCAGTTTCTGCAGGGCCTTGCGATCCATCTTGGCACAGAGCGATTGGAAGAGTGCAAACAGGTTCCTCTTGGAGACCCGGGACACGTCCAGTTTTGGTCTGAGGGGAGGGAGGGAGGAACGTAAAGGAAAAGGACTCCAGGAGGGAGCCTAAGTGTTTCGTTGTCCTCCTGGCTTTCCCACGGCAGTCGCCAGTGCTAGCAATTCAAACTGGACGACAGAAATATAAGAACGTGCTTATCTTTCGTAAGAATGTGCCAAAACTGTTGGGGCCGTCCAGCTCGTATTACCTTCACCAGTAAGGGCCAAACTTGGCCCTCCAGCTGTTTTTGGACTGCAATTCCCACCATTCCTGGCCACTGGTCCTGTTAGCTAAGGATGATGGGAGTTGCAGTCCAAAAACAGCTGAAGGGCCAGGTTTGGCCACGCAGACCTACACTGAAAGAATGTGCGAGGTTGGGTGTGTTCTCTGCCTGGAGATGCCTGGGACCATCTTTGCGCAAAGGAAGTGTGTCTCCCCCCCCCCATCCACACCAGGCGGTGCCCCCCCCAATTACTCACTTTTCTTATATCTCATCCAGTGTCAGTTTCGTTGCTGGCCCCGAGCATGTGGATGGAATATGCACGAAAACAAAGGCAGACAAAAATCTGCTTCCCACACCCACTGGAAGCAGCCACCCAACCAGGCCTGATGTTACGGTTACCCCTCTACGCCTCCCCTCCGATAGCTGTGCCCCACTCTTACCCATCTACTTTGCCTTTTGTGCCATCCAGGACTTCGACTTCAGAGTCATCAGGGAGGCACCAGTTGACGCTGGATTCCTTTGTCTTCCCTGTCTGCCTTGCGGAGTCGTAGACGCTGACTCTGCCAACCTGTGTTGGCAGGCAGGCAGAGAGAGAGAGAGAGAGAGAGAGAGAGAAGTTGAATATTCTCTCTGTGTGTGTGTGTAAGGGTAAAGGGACCCCTGACCATTAGGTCCAGTCGCGGACGACTCTGGGGTTGCGGCGCTCATCTCGCTTTATTGGCCGAGGGAGCCGGCGTACAGCTTCTGGGTCATGTGGCCAGCATGACTAAGCCACTTCTGGCGAACCAGAGCAGCGCACGGAAACACCGTTTATCTCCCCACCGGAGCGGTACCTATTTATCTACTTGCACTTTGACGTGCTTCCGAACTGCTAGGTGGACAGCAGCTGGGACCGAACAACGGGAGCTCTCTCTCTCTATAAAACAAACAGTGTATCCAGTGGTTTTCACCAGGACCAGGTTTCAACACTGCGATATATCGCCAACTAAACATTGCGATAAGACTGATATATCACGTTCTCTGAAATAAGGGTGGACCTAGGTAGAGGCACTGGCTGGCTTCAGAGTTTTCCCCACACTGTGATTTTGGCACAGCACACGCACATCAAGATTCATGATATATTGCCAGGTCAAAAATACCACAATATGGACTTCAAACCGCTTTTGGATGATACTTCAATATATCTCCCAGCCCTAGTTTTCAGCCAAACCAAAGGCCTCGTTTTCTGGCGTAGTTACATTTGGAAAACAAAGCTCTAAATTTGCAGGGCAGGAGACACTGGTTGTTACCATTGCAATGTGCTGTGTTGCCCTTGATACGGGCTTTTCAGCAAAAACTCCTGTCAATCCCAAGTCTTAAGGATAGGACAGAACGTGTAAGAACACAATAAGAGCCAGGCTGCAGGATCAGGCCCATCTGGTGCAGCATTCTGTTCTCACAATGGCCAACCAGAGGCCTCAAGGGAAGCCCGAAAGCAGGACCTGAGCCCAAGAGCAACTCTCTCCAACTTCTAATACCAGTTTCTGGGAATCACGAGGCATTCTGCCTCCAACAGCAGAGGTAAGAACATGCCCTAGCAGTCATTGACAGCCTTATCCTTCACGCATGTATTAATTCCCTTTTAAAGCCATTCAATCTGGTGGCTATTCCAAACCAATCGTCTTCCAAAGCAACTACTCTATTCCAAACTTAAAAATGGAAAGTGTAATGCTGGTGGTCAACAAAAGAGGTTTAAAGACTGTCTCAAGGCAAATTTTAAAAAATGTAGTATAAACACCAACGGTTGGGAAACGCTTGCCTGCGAGCGCTCCAGTTGGAGAACAGCCTTTACCAAAGGTGTCATGGGCTTTGAAGACACTCGAACTCAGGGCACAAGGGAGAAACGTTCTAAGAGGAAGGCACGCTTGGGAAATCCACACTGTGATCAACTCCCACCCGGAAACCAATGTCCCTACTGTGGAAGGATATGTGGATCCAGAACTGGCCTCCACAGTTACGGACTCATTATTAAAACTGTGTTTATGGAAGACAATCATACTTGGCTACGAGTGATGGCCAAAGAAGAAGAAGATTCTGCCACATCTTGCGACAGCAAACTCAGCAGTCCATTGTGCAGAAGTATGTTATTTTGCCTGTCCTGAATCTTCCAACATTCAGGTTTGCTGGATGGGGCCAGAGTCTGAATACTAAGGAGGGAGAAAAGACTCTCCTCCCATCAGTCCAATTTCTCTATAATGTCCCCCACTTACTTGCTTTCCCTCCTCCAAACTAGAATTATAGAATTGTAGCGTTGGAGAGCCATTCCCCAAGGGTTGTCTAGTCCAACCCCTGGCTATGCAGGAATCTCAGCTAGACCGTAAGCGACAAATATTGCAGCTACATAGTGAAAAGGTCCAGACACCTATGCTTTGAGCACGACTGAACTATGGGAAGGTGGCATACAAATAATTGATGATGAAGAAGGGGGAGGAGAAAGACAAGGAATTAAAACTGCAACGGGAATCAAACAGCGGTTACCTCCGGGTGATTGACAAAATACGGCTCGGGGAGTCCGGACTGGAATGTGTTGCCGTCTCTTGACATGCGGCAGCAGATGGCACGCGTCAAGTGACCTTGACTGTACAAGTAGCCTGGAAAGGGAACACAAAAGGAGGTTGATGGCGCAGGCATTTTTTTGAAAAAAAGGGGCACAGATCAGCTGCTTCATCAACATGAAGGGCACCACTATCTTTGGAAGGGCTAGCAGCAGCTGCATCTTGGCAGGAAGGGCAGAGGTTTAACACAAGCCTTGAGTACTTTGCTGCCTTCAAGACATTTATAGCCAGGGCCTGCTGCGTCCTTTTCGTGAGACGGGGGCTTCCAAGGTCCCAAAAGGAGGAGGAGGGGGGGGAAAAACACCCAAATGAACATGCAGCAAAATCCCAACAGCCTCTTTTGCTTCCTATAGAGCAGGGATGGGAAAACTGGGCTGTGTGGATGTTCTTGGGTTCCAGTTCCCATCAGCCCCCAGCCAGCAAGGCTAATGGGTGATGGGAGTTGTAGTACAGCAGCATTTAGAGAGCCCTACAGGTTTCCCAACCACTGCCCTAAGGTGAGTCATTTGTGGCAGAATTGCGTCTCTGTGCTCTCGAGTCTTCTCACCGACTGTGCCCATTATTATTTTTACGACTACTGCTAATCAGATATTTTACTTGTGCTTTGCCATGCCAGGGCAGGTTACAACAGTTTAAATGTGCTGCATTAAAACTGGTTAAACCAAAGATTTTTTGGGGGGTCTCTCTCTATATATATATGGACAACCCCCCCCCAAAAAAAACCACAATTTATACACCACTTAATTTTGATTATCTCTAGGCAGTGTATACCAAGCCCAACAAATAGAATCAAGATAAAACCAGTTAACCAACTGTAAAATCAGAACGGTGAAAGAATGGCTGCTGGGATTTATTATTATTATTATTTTTTAAGTCTCCAGCAGATGCCAAAAAGTTCAACAGGGAAGGGGCATCTCTTCCCAGAACTGGGCCCACCATATGGAACGTGCATCAACTTCTCCAAAAACCTAAGTGGCCAGGCAGGGATAGAAGGAATCAGGCACTCCTAAGCTATTCTGGACCGAAGTCATTAAGGATGCTGAAAATTAATGTAGGAACCTTGAACTCAGCTTGGCAGCATCCTGGCAGCCAGGGAAAGGTTTTTGAGCAATGCACTGGCGACAGTTTGCCCCATCAACAACAGGAAATGTTTCTCTGGTGTCAAAGCTGCCCGGGGGGGTGGGGGGTGGAGAGAAGTGTGCCTTCTATGTACACGGAAAGCTACACAGCCAAGGCACCAGGGTGCCTCTGCCGGGAGGGAATTCTACCGCATGGGGCTGACACAGAGAAGGCTCCCCCCTCTCCCGGGCCAACACTGCCCTTCCCCTGCTGATCTTAACACACAAGAGCATGGGTAGGCAAACTAAGGCCCGGGGGCCAGATCCGGCCCAATTCCCTTCTAAATCTGGCCCACGGATGGTCCAGGAATCAGCGTGTTTTTACAAGAGTAGAATGTGTGCTTTTATTTAAAATGCATCTCTGGGTTATTTGTGGGGCCTGCCTGGTGTTTTTACATGAACAGAACGTGTGCTTTTATTTAAAATGCATCTCTGGGTTATTTGTGGGGCATAGGAATTCGTTCATATATAGTCTGGCCCCCCACAAGGTCTGAGGGACAGTGGACTGGCCCCCTGCTGGAAAAGTTTACTGACCCCTGCCCAAGAGGGTCTGCATCTCTTTAGCGAAGGAAGTCGCCTTTCAGACATCTTGGAATGGAGTGGGGTAAAGTAATAGGTGCTTTGGGGGGGTTATAGCTGAGAAGGCAGGGGAAAAGAGAGATATGAGACCCCCACACCCAGCAACAGGGAGGATGGAGAGATCCCTTACCAAGCGTGACTGAGCGGAGATACACAGGCTGCAGGAAGTGGGAGAGCAGCGCCCCCTGCAGGCCCAACACATTCCAGCGCAGGATTTTGTCGCTGCAGGACATGGTGCGCAGACGCTCGCCGTGCTGGATCCCGTCCCACGTTGGCACGATGTCGCTGGATTCCACTGGGATAGTGCCTTCCCCTGCAGGAAGAGAGGGAGCCAGTCGGGAGCTGCCTTTGCTGGAATGGCCCAAAGGTCACACACACACACTAGAGTCCAAGGATGGCTGTCTCCAGCTGCTGCCGCCAGACAGATGCTGCTGGGTCCTCAGAGAGGAGGGCATGGGGGCCAGGGCCTCTTCCAGCACCTGATGTGTTCAAAAGGTATGCCGCCTCTGCACAGAGAGGTTCCATTCAGCTGTTAGGTAAAGGTAAAGGGACCCCTGACCATTAGGTCCAGTCATGGCTGACTCTCGGGTTGCGGCGCTCATCTCGCTTTATTAGCCGAAGGAGCTGGCATACAGCTTCCGGGTCATGTGGCCAGCATGACTAAGCCACTTCTGGCGAACCAGAGCAGCGCACGGAAATGCCGTTTACCTTCCCGCCGGAGCGGTACCTATTTATCTACTTGCACTTTGACAGGCTTTCGAACCGCTAGGTTGGCAGGAGCAGGGACCGAGCAACAGGAGCTCACCCCGTCGCGGGGATTCAAACTGCCGACCTTCTGATCGGCAAGTCCCAGGCTCTGTGGTTTAGCCCACAGCGCCACCCGCGTCCCCCATTCAGCTGTTACCGCGGCATAAAACAGGGCACACCCTTCCAGAGGTCCCTGAGCATTTCAGCCTGGCTGAAATAGTGTCCTGGGCAGAGGAGCAGCCAGCGGAGCCTCGCAATGCCAGTAGCAAAACGAACAGCTACAGTGGTACCTCGGGTTACAGACGCTTCAGGTTACAAACTCCGCTAACCCAGAAATAGTACCTCGGATTAAGAACTTTGCTTCAGGATGAGAACAGAAATCGTGCTCCAGCGGCGCAGCAGCAGCGGGAGGCCCCATTAGCTAAAGTGGTGTTTCAGGTTAAGAACAGTTTCAGGTTAAGAACGGAACTCCGGAACGAATTAAGTACTTAACCCAAGGTACCACTGTACAGTGGTACCTCTGGCTGTGAAAGGGATCCGTTCAGGAGGCCCATTCGCAACCTGAAAAGCCCGTAACCTGAAGCACTGTGTCTGTGCAAGTGCGCGGCGCAATTTGGCACTTCTGCGCATGCGCGAGCGGCGAAACCCGGAAGTAACCCTTTCCGGTGCTTCTGGGTCGCTGCGGGAAGCAACCTGAAAAAACGTAACATGAAGCAAACGTAACATGAGGTATGACTGCAAGCGGCCTGCCCACAAGGCACTGACACAAAAACCATGGACAAACGACGCAACAGAATGAAAAGACCACTATTCCCCCAGCCTTTTCACTCCCCCTTTCCAGAATTGAAAATGGAGATGCTATATGTACCTTTCCTTGCTTAAATGTATCACAAAAAACTTTAATTAAACAACCAATTTTAAAAAAGAGAAAAGGAACAAGTGAAATTGCCGCTCCTCACCCTTCCATATTGCAACGGGCATTGGGCTGCATACAATGAAAAGAAGTTATTGCTGCTACTGGACTGACTGAGTATAAGGCAATTAGAAGGCTGGAAACTGTATCCTTAAAAAAACTGCATACCAGAATACCCGGCTGCACAGGTAAAAGCTGAAAAAGGGAAGCAACAAAACCCCAGTCGCCGGGCTCAGTTCTCCTTGGCACTCACCGTTTTCAACTTTTGTGCGCAGCTTCCCCTGCTTGGGATTCTCGAAGAGCGGCTGGTGCTGGCCTTCCCCCACTGTGTTGGCCTGGTCGGTGCAGGATTTGTCAAAGAGAGCCCCGTCCCCACAAGGTGCCGTGCTAGGGGGCAGAAGAACAAGGCACAGCCTGAACCCGAGAGGCTATTAAGAAATCAGTGTGGGCTGCTTTTCAGCAGGTCCCCCTGAAACAGGGCTCAAGCAAATTCTTAAAATGGCAATTTAAAAGGCATTGAGCTAAATGGCCCTTCTAGCCCAAGGAGAGATAATAATAATAATAATAATAATAATAATAATAATAATAATAATAATTTTTATTTATATCCCGCCCTCCCTAGCCAACATTCTAAAAACATTTCATTATAAAATTAATTAAAATCAAATTAATGGCAACCGTTAAGCAAAATTCTGTGCAGGTTGCCAGAGGAGGGAGTCAGGTCCTACAGCCAAACGCAGAACTGCAGGCCTCTCTATCTGACCCTTGGGCAGTTCCACCTCCCTCATAGAGCTCGCTGGGGGGCAGCAACCTTGGACAGGGCCTTTTCTGCGGCTGCCCCCAAGCTGCGGAATTCCCTCCCGAGAGAGGTGCGCCTGTCACCTTCACTAACATGGTTTTCATTGTATGCTGAAGACACACCTCTTTGCCCTGCCCTTTTGACACTTGAACGGTGTGTTTGGGGCGACCCCACCCTGTTCCTGCGACTGCAATTTGTTCTGAACTGCTCTTTAAATGGTTGCGACCTGCCCTGGGACCTTAAGGGGAGGGGTAGGAAATAAAATCAACATCACACTGTCTGCCTGCTGTGTGGAACACTTATTTACCCCTGCCCAACTCTTCCCTTTGCTGTTTTTTGGGTTCCCCGATA
Source organism: Podarcis filfolensis (assembly GCF_964270895.1). Classification (NCBI taxonomy): domain Eukaryota; kingdom Metazoa; phylum Chordata; class Lepidosauria; order Squamata; family Lacertidae; genus Podarcis; species Podarcis filfolensis. Next base: position 8,676,329 of record NC_139620.1, read on the forward strand.
GCTCTTTCCCCGTGTTGCATTCAACATCCCCTGCAAAACGCAGCACAATCAGGCACACACACCCCTCAGCCATCTTGCACCGCTATACGCAGGTCAGGCCCCGGCTGGTGCTCACCTGATGTACAGGTGAAAAGTGATGTCGTCTTTGATCTTCAGCTTGCCATCCTCCAGGGGCTGGAAGATGCTGTCTTCGGGTGCCGAGGGGTCAAACTTCATGAGCTCTGTATAGAGGAACCTGGAATAACACCACCACAATGTGAAGCGGTGCCAGGTCAACCTTCTTGGCCTTGTGATCCCATTCTGCACACATTTACAGTGGTACCTTGGGTTAAGTACCGTATTTTTTGCTCTATTAAGACACACTTTTCCCCCTCCTAAAAAGTAAGGGGAAATGTGTGTGCATCTTATGGAGCGAATGCAGGCTGCGCAGCTATCCCAGAAGCCAGAACAGCCAGAGGGATTGCTGCTTTCGCTGCACAGCGATCCCTCTTGCTGTTCTGGCTTCTGAGATTCAGAATTTTTTTTTTCTTGTTTTCCTCCTCCAAAAACTAGGTGCGTCTTATGGTCTGGTGCTTCTTATAGAGTGAAAAATACGGCACTTAGTTCATTCTGGAGGTCTGTTTTAACCTGAAACTGTTTTCAACCTGAAGCACCACTTTAGCTAATGGGGCCTCCTGCTGCCGCCATAGCACAATTTCTGTTCTCATCCTGAAGCAAAGTTCTTAACCCGAGGTACTATTTCTGGGTTAGCTGAGTCTGTAACCTGAAGCATCTGTAACCTGAAGGGTATGTAACCCGAGGTACCACTGTACTTGGCCGTAAAACCCCCCACAGCAAGGCTGCCCCCCCCACAAGCAGGACTGCAATGTTTAATCAATCAGTTGTTTGGCTTTCCTTTCCCCCTCCTGCTCCTTGTTGAACTGCTTTTTAAACAGGTTTGCTGTTTTGAAATTTTAATGCAGGCTTTGGGAGGTTCTGGTGGCCTCGAAAGTGGGATGTGTTAAAATCTAAATAAATGATAAATAGGTGCTTCAAACCATCAGGAAGCAGTTTATAAAACAACTATTGCACAGTGTTAGGGTTTTACTGTATATTTCATCATTTTAAGGTATCATTATTCATACTTGCCAGTCACCATCCTGTAAAGAGGGGTAGACAGCGAAAGAGAAAAGGGGGTGCCTCACCCTCCACCAGCCTCTCTGTCCCCTCCCAAAATATTATATCTCTCAACAGAAAAAAACAAGTTCCTCACCCCTGTGTGTTACAGATAAAGGTTGCCTTCATTAAATATTCCATTCATTCACAATATCGCTCACAACGACCTGCAAGGTAGGACCAGTGCCTAGTTTTCTGTCCTTGAACAGGGGCTGGGCACTCAACACATGTCCCATTCTGGGCAGAGCTCTGCTGAATGGCCTTGCTTGGCTTCCCGCTTCCGCCTCCTCACCTTATGAAACCTCTCCTGGAAATGATCTCCGCATGACAGTCATTGACCGTCTCCCCTTTCAGGCTCAACTCCTCCCCTTTCACACAGCGATTCCCTGAGAGGCAAGGAGGAGAAAGAAAGCGGTCAGGAAAATACTGCATTAACAGACCCCGCGCGAAGGGCTTGGTGTGGACAAAAGGAGAGCCGAATTTGTTTACTTCCAGGTGGTTGTTTTGTGTGTGTGTTTTTAAGGAATCCTTGGCGGTTTGCTGGGACGAAGAGTTGTCACTTGCGAGCCATCACTGAATTTGAGCCTGCTGTAGAACCTGATGCCGTGCTACAGTTTACGTAACGCACTCCACAAATCCACCTTCAAAAGCTGCACGATATGGACTGCGCTTGCAAAGCCGTGTTTTACAATGAGAGCAAATCTATACGGATTGACCTTCTGCAGCAGCGGAATTGCATTCCGATTGTTCTAGCCCCCTTGATTACTTACTTATTTATTAAACGAAAAGACGGCTGAGACTAGTTTCCAATTTCATTCTGGGTTTGATTTTAAAACCCTCTTCATGGAAGAAAACCACCCAAAACGTAGGGCACTTATTCCCAGAGGAAGAGGCAGCTAGTGGTTTGTACAGGGTTTTCCCTGGCACCCATAAGCCCTTCCATGTGCTGCCCCTGGGGTCGCGAGATGAGTTTTTCCTCCACTGAAAAGCACATGGAGCTGAAGGAGGAAGTTGGGAGAGTGATAACTCTTCCCCATTTCCTCTTTCAGCTTTATGGGCTTTTCAAAGCTCATATTAATTCTGCTGGATCTGATTTCACTCAAGATTCCATTAATAGAACAGGAACAAGAAGGCGGGATGTCTGCTTACTCCATTTCCATCTGGCTTTTTTTGGGGGGGTGGGGGTGGAGAGCAAAGTGACCTGAGTGGGTGGTGTCCAAAAATAATCTGTTCTCCATGGCCTTTTTTAAAAAAAGTATTTGTTTAGAGCAGGATTTCCCAAACTTGGGTCTCCAGCGGTTTTTGGACTACAAATCCCATCGTCCCTAGCTAGAAGGAACCAGCGGTCAGGGATGATTGGAATTGTAGTCCCAAAACCACCCGAGACCCAAGTTTTGGAAACACCAGTTTAGAGTCACTTAAATAAAGGTAAAGGGTAAAGGGACCCCTGACCATTAGGTCCGGTCATGGCCGACTCTGGGGTTGCGGCGCTCATCTCGCTTTATTGGCCGAGGGAGCCGGCGTACAGCTTCCAGGTCATGTGGCCAGCATGACTAAGCCGCTTCTGGCGAACCAGAGCAGCGCACGGAAACGCCGTTTACCTTCCCACCGGAGTGGTACCTATTTATCTACTTGCACTTCATGCTTTTGAACTGCTAGGTTGGCAAGAGCAGGGAACGAGCAACGGGAGCTCACCTCGTTGTGGGGATTCGAACCGCCAACCTTCTGATTGGCAAGCCCTAGGCTCTGTGGTTTAACCCACAGCGCCACCCGCATCCCTTAGAGTCACTTAAACAGAGCTTTTAAGTGAGATTCTTCCCAGCTCCAATATGAGCAATCCCCCGGCCTGGACCAGCAGTGTCTCTTACCTGTTCCGATGCTCACCACGACCCCCAGGCCCTCTTGCCCTCGCCTCATGATGATGGCGGCCAGGATCTTGCGCCCGAGCAAGCTGTGCTGGATACGTGCAGTCAGGGTGTTGAACCGCTGGTGGCTCAGCATAGCGATCTGGTCGTGAAGTGTGCTTCCACTCACAGGGAGCTGCGAGGTGGAAGAAGAAGGGGAGGCCGGAGGTTTTCACAGCCGAAGAACAAGGCCCAGGTGAGAGGGGAGAGAAGCAAACTGCAAGGAAGCCCCTCTGGACATCGCTGGACTTCAACTCCCATCAGCCCCAGCAAGAATGGCCAATGGCTCGGGGTGATGGGAGCGGTAGTTCAGCAACATCTATGGGTCCAAGGTCTTCCCATAGGGCCCATTAACAGCGAAAGGAGAGGCAAGCGAGGGTGGCAGTGTTACCTCTGTGATGGTCAGGCCTTCGGAGTTCTCTGCCTTCTCCGTCTCCCCGATCAGAACCCGGAGCGCCGCGTCAGCAGCCTCCTGCTTGCCTTGCTTCTTGCTGTGCGCCGTGACGGCCGGGAACCAGCGGCCGCCCACTTTGGCTTGGAAGACGAATCTGCCAGGAGGAGGAAAGCCAGCAGAGAAGGTGCAGGTTCAGTAACCGAGGGGCCCTGGGTGAGGTTGGCGCTATCAAATCAAGAGCCCCAGCAGGAAAACAATGCACAGGCAGAGAGCTTGAGAGAGTTGGAAAGGTCAGAAAGAGCGCAGCAAGCTTGAGTAAAGCCCGAAAAGTGACTGGCTGGGTCCTACCCGCCCCCCCCCCCCGGTTCTGTTTTTAAGATTAGCCTGCTAAGAGGCTGCTGGACTTCCACCAAGCAGGCTGGATCGCTACATCTCTCCGAAGGGGACACCTGAGGCCGTCCAGGTGTGGCTGGACTCCCATTGGCCAAGCCGATTGGGACGGATAGGTGTTGGAAACCTGACCTCGTCTGGAGGGCCTCAACAGGTGCCCCATCGTCAGCTTACAGTCCAGGGCAACCATGTAATAATAATTGTAATAATAATTCAATTTCTTGCCATAAGGTCCCAGGGCAGGTTACAGCAATTTAAAATACAATATTAAAAGCAGTTTGGGAACAAATTATAGCCACAAGGACAGAGCAGGACATATTAACAGGAGAAAGAGGACCGAGAAACGTTTTTTCTCCCTCTCTTGTAACAGGGGCATCCTAGAAAGTTGGACGTAAAAGGACTTCTTCAGGCAGCAGTGACAGAACTTGCTTCTGCATGAGGGGGTGATGGCCACTGACTTGGATGGCTTTAGACAAGGACTGGACAAATTAATGCAGGATAAGGTTATCAAAAGTCCACGATGGCTATTCTCTGCCTCCACAGAGGGACCAGCTGCTGAAAACCACAAGAGAGGGTCCCCCCCCCTTTCTTTCCATTTCCCTCTTTTTCCTTCCATTCCTTTTTATTTTAGATTTTTTAAAGAGTTTCTTTCATTCTGGTGCATTATAAAAACACACCTTGCATTGAGTATGAACTTTCATATATCTGTGGACAAGTATCCAGAAAACAGAAGATGATGATGATAATACAGTCATACCTTGGGTTACAGACACTTCAGGTTGCATTTTTTCAGGTTATGGATGCGCCAAAACCTGGAAGTACCAGAACGGGTTACTTGTAGGTTTCGGCGGTCGCACAGAAGCGGCGAATCGCAACCCGCGCGTGCACAGACGCGGCGCTGTGGGTTGCGAATGCTGCGGGTTGTGAACATGCCTCCCACACGGATCACGTTCGCAACCCGAGCGTCCACTGTAATAATAATGAAAACCACAAGAGAGTTTCTCTTGTGCTTGGGTCCTGCTTTCGGGCTTTCCCTTGTGGTGTACGGCTGACCACTGTGAGAACAGGAGGCTGGATGAGCAGAGCTGCTGGCCTGATCCTGCAGCGAGAATCTCCTTATGTTTAATGCCCATCCTGCCTAGGGCAGTTCCCTAGTGGACCAGGAGGACTTATCGGCGATGCAGGCGAGCCCTTTCCGATACAGAAGTTCTGTAGCTCAGCAGCGGAGCTCCTGCTTTGCACACAAGACTCCAGTTCCCCCCGAGGTCTCTCCGGTTAAGAGAGATTAAGCAGCAGTGCTTGGGAAAGACCTTTAGACAGAACAGCCCCTGCCAGCCAGAAGATGACAATCAAATTGGAGACTAAGGGCCTGGGCTTTGTTTTCTATGTTCTGCAAGCAACACAAGGAAAGAACCCTCTGGCTGGCTGGGCAGAGAGCCACTCCGCCTACTCACTTGGGGTCGTGGGGTGGCCCAGTCTGATTGATCAGCTTGAACTCAGCAGCAAAGCCATTGGCCCGGGCGTACTCCAGGAGGCCACTGACTGGGTTGGAGTTCAGGTACTTAATCAGCTCGCCGACACCCTTAGCGCTTGCGGCTTTTGCCTCTTCCACAGTTGCAGGCTGGATACCAGGCACATCCGCAGGCTGGTCGCCCTGGGCCTCTGTCTGAAAAAGTCGCCAAGGAAACAAAGAGGCTGATGAGGAGGCTGGAACGAGGCCAGGGAGCGTGGCACACAGAGAAGGCCGGGAGACCTGTTTCCGTTCTCATTTTCATGACGTACTGAGCATTTTTCATATTGTGATTTTATGTTGCGAACCGCCCTGAGATCTATGGGTATGGGGCGGTCTATACCGTTAAGAAACAATAAACAACAAGGATACCTGTTCAGGTAAGGTGCTGGTGTCCCCAGTGAGGCCCCTCATGGCGGCCTCGGCGGCCATCTGCTTCGCTCCCTTCTTGCTGTTCGATACCACGGCAGGGAAGACGCGTTCGCCCACTTTCACGCAGTACTTGAACCTGATCGAAGGAAAGGGGGAAGGCAGAGAGTTCATGGGCTTATTGAGACTGAAGGTAGATCACACAGAAAGTGGTTGCAGCAGGAAGGCAAGTGAGGCCTGGGTCATTTCCAGAACCCCCACTCCCTTTGAACAGATGGGAGTTGGAGTACAAAACGCCTGGAGGGCACCTGGTTGACGAAAGCTGGTTAGTGGGCTGGGTGCTCTCATAAACTTTGGCCTCCAGGTGTGGCTGAGCTACAGTCCCCATCATCCCTGCCCACGAGTCATGCTGGCTAGAGCTGATAAGAACTGTGACACAGCCACATTTGGAGGGCCAAAGGATTCCCACACCTGCCCTAGTGAATGAAGGGGCTCAGGAGAGGCAATTAAAAGAGATTAAGTCAGGCCTCATGAAGCAAGTCCTCCAAGAATGTTTTTGATCTTTAGCAGTGAGCCCTGAGAACTTTGTATCTCGCACAGTCAAGAAACAGAACCCAGGGCAAAAAAACCAGAAGCATTTTTGTTAGGGATTGTAGGACAAGACCTGCCAAGAAAAATAAAGAACTTATTTATGTATGCTACAACAGCGGCAAGAGTCTTGTTGGCACAAGGACGGAAGAATGAGGAAATCCCAATGAAAGAACAGCGGCAAGGAAAATTGATGAGCTATGCGGAACTGGCAAAATTGGCATATAAACTGCGTGAAAAGGACAACAGTGACTTCAAGGAAGAATGGGAACTTTCTACAAATTACTTTAAAAGACAACAAAATGATCTGGACTCCTTGGCAGGTTTTGAATAGACAGCTACAAATTTATTAGTTAAACACATGATAGATAAATCAAGGATATGCACGATTCTATAATATGCAGAGAATAATATGTGCAAAGAAATCAGAGAGGGGAGCTGAGGGAAGTCCTTGGTGGGGGGAAAATAATGTGATTGATTATGTGGACTGATATTTTGTTATGCTGAAATTGTTTAATAAAAATGCTTTTAAAAAAAGAAATAAACAGAAACCAGGGCACTGCTGAACCTCAACCTGCACTGGCTGCGGCCGAGAGCAGCAGGCAGCAGAAGACCCCACATGGCCATGTCTTGGCTTGCCTTTCACTTGGAGCACAAGGAGAAACGAGAAGTTTTCCCGGTGGTGATGATGTGCATGCGCGAACATCCTCACGGACTCTTGAAATAAATAAACAAGCCCTCCCTCCACCCTCACCCACCCCCATAAAGAAAGGTGGTGCCTGTGTCCTCGTCTATTCCCCGGAGAGCAACAGCTTATTATTATTATTATGGTGCTGGAGGAGACGCTTGAGAGTCCCATGGACTGCAAGAAGATCAAACCTATCCATTCTGAAGGAAATCAGCCCTGAGTGCTCACTGGAAGGACAGATCCTGAAGCCGAGGCTCCAATACTTTGGCCACCTCATGAGAAGAGAAGACTCCCTGGAAAAGACCCTGATGTTGGGAAAGATGGAGGGCACAAGGAGAAGGGGACGACAGAGGACGAGATGGCTGGATAGGGTTCGCGAAGCTACCAGCATGAGTTTCACCAAACTGCGGGAGGCAGTGGAAGACAGGAGTGCCTGGCGTGCTCTGGTCCAGGGGGTCACGAAGAGTCGGACATGACTAAACGACTCAACAACAACAACAACAGGGCCTCGCCACGCTGCGAGCTTCGCACACTTCTGAACGCGAGTCGCGACCTACTTGGGATCGTGGGGAGGGCCATCTTGAGAGAGCAGCTGGAACTCGCAGACGCTCCCCGACTTCTGTGCATATTCCATCAGGGCGCTGACGGGGTTCTTCCCAGAAAACACATTCAGCTGTTGCGTTGTAGACAAAGCCTCTGACTCTGTCTGCTCAGGCTGGAGAGGGAAGGAAGGAAGGAAGAGAGGAGGAAATAAAGAAGGGGTTGTACCAGGACGCTGCAGAGTGGGGCTCTTTCTGCTGTTTTGTTTCAGTATCTCTCTCACTGAAGCACCATGTTGGTTTGGCAACTCAGGGCGGGGGGGCGGGCACCAATGGAAAATTATGCTCCTGGTGCCCAGAAGAGGAAATAATAATAATAAAAAAAATTATTTATACCCCGCCCTCCCTGGCCAGAGCCAGGCTCAGGGCGGCAAACACTAGTAAAATTATAGTAAAGAACAAACAAAAACACAATTTAAAATGCAAATGAAAGGATGGCTGTAAAAGCCAGCTGACTACCACTCTCAACAAATCTTCCACTGACCCCAACTACTCCCCAGAGGCAAAATTTTGGCTCACAGGCCTGCAGTTTCGGGCACCCTAGCCTGGGGGAGACCCTCCCCCACTGACTAGCCTCTTGCAGAACCCAAGGGGCTTGTGGATAATTTCCCAGGGGGTGGGGGAGAGACTACAGCAGGGGCAGGCAGACATCAGGCAAGACAGATCTACTTTGCTGTTTACTACAACCCCACGGTCTGCCAACCAGAGTCAGGTGCGAAAGACCAACAGTGAGGAATTAAAAGGACAGGGTGCCTCTGACCTCATGCTCATGACCTAAGGATCTATATTCAACAGCACTGAACTTGGCTCAAAATCCTTTCACACCTGAGTCCATACCTAGCTAGCTTTCTTCGTTTTTGCAGCCTAATTTAAGGAGGTGGGGGAAAATCATTTTGCTATGGTTTTGGGTTTTTTGACCAATTAAACTTTTTATTGCACTAGCCGTAGGCCACAGCATCATTCAGAAGGAGAACAAAAAAACAAACAAACCAAACCCCCCCCCCAAAAAAAAACATAAAAATGATCAGGCACCACACATACAATAAAACCACAGTCACAGCTACTAAAATTATTTGTTGCATTAAATAGAATAGAATAGCAGAAAATTCTCAGGTAAAGGTAAAGGGACCCCTGACCATTAGGTCCAGTCATGGCCAACTCTGGGGTTGCAGCGCTTATCTCGCTTTATTGGCCGAGGGAGCCGGCGTACAGCTTCCGGGTCATGTGGCCAGATGACTAAGCCGCTTCTGGCGAACCAGAGCAGCGCACGGAAACGCCGTTTACCTTCCCGCCAGAGTGGTACCTATTTATCTACTTGCACTTTGACGTGCTTTCGAACTGCTAGGTTGGCAGGAGCCGGGACCGAGCAACGGGAGCTCACCCCGTTGCGGGGATTTGAACAGCCGACCTTCTGATCGGCAAGTCCTAGGCTCTATGGTTTAACCCGCGTCCCTTAAGATTCTCAGGTAAGTTGATTCTCAGGTAAGTTGTGCCAAATTAAATATCCGAATCCCCTTGTCATTTTGCTGTTGTTATCACTAAACAACACCCTTTCTGGGCTAACCCTGATGACTATGTTCTCCACTGCCAGAGGCAGCATTCCCAACAATCGACTAAAAGGTAGGGATGCGTATGTGTGTATATACCACAGTTTCTCAAGAAACATCAAAATGGTTTACAACAACCATTAAGAAACAAAAACCATACCCCCCCAAAAAAACACCCTAACACAGATCTACCACCTAATTATTACGATTCAACAGCAAGTAGAAGAAGCTGGGCCACTTCCATTGTGAGAAAATAAATCGATATGGAAATCGGATTGTGGTGGAGCCGCTTTTCACAGGACTGGCAGCTCCAGAGAGCTCCACTTTCGGCCCCTGCCTGCTACTGGGGTGGGGGGGGCCGCTCTCACCAGTTCTGCTTCGCTGAGAGAACTGTCCTCATATAAGGATTTCTCCAGCTCCATGCCGTCCTCCCCTTCGTGCTCGACTTCGCGCAAGAGGATCTTCATGGCGTGGGCGGCCGCTTCCTGCTTGGCCAACTTCTTGCTGCCTGCTTCCGCTGGGGGGAACCGGCGACCGTCGATCACCGCCTGGAATTTAAACCTTGACCGAAACACACAAGGTACAAAATGGTGAGGATGCGTGCTAATCAGTGAATCTGGCGCCATTATTTATCACATTTATCTCCAGGGAGCTTCAAGGCAGTGTGTGTGCCCCTCACCCGACACCCAATTTATCCTCGCAGTGATAACCACACAGTTAGGCCTCAAGAGTGTGCGATTAGCCCAGCGGACGTTCCGGATGAGCAGGGATTTGAGCCTCGGCTTCTATGGTCCGAAGTCCGATGCTGACCACTATAGCACACTGGTTCTCCTTTCCAAGCCCTCTGCCTCTGCAAATAGGTTTTGTTAGGAAGGAGCTATTGCTGCAGCACTTACACCAGGGGTGGCAGAACCGGCACTCGAGCATTGGCCATGCTGGCCAAGGCTGTGGGGAGCTGGGAGTCCCAATGAAAGCTGGAAGGCCCCATCGCGCCTTTAGAGAACTCCTTCCTCCTTGCCTGATCTACGGGCACAGCAAAGGATTGTGGGGCATGCTCTAAAAGCTTGCTAGCTGGCTAGGCTTCTCTGTTCTAAGGAACAGAACCCTTAGAAGAAGCCCAGCCCTCTTCTGTGGCTGCGCACTGCCAGGACAAAGAGGCCGCCAGGTGAATCATAGAGTTGGAAGGAGTCCCCCAAAGCTCATCTAGCCCAACCCCTTGCAATGTAGGAATATCAACATGCGGTTCCCCCGTCCGATTTGGAACCATACTGGACCCTGCTTTGAGAACGTGCTAGCAGTTCTCTTTCAGGGAAGCTGGACGGCCATTACAGATTTTCTCTTTGGAGGAAGCCCCATCCCACCCCAAAAACTAAAACTCCCAAGTTTCAACTCCCACAGTTTCAAACTGTGGCAGCACTACAAGGAAGACAAGGAAGAAAAAGGCCCAGGCTGATGGTGGCAGGTGCTTGTTGGGCATGGGCAGTGGCGTAGCGTGGGTTGTCAGCACCTGGGGCAAGGCAAGTAATTTGCGCCCCCTAACCCGTGGATTTGCGCCCCCTAACCCATGGATTTGCCCTAACCCCCAGATGTTGCGCCCGGTGCGCCCGGCCCCCCCTGCACCCCCCACGCTACGCCACTGGGCATGGGTAGACAAAATAAGGCCTACCCATGGATCCGGTCCAATCGCCTTCTAAATCTGGCCCGCAGATGGTCCGGGAATCAGTGTGTTTTTACGTGAGTAGTATGCGTCCTTTTATTTAAAATGCATCTCTGGGTTATTTGTGGGGCATAGGAATTCTTTCATTTTCCCCAAAAGAACTATGGTCTGAGGGACAGTGGACCGGTCTCCTGCTGAAAAAGTTTGCTGACCCCTGTTGTTGGGGCTTGTACAGCCGAAGGTAGGGAGCCCAACAGTAGGTGGTGCCACCCAATTCCTGCTTTGCCACAGGCACCCTCCCTGCTGAGATCTACAAGGGCAACACTGAGGCTAAGTGGGAGGAAGCCGGATGCAAGAAAGAGGGGCAGGCAGGTGAGAGCTGGCTGAGGGGGCAGAATGAGGTTGGCAGGGCAAAGCCCCATACGTTCAAGTGGACCAGCCTCCACTGGCCCAGGCAGCAACAGAGACTACAGAGCCAAATATCCCATAGCGGTTGCAAGCTCCCCGTCCTCACAGCTTGTCTTTCCCCGCTCCTTTGCATGGGAAGAATCTGCTCTCATGGAAAAAAGTAGGCCAATTTTCCTGTCTAGCGGGTCTATTGATGTACCAGAGGGTGGCACACACACTCTGCTGGTGCCTAGAAAAGGCAAGGAGTGAGACAGAAAGAGACTCGTGTGTGTGTGTGTTTCTAAAAACACAGTGGCTATAAAGAGCAGCCAAGCAAGAACGTAAAAATAAAATCCAACCCACCCAACTGTTCAGAGCGATGCGCCAGAGGGAGGGAAGAGGAACGCTCCGGGTCCCCCCCACATGGCAACAGATGCTCCCTGCCAGAAGCAGACAGCGTGGAACTCCTCCAGCCATACAGGAACTTATGGGGCATAATATTTGCCTAGTGCAAAACTACTAATTAGCCACACAGCGGGCTTACCCCCCCCCCCTTTGGAAACTGCAGCTGAAGATTTGCAATTCTAAAGCCGAGGTGGAGGACCTCAGGCTTGGGGGCCAAATGTCACCCTCCAGGCCTCTCTATCTGCCCCCCAGGACACTTCACAGGCTACATCCCCCTCCCCGGCCTGACCCACACACCCCCTTCCATGCACCCTCTTCAAGTGCTTTTGTCGGGACAGAATGTGCCTTTGAACTTCAGCAATGCTTCTTGCTCGCCTGGATGATGTGGGTGGGAGGGTGTAGAAATGCCCCAATTTTCACATGCCTTTTTCCTGCTCACTTTCACCTCTGGCTTCACCCACTGCTTGCATGTGGCCCCAGGAAGGCTGCTCATGGTGGAATGCGGCCCCCTTGGGCTGAAAAAGAGATTCCCCACCCTCCGCTCTAAAGGGGACCGCAGAGCTCATGCCAAGCACCGCTTTTCAAATTTGGAGACAGAGAGACACAGAGAGAGAGGAAGGAGAAATACATTCACCATGCAGGTGGTTTGGTTCTCCATTTTACTCTCGCTTAGCTGAGTCTTCCTCCTTCCCCCTGAGGCTTTCGCTGCCTGGCAGTGGGAAGCGATTCTTAAATTGCAAGTGGCTGTTTCGCAGGCCTGAAGGAGGAGATGTAGCAAGTAGAAACGAAACCTTCCTATTGCTGCCCATTCATGCTCGTTCCTCTGTCCTGCGCTCCCCAACTTCAGAGCCCTGAAGGCGGAAACCGATCGCCACACACGATGATCAGGGTTTCAACACCAGCATCTCAGCGTTATATGGAGTTTTTAAAAGACGGCGAGTCCTTGCTCCAAACTAAATTTAGACGGACTTGGGGCTGTGGGACATTATTAGATTATTCAGCAGAGATTGCTGTGTCATCACTCGAATTGTTAATATAAGAAGAATGTGTTTTGTAAAAGAAAGAAAGAACGAATAGAGAGTCCTGCATTTAAAGTGCTAAAACAAACAGTCTTTCTTTCCTTTTTAAGGGAAGCCTTGATATATATCTCATCTGCCTGCTTATTAAGAGGCTTTTGTAACCTACGGGGCAGAGTAATACGCAAAAGCAGTTGTGAAAGGAAGAGGGGCAACACACAATCTTAAACCAGTTGTAAACACACTAGCATTTTAACCAAATCACATCTCTTGCTTTAAAGAAAACTGCTCTTTTTAATGTCTGCAGTGACTTGTACAAGCCGAGGCAAATGCACTGAAACGTAACCTAAGCAAAAGTAACCCCCTTCTCCTTTCGGAGAAAACTTTTCTTTTTAACATATTTGCCAATGACCTGCACAGTCCGAGACAAACGCATAAACACTGAGCAAGCACAATCCCCTTCCCTGGTAAGAACAACCCCCTCCCCAGAAAGCACTCCCTCTCTCCCTCTCCCTCTCCCCTCTTACCGTGGCTCGTGTGACGGCCCGCTCTGCTTCAGCAAAACGAACTCGCAATGCTGGTACGTGTACTGGGTGTATTCGATCAAGCCGCTGACGGGGTTCTTCTTCTGGCACGCCATGAGCTTCTCCAAGGGAGTGCACAGGAAGGCCGTGTCGAACTGGGCCGCGTAGCTGGGGGAGAGCGGGGACTCCATGATGCACCGGGACTCCTCGTCCTGGTTGTTGATGGCATTCAGGTCCTCCGGGATGTCGTCGGTGGCCCACTTGCCGTTCTCGAAGTTGTCGTAGTTGGGGAACCAGTGGTACCGGGGCCGCTTGCGAGGAGGGGGGGCCGCCGCCCGGGGAGAGCAAGCGTCTCCCTGCTCCGCTGGCTCCGACGACACCTGCTGCCCGTTCTCGACGTTCTCCTCCTCACTCTCTAGAAGCGGCGGCGGCGGCGGTGGAGGAGGAGGCGGGGAAGGGGAAGGAAGAGGAGGAGCTGGCAAGCTGGCGGGCAGCTCTGGTTCCGCGCACGGGGTCGGAGGCTCGGGGTCCGGTTTTGGAGCAGGGGCGGCCATTTCCCTGACCTCTTCCGCCTTCTGCTTGTTCTGCATCCTCTTGCGCTTGTTGTCCGTGAGGGACCACTTGGGGGGGTTGGCATTCTCCTTGCACACCTCCCCCAGCTTCTCCAAGGACAGCAGGGTGGAGTTCACGTTCCGGGCCTTGGAGAGGCCGATGTTTTTGGCAAGGTCATGCGCCGTCGAGTCCGCGACGCTGAACAGGTAGTTGCAGATCTTCTCCCTGACCTCGGCCATGGCGGCGGAATCGGGATAGTCCTCTGGGTCAGAGGCAGAGCTCTCTTCTCCTCCTCCTCCAACCCCAGGAACTGGGAATTGGCCTTGGCCCCTCTGGCCAGCGGAGTTCCCTTCTCTCAACGCTCCCTGGGGCCTAGGGCTGTCTGCTAACCTCCACAACGGAGGGTGCTCCCCTATTTTGCACAACTGCCCTCGCGTAAGAAGCCTGTAGAGGTGATGATTGACCTCCTTCTTCTGTACTTCGAGTTTACGGGCAAGGCAGCGGGCAGATTCGGCCTCCCCAGGTCGGAGCTGCCCCAAGATCTCCAAGAGCCGCTGTTCAACTCCTTGGCCGGAGAGCGTCAGGTGCCGTAAGTCTGTGATGAGCCCTTCAACTTCCCTCCTTGAACTGCCGCTGTACCTCGGCCGAGGGGGCTGGGGAGGCTGCTTCTGCTCCTGCCAGGTACTGTTGCAGGGAAGCCTCCTGGCTGCGCCCCAACTGCTGTGCTGGGAGTTCTGGGGAGGTGAGAAGGTGCCTGGACCTCGGCGGTAGCCCTGGTACAGTTGGGGTCGCTGCGCCCGGGGCTGCCACAGTGGGGCTTCGGCGAGCTGCCCGTTTAGGAAGAGGACCTGCCGCTGCCGAAAATCCTCGCCTCCCTGCGGGACAAGAGGACCGTTAAAGAAAGCTGGGTTAGAGAGGCCGCTATGTTTTGGGGGCACCTGATCTGAACCTCTGCCTCGAGTGACACCTCTGCTCATAGCGTGCTGCTGGGGCGCAGGGCTGGGGGCGGGCACACGTGCACCAGACGAGAGGCAGCTGCGGCTTGCTCTCACGGGGGCTGCTGCACAGAGGCCTGGCAAAGAGAAAACAAGAGAACAGGGCACGTTTCAGACCTTGGATACACGCTCGGGGGAGCCGACGCAGTTCTACCGAAACCAGTCCCTCTGCCCCAGTTCCCAAAAGACAACACCTGACGACGGAAAGAGGCTCCCGTCAGATACGAGTGGACGCCTCCTCTACAGCTACTGAAGACCTGCGCTCCCTTATCAGAGGAGGAGACTGGCTTAAGGCACTGAAGTCAGTGGAGATCTACAGATGAGCCTGGGATGGAGAATGAGTCTCCCAAACACAGTTCAACGCAAGGTATGTTCAGCTTGATTCAGGGTTTCTTGGGCAACCAAGGGAGAGTTGTGCGACTTTACTTCCCAGCACATAGTAAAAGAGATTCAGGGGGAAAGAACGGAAGCACTTCTTTCCATCAGTTCAGAGTTAAACTATGGAATCCACTCCCCCAGGTGGCAGTGATAGACAAATTCAGGGAGAATGAGGCCATCGGTGGCTGCTAAGCCTGTCAAGGCAGCATGCCCTGAGTTAACAGTTGCTGGAAACTGCGGGTGCAGAGCTTTGCTAATGCACTGCTTGTGGGTTTCTCATTGACATCTGTTCGGACACGTTGTGAACAAGATGCTGGACCAGGCAGGCCACTCTGAGCTCTCCTCATGTTCTTAAAAGGAAAACCACCCCATAGCCCACCTTTCCCTGTACAGCCATATTGCCTGTGTTTGTGGTGATATGGTTGGGGCCAGATTAAGAGTAGCTTCATAGCAGAATGGCAATTCCTAGGAGACCTTTAGAAAATAGTCAAGAGGAACAACCCTGGGGCAGAGTTAAGATTCCAGATACCAGGATGAAAAACTTGCAAACCAAAATGAATGGGATTTCTCCCAGTCTATACATATGTGAGATTTTTGTCATTAAACCCAGCTGCAAATTGGGTTTGTCAGCAGTCTGTTTACATGGTTTCAGAGTCTATTTGGTTCAGTACAGCTGTAAAACTGACCACCACCTGGCCTTCAAAACTCGTTCTCTCCAAGCGGCAGATTTGGAAAAATCTATGACTGATGTTGGAGAGCCAACCTTTTTTAAAAAAAATAAAAACAACCACCTTGTTCTAACCCACAGAACCAACATAACAGTTACATCTTCCCTTCAGTCGACGAAAAAGAAATCCTTAAGAGGGGTAGCCATGTTAAGGCAATCCCAGCCAGGTCTGTCCGAAAGCAAACTTCGCTGAGTTCAACAGAACTTACTCCCAAGCAAGTCCTAGCAGGACCGCAGCCTGGCAAAGCAATCCTTTTACATTCCTAGATGTACAGGATCACATTCAGCACGCCCCACCAAGTTCACAGGGGCTTCGTCACCAGGAAAGCAGGTATAGTATTGTGGCTTCAGTTTGTCACAGTACCCAAACACAAAGAAAGAGACCTGTGGTGTTTTCAGACTCACAAATTTACTATGGTATGGAGACATGGGATGGGTTACCTTTCAAGGCACCACAAGACTCTTTCTGCAGCAACCAAATTAAGCGTCTTCTGCTCTCTGGGAGAACAGGAAGTTGCTTTATGAGAAGTCAGAACATTGGTCCAGCTAGCTCAGTAATGCCTACACTGACTGGCAGTGGCTCTCTGGTGTTTTCGGCAGTTTTGAAGCCCATAGACAGGGAGCTATATTCCTTTCCAGAATACCCTCTGTTCAAACCCTAACTACCTCAATCTCAGGACTTACAAGGGAACAAGGAAGGCGGGGGGGGGGGGGTTGGTTGGTTGAGGGGTAGCAGAGGGAATTCCAGACATTTCAAGGGGAGGCAACTGGTAAAACAGGTATAGATAAGGGAAACCGGATAGTCTTACCTTTTTTTGTTCCACGCTGGTAAGAACCAGGCATTGCATAGATAGCAAGAAACAAGAAAAGAGGGGGAAAGCTCTGCGAAGAGAAGGCCTTCCCCAGAACAAGGAGGGGGCAAGGGAAGAGGAGAAAGAGGAGGTGTGTGTGTGTCCCACTATGAGAGACACAGACACCCGTGGGTGGTGGGGGAGAAGGAAAGGCTCGCCACAAAGCAAGGACTCTGCAAGAACTACACAAAAACCCCACTATCCTCCTCCCTTCTCTCTCCACAGTGCAGCAGGCAGGCTGGAATCGCTCACTTAACATAACTGCCAGATAAGTTTCGCTTTCAATTCTCCAGAGGTCCAGCCTCCCTCTATGCTGTTCCGCCCAAGGAGTGTCTAGTTACAGCCAGAGGGATGGACCGGAGGTAAAGCCATTAGCTTTAGGGGGGGGGGCTTTAGGGGGGGGGAGAGAAACCGATGATGAGTGCTTCCTCCCCCTCTCTTGCAAGCTCATTGCAGCATTGCCTAGAAGTAAAAAAGCCTAGAAAGGGAAAGCCCCACTGCCACTTACAGGAAAATACTTTTGGTTCCTTTTCATCACAGGCTGGTGGGAGGGACTATTATCTGCGAGGCAGAAGCACTTACCAGAATCTCATGCTTCTCTAACTGGGAGATTCGTTCACTTCTAACTCTTCTTTCCTTTATCCCTTACCCAGAGCTGCCAGACCTCAACTCAGCCTTCTCTGCTCCAACACTGCAACCAAAGAGGCACCGGTTTCCTACAGTTTGGGGTATCTTTCCGCATCTCCTTAACAATACCTTTGGTCATTCCTAAACCAGCCTCAGTACTAAGTTCACACACCTCTATCTGCTTGTTTGTTTCCCTTGCCGAAGGCTCCTGAGACACACATGCATCTATCTGCAACAGCAACTGCCTATTTGCCTTCATGGAGTTGGCACTTTTCAGTCATTGCTCACTGCTCAGTAACTTCCAGCACAGAGAGTATTGAGGAACTGCCTAGTGCAACTCTGTATGAGTGACTGCTCTGGCTTCACCTCCTATGGGTGCGCGTCATCTTGACAAATTACAATACACACAGCGCTACGATTCTCAGAGTGGTTTAACAACCAATTCCTTTTCCCAGGAGGAGGGGAATATGGGTTTCCTAACTCTCAGCACCCCTAACAAACAACAGTTTCCCAGGATTCTTTAGGGAGAAGCCACAACTGTTTAAATAGTGCTTTCAATGCATGGTGCAGATGAGGCCTGGATATGACAGAAGAGAAAACTGAATGGAAGTGACCTGCGCCCCCACCCTCCAACTATCTCCTCTTAACATAGCCATAGGCCGATCCATCATGCCCTCCAGATATTTTGGACTACAACTCCCATAAGCCAGCATGCTGGGTTAACACACATAATTGATACCTACAGATCTCAGACAGCCAACAGAACAGAGGCGCCAGGAGCCATCCTAGAACCCCAAGTGAGAAGCATTAAGCGATGCAGGCGCGTAGCTCAAAACCAGGTCAAGGGCAGGTTGCAAATGGCACAGCATAAACTTTCCTCCTCGGATTGGTTAACAGGCTCAGATAACCCGCTCGCCTCTCCAGGTGCAAAACGAGACATGCACATGGTGACTGTGGAAGAGCTCGTGGGTCAGTTCATGGGGGGGGGGCAGAACTGCACAGCTGTTGCATGGGCTGAGGAACAGTGGGAAGCACCTGGTCCATCTTTGGCAAAGAAGCCATCCGAAAGAATTAAACAATGAAAACAAATCAGCACTAAACTGAGCACCATGCATTTGCGACATGAACGTGAAAGGATTTTAAAACCTTACAGCGAATAGCTCTATGGCCAATAAAGCACCCAATAACAACCAACACCGATGTGATATTATATACAGTGTCTGCCTTTCAGAGTGAAGTCACAAAGATCGTTGGGTATTAATGCATACTCTTTGGACTCATTCTTGTAAGTTATGAATACATGGATCAAGAACCTTTGGGCCCTCTCCTCAATTCACCAAGGTTAAGATTCAAAGCCCACCAGCGCTCTGCCCCATTAAAACACAAGTTATTCCCCACCCCCCAAAAAGTATATATAGCGGCCTCAAGATACACTGGAAAGATCAGAGGCAGGTCTTTCCGGGAGGAAAGGTGCCATTTCCCACCACTGCCTGGTAAGGCATTAAGACGATTGATTTTGTCATAGCCTGATGATTATCTGCTTGTGGTAACACTGAGGTGGGCTTTCTCAGTGGTGGCACCAGTGTTGCTTAATGCTCTACCTGCTGAAATAAAGGAGGCCCCATCAAGCACTGGCCTTCTACCAGCTCTTGAACATACACCTGTTCAGACAAACACTTCCCCGCTTACGACTCATGTTTTAATTGCGATGCTGCTTTGATGGGCTTGTTTACTATATAGTTTAATCGTGTATGTTTTAATGCAGCTGTTTTACAATGCATTCTAATTAATTGGGGGCAACTGTGTCATTACTGGTTTTGTTGTTGCCGTTTCGCTGCTGTCTTTATCTTTTTGTGAACCACCTTGGTATTTTCTGCTTCCAATGAAAGGTGGTGTATAAATTCTAACAACAACAGCAACATCATCATTCTGGTTTCAGCCAGCAGCCTTCTCTCAGGCAGCTGTGACACATCAAAAGGAGATCTAAGCTTTTGCATGTGTTTGCATCATGTTCTTGAAACCAGCTAAGCATAAGTTGCGGGGGATCTAAGTTACAAAAGGGGAGGAATTCACACTCCCAGTTTGCCCCTACCCTCTTCTAACACCCAGGGGGCCTAAACAGCACCACAGAAACTTACCAGCCACAGTTCAACTCACCTGTCTAACCTGGCACTCTGAGAGCAGCCCCTCTGGCTCTATTCAAACTGCCTGATCACTTGAGCCGGGAAGGTGAAATTTCACCCCAGTGGCAGCTCTCACGCTGCGCTTTGCAACAAGGTTCAAGGGCAGTAACTTTATCCCAGAGGGAAAGTACGTGCCCAATATTCATGGCGTTGCCAAACATATTTCAATTATTTGGAGCCAACAACATCTCTTGTGGCAGCCAAGTCTGCAGTTCACACATATCCCATTTCCTGCCCGACTGAGAATACGCTTTGAAAAAGAAAGGAAAAAAAGCTCCCTTCTTTGGATTCTTAAATGAGGAAGGTCTCGGGCAGCGTGGACACTGACTAAAGTGAAATGCACATCTCAACAACTTTCAAAGCCAAACTTAACAGTCTGCAAAATGTCGTAGCTGTTGACGGTAGCAGAGTCCAGAGGCTTTGGGCAAAATAAAATCAGCCATGCAAATAAGCCTACACACAACTACCCGGGAAGAACTCTCTCAAGGGCTCACAACTCTGTGGCAAAGAACTTGTGTTGCATCCCGAGGGTTCCAGATTCCGTTCCCAACATCTGCAGTTAACAAAAAGGAATCACAGAACTGTAAAGTTGGGACTCAAAGGGTCATCCAGTCCAACCCCCTGAAATGCACCAATAACGAGTCTGGCAGACTTTGCTGAGAGCTGCTGCTTTCAAAGTGAGAGGCCAAGGGTCTGACTCGGGATAGAGGCAACTATACTGTTCAGCTCTCTTTTTGATGTGCATAATGAATGGGGCGCCTGCCGCAGGGCACTATCTCATCTCCAACGCTATTTAATTTCTATATGAAGCCACTGGGAGCAGTCATTAGGAGTTTTGGGGCAAGGTGCTATCAGTATGCTGCTGACACTCGGCTCTATTTATCCAGGAGAGGCCATGCAAGCCCTAGAACCAGCGCTCTGGACGCAGTGGTGAGATGGGATGAGGAGAAACAAGCTGAGCTTGAATCTTGGCAAGGCAGAAGCACTGTGGGCGAAGGGTCCCCAGGTCCAAGCAATTGGTCAGTTCTTTTCCTGAAGGAGCAGGTTCACAGTCTGGGGCTGCTTCTGGATCCAGCTTTGTCCCTGGAGGTCCAGGTAACATGAATGGCTAGAAGTGCATTTTACCAACTGCAACTGGTTACGACAGCTGCAACCTGGACTGGGGAAGCTGGGCCACAGTGGTTCAGGCACTGGTTACTTCAAACCTGGATGGCTGCAGTGAGCTCTATGCGGGGCAATGCACTTGATCCAAAAGGTGCAGTTAGTTGCTTTATGGTCGCTGATAGGAGTGAGACTCTCCTGGGCGGTTTATGTAGGACAGATACAGATTCCATGATATTCCCACCATCCAGGAAATTAGCCTGGTCCTCTACTTAACATGGATAAAAGCTACTGACAACAATTATCCCACAAATTAAGATTGCAGGGGTGGGAAGATTGAGCTCACCGCCTCCACACTTGGCACAGCTATTCTCAACCACAGAAACAAACACTTGTGTTACATGCAGCGAGGCAACATCTTATTTATCTGTAACACATGCACAGAAACCAAAACAAGCATACATCAGATATTTAGTTGAAACTTGCTAGAATATAAATGACCCAGAAAAAGGGAAGGATCAGCACTTACGGCAGCTTCTGAAAAACATGAGTGGGCTGGGCTTGTTACTCTTCAGGCTGCCGTGCTTACGGAATTCACTGACTGTGGTTCGTGTCTCTTGAAACAAATCACGATCAGTAAGCCAAGGAACTTTGCTTAAGAGAGAAATGAACCACAAGGGCTAGATAGTGCCTTACCGCACTGAGAAAAAAGATGGTCATGAGAAATCATGATATTCAAATGGAACCTCCATGTTCAGAGGCAGTCTACTTCTAAAAGGGTATTGCTGGGAGACTGACAGTGAGAGAAAGCTGTGGCTCTCCTGTCCTGCTTGTGGGCTTCCCTAGAGGCATCCGGAGGGCACTATGAGGGACTGAGGATGCTAGATTAGATTGCCCCTTGGGCCCAATCCACAATGGCTCTTCTTAAATTATGATTGGCAAGTAGAGGGCCAAGTTCCATCTCCCCAAGCAGCATCTTGTTGCAGTGCAGTACCATGGTGTAGTAGTTGCTGCAGCAACAGGTCTTGCTACCAGCCTACTTAGGAGGACCGGGGGAAACCATCCTCCATCTTTCCCATGAAAGGAACGGTCTCTAGCTCAGCGGAAGAGCACCTGCTCTGCATGCAGAAGGTCCCAGGTTGAATCCCCACCATCTACAGGCAGCACTGGGCGTATGCCCTGCCTAAGACCCTGGAAAGCCACTGTTGCCTAACTGTGTAGACCAGTGTTTCTCAAACTTGGGTCTCCAGCTGTTTTCAGATTATAATTCCCACCATCCCTGACCACTGGTCCTACTAGCTAGGGATGATGGGAGTTGTAGTCCAAAAACAGCTGGAGACCCAAGTTTAGGAAACACTGGTGTAGACAATACTGAGCTAGATGGATTACTGGCCTGACTTGGTGTAAGACAGATTCCTGTGTTCCTAGGCTCTCTGTGAAGTGGCTTTCCTGTAAAACTGATGGTTGACCAGCTTCCTATACCAACAGTGTTTTTATTCTCCAGTACATTGTCTTTACTGTATAAATGTGTTTTTTTCTGTAACTGCTTAATGCTGCTATTGGTTTTTGTGCTTATTCTGTGTTAATATTTATTTAGCTTCTCTTGTACCAACAACTGACAGTGACGGCTATTGAGTTCCAAATAAATTAAATATCATGCTTTGGCCACATCAAGAGGCAGAAGCGTCTACCTACAGCTTCAAGATGCTCTTACAAGACAACCATCCCCTGAAAGCCAAGAAACAAGCACGCACACATGTGGTTTTTAGCAGAGAAACTCTGCCGCATGTGGTGTAGGGCAACAGGAAAGACAGCATAGCCTGAAAAATGCCTAGAAGTGTGGTCATCGTTGCAACAATGATTTATACCCCACCTTTCAGGAAGCAATTCCTTCCACGGTGGCTTACAAACAACATTAATGTCGCAAGACAATGATCAATGTGTAAAGAGTTGTCAGGATCCTTGCCACAGAAAAATGGTGGTCAATACTTGTGTGAGGGGCGAAGGGAGCTGGGACAGGAGCCAGATTTGCTGTCTTCTTTGGGCATGTACACATTAGCGGCTTAAAACACAGTGGGAGTAGTTCTCCCTGTGCTTCAAGTTGCTTTTTTTTAGGGTGCTGTACACACCACTACCAGGTTTGTTTCCCCGTGCCTACAACTCATGCACCCCAAACTGCTACTCAATGAAGCTGCCAACTGCACATATGCTGTCATCCGCACATGCACAAGAAATGTCTGAAAAGTATACACCTCAGCATAGCAATAGTTTATGTATTCAAATCAGATGGGAAATGCATCAAGCAACAGTGTTTCTCAAAAAAGCACAGGACACCAGTGGTGGGAGAGCGCTGGAGTAGGAGTAAATGTACATGTACATGTACGAAACCTTTGTCTGCCTCCGCGTTCTCACAGAACCTTTCCCACAGGACAGCCACTGGTAGACACAGGATTGCGGGGAGACTTAAAGGGGGGGGGGTTAACACTGCATGCGTTGGACTATAGCAAATGCACCATGCAGTGGATTAAAGCATGCACAGGAGACACACTTTTTAAGGTGTGTTTGGCCATTTTGGATTAATCTTTAGGAGGCAGGTATAAACAAGTCAATGTAAACAATCGAAGATGCATGCCACACAACCATCAATGAGATACGAAAGATCCAAGTCCACTATAGTGAAGCTCATAACAAAAATAAACGGAGCTACTCAGAATTTATACAGAGCACTTTAAAATAATGGTCACAAACAACCCTTTAAGGTGGGCCAGGATGGTTATCATCCTATTGTGTGCGTGTGCGCTTAACCTTCACTGCCCCACTTTGGTACAACATACATCTAACGGAGTACTTCCTGGTTCACAACCCAGTCTTTTCACCATTAAGCTACACTAGTTCTCTAACATAGCCTACATCCCTTTCCCAAACTACAGCTGATTTTGTTAGCAACTAATGCAAACTGTGCTGTTTAATGGGCAGCTGCCCTGACCAGACCAACAGTACCCCCTTTTCCAGCAAGGGCTGGCTCCGTGTTTCTTCTGCGAAGCCTTCAACAAGGCAGAAAACCAACAACCATCCCGATTTCCGGGGGTTGCTCCCTCTCCTAACAACTGACGTTCAAAGGTGTACCGCTTCTCAACCCGGAGGTTCCATTTCGCAGATCACGCTGCAATCCGACGCCCCTCTCCGACGCGGGACTTAATCCCACTGAGGTCCGCGGAATTCACTTCCGAGTAGGCATGCAAGTGGATCGGGCTCGTCAAGGGACAGGCAGGTTGCATGCATGGCGTTTACTGGTGCAGTTCTGCGGAGGGGCACTGGTGCAGCCCCAGAGGAGAGGGGGGAAAGTGGGCTGGAGAGAGGCTTGTGCGGCCCTTGTGTTGCATGCATGGGAAACGGGGCGCTTCTTCCAAGTCGGTGGAAAGCAGGACTTTGCACACACACATGCACCCCCCCTCCGTGCCCCAATCCCCTTCCGAGCGAAGCTTGCCTTGGCCTGGCCTTACCTTACCTCCCCCCAAAAAACTACCCTGCGGGCACCGTCGATTGAAGCCGCCTCTATTGTGCAGGAGGGTCGCCGGCAAGGGCTGATGACGAAAGAACAGCAGCGCGCCGCCACCAAGCACGTGATACGGGGGGGGGGAAGTATGGGGTGAGGGAGGAAGTGAAGCCGGAGCCGCCTTCTTTGGAGAGGGCAGAAAACTCTCCGCCTCCAGCCTTCGAAACCCTTTGGCGGAAGAGAGGAGAGGAGGAAACCTCGGCGGAGCTTTCCCTAATCTCCCTCTTCCCAGGTACCGCCTTTTTGAAAAGGAGAGGGAAGGGAAGTTCAAAGAGCAGCATCAGGCATGGTTTAAGTTCATAGCTGTCAACGTTTCCCTTTTTTTAAAGGGAATTCCCTTATTCCGAATAGGATTCCTCGCAAGAAAAGGGGAAAGTTGACAGCTATGTTTAAGTTGCTAACACCAGCCTCCACAGCTACATGCCTATAAAGAAACCTTCCCTGTTAAACACACGTGGTGGTGATGAACGACACAGGTATAGATGGTTTAGAAACGGATGGGACAAACTGAAATGGGAGTTTGGAGGGGGGCGTCTATCAAGGGCTTTATTATTATTATTTCTAAAAATAATGTGCGCTGTCTAGGATTTGGAATCAGAAAACTAGAGCGCTTGAGGGTTTACGTTCCTTGTTTAAACCGTGTGTATCCTACCTTTAAGGGACGCGGGTGGCGCTGTGGGTTAAACCACAGAGCCTAGGACTTGCCGATCAGAAGGTTGGCGGTTCGAATCCCCGCAACGGGGTGAGCTCCCGTTGCTTGGTCCCTGCTCCTGCCAACCTAGCAGTTCGAAAGCACGTCAAAGTGCAAGTAGATAAATAGGCACCGCTCTGGCGGGAAGGTAAATGGCGTTTCCGTGCGGTGCTCCGGTTCGCCAGAAGCGGCTTAGTCATGCTGGCCACATGACCCGGAAGCTGTACGCCGGCTCCCTCGGCCAATAAAGCGAGATGAGCACCGCAACCCCAGAGTCGGCCACAACTGGACCTAATCGTCAGGGGTCCCTTTACCTTTACCTATCCTACCTTTGCATGGATTGAGTCTTAATTTAGCTGCATCCCTTGATTTCAGGGAATCTACTCTGGGCATAATACTTCGTTGGATACAAGCCAATGCATTTAGGGTCAGGTTTCAAAATTTAAATCAGGAACTGTTTTAACTCTTCCCCCCAATTACAATCTGCGAAGGTGCACTCCACACTTGGGGCAAGCCTACCTTGGTGGGTAGACACCAGAGAGCAACCCATCCTCCTGGGCGCCAGAGGGTGATGAAGCTTGGGGCTCCAAATGGGACCTAGAGGGACTAAGCCCCTTGTAATGCTTGGGACAAATCCTGCCAACATCTGCAGTCTGGCCAAGGAACCCAGAGAACAGGACTTGCTGGAATGTAAGGGAGCAGCTTTTATGAATTTGTTTAAGAACATCAGAGGGGACCAGCTGCATCAAGTCAAAGCCAAATCTTGGTCAATAATCCCTTCCTTGCAGCAGCCAACGTGGTGGTCCAGGCATAGGAAGCTGCCCTAGGCTGAATCAGACCATTTGTCTGTCTTGCTCAATTCTGTGTCTACACTCGTGGTTCAAATAATAAATAAATAATTTCCCACTGACTACCTTGAAGTTGCTGAGGGGCTTGGCGAATTGCTTCATGCGTGCTGTAGCAATGTAATGTGCTATGCTAGATGCTGTATGATTTTTAATGGCACTTTCTCCTTATAGAATTGTATTTTAGTCAATTCCACAGGATTCAAATTGCAATACAATATAAGAAATAACGAAGCCACGGAAACACAATTTAAAAGCAACTGTGAATATTTAATGTGATGGATGTGCCGTCCTCCCATTTTCAACCACAAGTCCACATGCATGCCACAGACCACCTGAATGAAGTATGCGGACCACTGGTAGTCCATAGACCACAGTCTGCAAACTCCTGGTCGACAATGACTCAAAGCGGCTCTCCAGCATTTCAGACAGGGTTCTCTCCAAGCCCTACCTGGAGAAACCGGGGGTTGAACCTGGAGCATTCACAATGCAAAACAGATTTTTCAACACTGAGCTGCAGCCCCTCCTTCTCTGGGAAGCACAATAAGCAGTGCCTTAATGGGCAATACAGTGGTACCTCGGGTTAAGTACTTAATTCGTCCCGGAGGTCCGTTCTTAACATGAAACTGTTCTTAACCTGAAGCACCACTTTAGCTAATGGGGCCTCCTGCTGCCACCGCGCCGCCAGAGCACGATTTCTGTTCTCATCCTGAAGCAAAGTTCTTAACCTGAAGCAATATTTTCGGGTTAGCGGAGTCTGTAACCTGAAGCGTATGTAACCTGAAGCGTATGTAACCCGAGGTACCACTGTACCCTAATGCAAGGATGTCTTCCATTTATTTTTCTTTCTTTTTTACACACACAAACACACAGAGGCACACAGCATCCTACATCAGTGCAGCAGAGGGCCCCTACAGCAATCAGAGGGCTGAACTAAGTTTGGAGATTTATCAGGAAAGTCACAAACAGGGAATGAAGGCCATTCCTCTCTGCTGCTGCTGATTCCCAGCAGTGGGTCATCAGAGACTGCCTCTGAATGTGGAGGTTTCATTTGATTCAGTTAGCATAGTACAGACAGCCTTCACATGTGTTTCATCCGCTTTTCCTTTCCACTGCCACCGTAGCCCCCCACATCAAATTCCACACATTAATTAGGTGCCATATTTAAAACTACCCATTCGCACTCCGGTTTCCTTCTGGCACTCTGTAAAGATAATTGGTGCTACATGTGAAGCAGCCGCAATAAAAAGAAAGCTTCCCTCAGAGGAATTGAGAGATCAATAGAATCATCACTGTATCCCATTACACACACTCTGCAGGTTGGTACAATTGAGGCTTGTAATCAGCCACCTGCTGGTCTACCCGTTATGAGGCAGAAGCCAATAATATAAAACATTCTAAAATATAGCAGCCTTCGCCAACTTGGTGCCCTCCAGATTGGTGAAGAGCATTTTTACAAGCGGTTGATGCATCTTTAAACAGCATACACTGGAAGGCTTGGCAGCTGGGCTACCAAAGTCATTTGCATGTTATTCACTCTGGATATCTTTGTCTAACGTTGCTGTTTTAGGAGGAAGCTTGGCTGGTTCCAAGCCACAGCGGCCTTGATGCATCTAGAACACACACAGAATCTTAAGGCTCAGAGAGGGACCAACGAGTGAAACTCAAGGCGTGCTCCACAGCAAAACAAAACAAGCCACAGAGCTCTTTTCCATTTAGCCCACCGGGAGCAGGAACAACTGAGGCACATGGCCAACACCAAGGGGGATTAGAGATTGCAGTCAGTATCTGTTTGGGAAACTCGCACAAGCCACTCAAAGTTTCTCAGAGGAAAGGCAAGATGGAGAAGGAAGTTCTAGCTGACACATGAGCAAGCTACCATGGACAAAGGGTGTCCCCACCCACACTGTGGTCCATTTCCAATCACACTGGGAAGTAACTTTGTAGGATTTCTCCCCGATTCTCCTCTTCCACCATTTCAGCTTGCTTGTTCACGCACCTCTTGCTCCAGCCAGAGAGGATAAGCAATCAGGAACATTTCAAGCTCTCCATATTCCTACCAGCCTACCTCCGAAGTGAAATGGAAATAGGAACAGAAAGCTACACATTTCAGCAACAGACGGAAAACCCCAAGGCTCTCCATGCAGTGGGATGAACACTGAGAATCAATCAGTCATTACTACCACCCTAGACTATTTATAGTCACTAGCAAAGAGGCCAGTCAAGTCCTCACCCAGGAGGAAGCAACACATAATAAGAGTTAACACATCCGGGAGGTGAGGGGAGACCTATTAAGCAAATGATTTTTGGTGAGCAACACACACTGAGATTCAGAGAGGAAGGTGGAAAGAAAGGCACCCCCCTTTTTTTGCATTTAATGTTACTGCAGAGGCTGACAATTGGGGAAAGCAGCATGGATTCCAATTTCAATTAAGCTCTGATCTGCAGGCAGGCCTCTCTCATGAAGTACAGATAACTGCCTGCAGAAATGAAGGTGATTAAATAACATTTCAACTGCACACATTTGCAATATATATATATATGAACTACAGCAGGTGCGGTTGAACTACAGCTCCCTGCCTCCCCCCTCCGCCTGTTAGACATACTTGCTAGGGCTGATGGAAGCTTTATTTGCTTTTAAACTTTTATCAGGCCCTTCCTCCCAAAGAAGCTCAGGGATACTCAGCAACAGCTGGAAGTCCAAATGTTCCCCACTCCTGAACTGCAGCCTGATTAAATCATGCATGTCTGCACCACTCTTTCATTTTGAACAGTTTACTGCGGCTCACTCAGCCTTGCATTTAAGCGCTGGCCTGACAGCCAGAGGCAATAAGGAATTCCATGCAGGCAGATGAGCCGGTTGGCAGAGAAAGACTGGAGGGCTCTGTCCCTCTCCAGAGCCCAGCACAGAAACCAAGTGGACCACCACACACCAAGCCCCCAGCGCAGAAGTGAAACATGCTGCTGTGAGAGCGATGGAGTTCTCTGTCACTCTTTGCCAGCCCCATGCATGTTACTAACTTTGGCGGGCTGGATTTGCTAGTCACAAAAGGGGCAAGTCGGGCATGGACCACTGGACATCTTATTTCACACTACGCTGGCTTTAGAGATTTCACCAGGTACCTCCTGTGAAATTCCATGCAAACATCAGCAACCATAAGGGCTGGAAACTTTTACTTTTTAAAGTCCAGATGCTTGCAAAGTTGAATTCTGCAGCCAGTACCACAGTCTGTACTCTCAAAGAAATATGGGGCACACAGTCTGTATTAGAACTGTTTGAAGGCTCCAATACACCGCATTCTGTCCCCCATCAGCATTAAGATCATCTCTTTCTAGTCAACCGCAGTTAAGCATCATGTGGGCACTGATGCTAACCATACTGAAGAGCAACAAGGAAACACATTGTTTTCAAGTCATGACTCAATAATAAGCATATCCCTTCCTTTAAAATAAAAGGACACCTTGTATTTAACAGTTCATCTGGTTGCATAGGCAACCTGGAATTCCATACAGGAAAGTGATCAGGTTGGAAATGAAGGCACATGTCACTCCATTCCTCCTCCTCCAGCCTTTATGGTTCCTATGCATAGAGGGGGGAAAATATTTTCCTCTGCAACCATATTGGAAAGGCAGCGGGCTGGCAGAGGGGAGGACTGGGTGAACCATCCTACTCCAACATCCCACTTGATAGAAGTCTGTCTTTTTCTTTCTTTCCTTTTTTCTAAAACCACCCTAGCAGCACAATTGTAACTCCATCTAATCAGAAGCAAAGCCTCTTTAATTCAGTGGGGCCAGTTCCATAGTAGATGGGGTTAGGGCTCAAGCCTAAGAGGCTAGTGGCCTGCAATTCCATGCTTCCTGAGGAGACCATTAAGGTTTCTGGGGTTAGTGAGCAGCCCCAGGTTTTAAACCATCTCCTTTCCATTTTCTCTAGAGTGAGGTGTGGAGAGAAAGGCATGCAACACCCACCCCACTCTCACCTGCAGCTTTCTTCTCATTTTATCTGCAGCGCCGAGCGCTGAGGTATAATGAGCAGGGGGCAGTTAAGGTGGAAAGAAGGACAGCAATACTCATGGGGAAGATCCACACCAGGCACAGGCAAACTCTGCTCTCCAGATGTTTTGGGACTAAAACTCCCATGATCCCTAGCTAACAGGACCAGTGGTCAGGGATGATGGGAGTTGTAGTCCCAAAACATCTGGAGGGCCAAGTCTGCCTATGCCTGATCCACACCTTGCATTTGTGAAGAGGCTGCATCCTAACGTTTTAATGTTGTATCTTAATCTTTTAAATTGTATTTTAATCAACTTGTTTTTATTATTGGTTGTTAGCCGCCCTGAGCCTGGTCTTGGCTGGGGAGGGTGGGGTATAAATAAAAATGTATTATTATTATTATTATTATTTAAAGCACACCCAATGCACATTTAAAGTACATGACTCCCAACAGTCCTGGGAACTATAGTTTCCCCTCACAGATCTACAATTCCCAGTACCCTTCACAAACTACCATTCCTGGGGTTATTTGGTGGGAGTTTTTTTGTCATGGCTCTGCCCTTGAATAGTGCAACCCTGCGTGTGTACACTCAGAAGTCAGGCCCACTGAACTCAGGAAATGCAGGATTGCATGCTAACTAACTGTGCAATTCCCCACAGGAGCAAACCTCACTGAGTTCAACGGGGCTGCGCTCCCAGGCTAAGCGTGCACAGGATCCGCTGGCTGGATTTCTCTGCAGGGCCCCGATCCCCCCTCCCAAAAAAAAATAAGGAAGCGCGAGGCAGACAAGAGATGACAACGCGAGACAACCCCTCCCGCCCCTTTCTCTGCCTCTCATCTCCCACCCGCCTCTCCCACCCTCTCCTCTTCTGCAAGGCAAACCTCCGCCTTCCCC
The DNA here is from genome assembly GCF_964270895.1 of Podarcis filfolensis. NCBI lineage: Eukaryota > Metazoa > Chordata > Lepidosauria > Squamata > Lacertidae > Podarcis > Podarcis filfolensis. Next base: position 8,706,857 of record NC_139620.1, read on the forward strand.
GCCCCTTTGGCTTACTGAGCGCATCGTCGCTTAAGACGCAGAGAACACCGGCCCGCAGTTGGCGCGCATGCGCGAAGCAGAAGGCTGCCGAGTCTTATCGAGGGAAAAGCGGCGCGCTGCTCGCCCTGGTAAAGGGGGGCGGGGAAAGCGTCGCTCGGCCGCGCATGCGCGCCGGGCGCCAGCTTCCTCTCACAGCAGAGCAGTGCGCACGCGCGGAGCGAAGCGCCGCTTTCCCGCCCAGCGCCCTCCGCTTTTCCCCTCCCGCGCTCTCCTCCCGCTCCTTTTCCCTCAGCCGGAGGCTTCTCGGAGGTTCCTTACCCGCTCGGCCGCTTCCGCCTCGGAGCTCGGCCGCCCCTCAGCGGCGACTGTTGGGCCCGCCGCGAACTGCCCCCCTCAGCGGTCCGCTTTCTCCTTTTTTCTTTCTCAGCGCCGCCGTGCTGGGCGCAGAGTGGTGCCGTCACGCGAGGCGCGACCGGCTGCAGCGACGTCACGTGACCCGGGCTTGTCCTGGCGTCACGTGACAGGCCCTTCACCTAGGCAGGGGAATCTGTTTGCCTTCGCTCGCTGTGCGCATGAGAGAGAAACCTCCATAGTCAGAGGCAGTGTACCTTTGTGAAAGGCAGGGGAGTTGAGAGAGCAGGAGCCATTTTTTAAAATGTATTTTTAATTTTTAATTTTATTTATAAATCTCCCCCATCCAAGGATTCTCAAGAGGGCTCACATGCCATTGTATCTAAACTGTACTTTAGAACCTTTGAAAGCAATGGACAGGGTTAATTTAGGCGCAGTAATTTCAGTGGGTCTAGGGCAGGGGTAGGCAACCTAAGGCCCGCGGGGCCGGTTGCGACCCAATCACCTTCTCAACCCGCCCACGGACTGTCCAGGAATCAGCATATTTTTACATGAGTAGAATGTGTCCTTTTATTTAAAATGCATCTCTGGGTTATTTGTGGTGCATAGGAATTTGTTCATCCCCCCCCCCAATATAGTCCGCCCCCCCCAAGGTCTGAGGGACAGTGGACCAGCCCCCTGCTGAAAAGGTTTGCTGACCCCTGATCTAGGGAGTCTTCTCTTCGCATGAGGTGGCCAAAGTATTGGAGCCTCAGCTTCAGGATCTGTCCTCCCAGTGAGCACTCAGGGCTGATTTCCTTAAGAATGGATATGTTTGATGTTTGACTGCAAGAAGATCAAAGCTATCCATTCTGAAGGAAATCAGCCCTCAGTGCTCACTGGAAGGACAGATCCTGAAGCTGAGGCTCCAATACTTTGGCCACCTCATGAGAAGAGAAGACTCCCTGGAAAAGACATTGATGCTGGGAAAGATGGAGGGCACAAGGAGAAGGGGACGAGAGGACGAGATGGTTGGACAGTGTTCTCCAAGCTACCAGCATGAGTTTGACCAAACTGCGGGAGGCAGTGGAAGACAGGAGTGCCTGGCGTGCTCTGGTCCAGGGGGTCACAAAGAGTCGAACACGACTAAATGACAACAACTCTTGAGTATGATTTAGCTGGGTACATCCCAAGCCAATAATGATGGTAATATATAAAATCATTGTTACTAGGCTGCAGCATGTTTAATTGATTTATTGGTTGGATCTTTTCCTTTGTTTTTTTTAAAAATACCCCTTTATCTAAAAGTTTTCACCTTCACACAGTTAAAATTGTCTGCTTGTTCATTTATACATTTACTTTCCCTCCCAAGGAGCTCACTGTTTTCCTCCCCGATGTTATCCTCACAGCAACCCTGTGAGGTGGGTTTGGCTGGGAGGCAGTGACTGGCCTAATCCAGTGAGCTGCATGGCTGAGTGGTGGATTTGAACATTTGTCTAAGAACACGGAAAAGCCTGTTGGGTCAGGCCAATGGCCCATTTAGTCCAGCATCGTGTTCACAAAGTGACTGCCCAGTCTCTACCAGGTCTCAGTCTTCTCTTCCAACCACTATGCCACACTGTTGTATGACAGTGCTCAAAGCAATATCATAAAAACTTGCCTTCTTTGGGGCCCTGGCCTTTACCTCTATAAATTTAGAGCATTTGTACCTTTGTTCTTCACTCTAAAAAGCTCACGGAGCTGCTTATGTAAAATCAATTAAAACAAGACAGGTTCTGCCCTCAGGCTTAACAATCTTTTAAGAAGAATAAAACGGAACCATTGGCAAGATTTCAAAATGTCCCGAACTTAGAAGCCTTTAAAAGCCTGAGATGGGCAGGGTGGGGAAGGCAGCCTACCTAATTAATTGGGGCAGATTTAAAAAAAAATATTGTTGTTAGTTTGGGGACTTATTCTGTATGCTTGAGTCCCTTCTAATCCCTGGGTTCCTGGATCCAGTCAGGGTTAAAATCTAATGGAGGATTCCATTGCTGAACTAGTCAAGAAAGTTTGTGAATTGGTGGCCCTGCCCCTAAGGACCGCTTTGTGCTAGAGGGCAAATGGGGGGGGGCCTCCCCTCCCTTCCCTGGCTGGTACTGAAAAAGTAAAAAGCCAGAGTGTGTGTGAACCGAAAGCAGGCAGAAGCTGGGAGTCGGAGGCAGGCTTGACTTCTGCTGAAATCCTAGGCTTGACAACATGGATAGCTCAGTTGGTTAGAGCAGGGGTCAGCAAACCTTTTCAGCAGGGGGCCGGTCCACTGTCCCTCAGACCTTGTGGGGGGCCGGACTATATTTTGAAATAAAAAAGGGACGAATTCCTATGCCCTACAAATAACCCAGAGATGCATTTTAAATAAAAGGACACATTCTACTCATGTAAAAACACCAGGCAGGCCCCACAAATAGCCCAGAGGTGCATTTTAAATAAAAGGACACATTCTACTCTTGTAAAAACACGCTGATTCCTGGACTGTGCAGGCCGGATTGAGAAGGCGATTGGGCCGGATCCAGCCCCCGGACCTTAGTTTGCCTACCCATGGGTTAGAGCGTGGTGCTGATAATGCCATGGTTGCAGGTTCAAGCCCCATATGGGACAGCTGCATATTCCTGCATTGCCGGAGCTTAGACTAGATCAGGGGTAGTCAACCTTTTTATACCTACCGCCCACTAATGCATCTTTTCTGATGGTAAAATTTCCTTACCGCCCACCAGTGCTCGATGGAAGGAGGATTCAGCTTGTGTTGTAGAACCCTCTACCACCCACCTAGAATCCTGAAACACCCACTAGTGCGCGGTAGGGACCAGGCTGACAACCCCTGGACTAGATGATCTTCAAGGTCTCTTCCAACTTTACAGTTCTGTGAACTATGAACTATAGGAGAAGCAAGACTATTTGGCAGGTTGTTGCTGTGAGCTCCTCCATCTTAGGCTCAGGTTATATATGTGTGTAAATAAACCGTATATCATAAAGACACCACAGTCTCTGCTGCACCTCATTCCAAGGAAATTGAACCCTGGGTAAGTGCCCAGAATCCCTGAAACCTCACACGGCTCAGAGATTGGGGTGGTATGCAAGAATATTGTTTTTTAGTAGAATGTCTTATTAAATTTGCAGCAGGCAATGCTGTCCTCAAAGAAGTGATTTCCTCTCCTGGTATGCCAGGATCTGGTAGTTGGCTCTTGATGAGAAATTAACTCAGCAGTGCAGAAGAAATTTGCACAGAGAAATTCTCATAAACATGGTTCCAGTTTATTACTTATGCAAATACAAAACAATATGGTAGGAGATGTTTTTCTCCAGATTTAAGTGAACAACACTTTCAAAATATGCAGCTGGTAGGGAATAAAATAATTCCTAACAATACAGGACAAGTTCTCCAAGACTGAGCGGCTTTTTGTACTTCTTCAGCGAATGGAGAATATGCAAGGGCAGCAGCTGTCATGGGAGCCTGCCGGCCAGTAATCACACAGTTCAAAGATGGAGTTAACTCTTTATTAGAATACCACAATCTCCACAGACTTGATTGAGCAGAGCGGCTCATTCCTGGGGGTTTTCCTCCATGAAAATCAGTCGCCAAGACTGAAAGTCCCTGTCTCCTCAGAGCTTTTCCCAAACAGAGACTGCACCTGCCTGCAGCCAACCTATCCTCTGCCCTTTTCATGCCTTTTCTGGTTCTGGGAGACAAGGAGCGGGGAAGCTTGTCACAGCAGATAGGGGGAGACACTCATGACTCTTCACCAGCCAGACTCATCTCTGCCTCTTGGCCTCCCTCATCCCACTCTCCTACTTCAGCATCTGCCTCCGATTCTGGACTCCTCTCTGCCACCGACTCCCCCTGCTCACTAAGCCCTTTTATCTCTTCATTTTACACCTCCTCTTCCCAGTCTTCTCCCTCTGACCTCTCTCTTAGTTTCTGTTTGTGCCACTGTGCAGCGCTTGGAGTCACAAGACTCTGTTTACATTCCAGAGACATTCCAGGCTGTTGGAAGTCTCACGGAAGATGGGAGGCGGATGTGATGTTTACTGGTTTCCTGTTCCTTTGTTTTCCAGTTGCCCTCTGCTCTCACAGAGAGAGGATGATTTCTTTTCTGTCTGCGTAGTTAGGGAAATAAAGCACAGCGATGTAGCTCATAAATCTCGTCGCTACTGCTGCTTTGATACTCTGCTGAATGGGGAAACGTGCTTGGAGCCTCATCAAAGGCTCAGGTCGTTAATTATCGTTGGATTCCGAAGGCTCGACTGAAGGATGAGCTTTATCAGCTAAGTCCTAGCGGAGATTCTGGCACTCTCATCATCATCCCACCACCCATCCCCAGGCTCTGAGCCTTCTTCCCTTGAGGATTCCCCAGCTGGTTCTTCCCACCATTCCTCTGCGTCCAACCAGTCCATGACACCTCAGGGTACACCCCCCTTTTCTGGAGACAATACTGCCTGAAACTGTGGTGGGCTGCTGCTGCCAGTCAGTGTAGACAACACTGATCTAGATGGACCAGTGGTCTGACTTAGGAGTTTCCCGCACACCTCCGAAGCTGCTGGGTTTTCCCCAGAGCTTGTAAGCACATCCTCCTAGTTGCTTTCAGTGTTGAGATGAGCTGCTGTTTATTTCAGCTCATTCCCAATTTAAATTCTCCTCATGTTGCTTTCCAGGAATGTGAAGGTGGATCCATCTATTTTAATTTTAAAATGGAAGCTTGAGTGGCGGCAGGGAAGGGAGCGGGGGGGGGGGGAGAGAGAGGCGGACAGAAAGGACTCCGTCTCCAATTAAATTGGATTCGCCATTCTTTCTGTCTGTCTGTCTTGTCTTCCCTCCCTCCCCCGGGGTAAATCCCTTTTAATTTGATTAGGACAAAAATTCCTGGCACTAAGCAGATTGAGCTTGTCAGCTGCTCTGTTGCTTTCCCCCCTGTAACTAAGGGAATGTAATTTACCATCTGGCAAGGAGATCAAAATGCATTGAGGCAGCCCGCTGCTGGCAAGGGAGAAGAAGATGCCTTGCGACAGCATCTTTTCTGGCGTGGTGGACCATGTAAGAGGATGAGCTTTCTTTACAGCATGGGTGAGGGACCGTTTTCTACAGCCCAAGGGCCACATAACTTCATGGATGATTATCTGGGGGCCACATTCCAGTGGCAGGCAGGGCCATTGGGGAAAGTGGCCCAAGTGATGGATGTGATGCTGACCTCTCTGTCCACCATGCAAAATTTGGTTAAAACCAATGCTGTTTTGAAAGGTTCGGTCAGCCATCTTGATTCAAAATGGCGTCCGGTTGTATCGATACGTTGACAAAACGCCTGTTCTTTGATCTCGGGAACCATCATGCCAAATCTGGATAGCTAAAGAGGTGTCAAGCTGCATAAAAAAACGGATGAAAAACTTTCCAAAATATACAGTCGACTCTGAAGTCACACACATTTAACTTGCGCAGTTGTGACTTTGAACAGTTGATGGATGGACAATTGGAAGGGCACAAATGAAATGTACGCAAGCAGGGTTGAACGAAGGCATCGTGACACCCGGGGCAGGGCATCGCTGCATAGGGTGCATGTGCGGCGTCACTACGTACGACGCATGCGCCGTACGAAGTGACGCCACACATGCACTGTACATAGCAGTTTGCCAACAGCGCCAGGATCCTCTACTCACAAACAGAGGATCCTCGACATGCAGCTGCGGTGGTGCGATGGCTACTTGCGCCGCCACAGTGGGGCGAGCCCCTGTGGGGTGCCTTTTTGTCACACACCCCCCAGACACGGCACCTGGGGTGCACTACATCATGTGATCGATTTTGTGGGGCGGGCATTACCTGGGCCCCCACAATATTTCCTTCTATTTGGCATCCCTGGTGGGGGCGGTTCTAAGGTGTGGTTCGGGTATACGAGCGTTCGCGTGTGCGCAGTTTCCCCGGAATGTACCCCCCACGCAAGATGTGAATGTATTGTGCTGTCTATGCTACATGCGCCTGTAAAACCACCTGTCGGAAATGGCTCTCCTCCTTTTGATCACTGATCATCACTGAGCAAACACGCCTGGGGTTGGATATTAATTTCCTTACCGTTCCCAAGAGGCTCTTCCTGGCTGAGTTGTGTATCTCTCTGAAATTATCTGTACGGGGGCCTTTATGAGGCTGTATTTCATCCACGGATGGCATACAATGCTACTTCGCGCGGGGAACCAAGTAATTAAGGCCAGCTTACAAGTCTCCTGATTTATGGGAACCCAGGGCTGCTCTCCAGCGCCCGTCAATACGAAGCGAGCAACACGGAGCCGGGAGCCACCCCAGACACTATCTGTTTCATTAAACAAGGAACTGCCACAAAAGAAACAACAACTTTAATATCCTCTCAGTGCCGCCAAGCATTAATAGCGTCGGCACTCATTCCCCGGGACTGAAATTGGCAAGACGCTTGTTAATATATCTGACGGACGGAGCTATTGCCAGAGCCCTGTTCTTCAAACTCATCTGTTTGCATGCAAAGTTACAGATACTTCCACCTTCACCGGCAACTCATGGTGGTTTAGACCAGGGGTCAGCAAACTTTTTCAGCAGGGGGCCGGTCCACTGTCCCTCAGACCTTGGAGGGGCTGGACTATATTTTGAAAAAAATTAATAAATGAATGAATTCCTATGCCCCACAAATAACCCAGAGATGCATTTTAAATAAAAGCACACATTCTACTCATGTAAAAACACGCTGTCAGGGACTCAGGAGCAGGAGCTCTGGGGAGAGAGGAAATGGAGAGCGAAGGGGAAGAATCCGAGGGCAGCGTAGGGGAGTATGACAGTGGCCCGAGAGATTCCATGAGCTTCTCCAGCGAATCAGAAGATTCCCAGAAGGGGGCGCCTATGGTCAGGGCAAGGGGGGTCCCAGGGGGGACGCACCAGAAACAAGGAGCCAGCGGGGAACCCCAAAGCAGCAGTGGGGGATCGGGACCAGTTTCCCCACCAGAGCGTAGTGGGGGGGAAGAGTCACATGTGTCAGGACCAGCGTCTCCTCCAGCGGGGAGAGAGAGTGAGTCAGGGCTGACCACGCCTCCAACGGAGGGGAGGTCAGTTGCAGCTAGCCCCCCCAGAGGGGGAAGCAGTGACAGCAGCAGCAGTGAAACGGTCAGGAGGAAAGTTACCGGCTGGGCGCGCGCGCCAAGTTCAAATGTACAGGCGCGGGGAACAGCAGGAGACCCGGATGGGGAACCAGCTCCTAAAGCCCGCCGGAGGGAGGGGGAAGGCTCAGGGGACTCAGCGTCAGAAGAGGCTAGAAAGGGCGAGACCCCAACGGCCAGGCGCAACCAGAGGCGGAAGGAACTGAGGAAGAGGTGGAGTAAGGCTAGAATCTTAAATTGGTGTCAGGGGGGAGGAGACTCAGACGGAGCATCAGCGGTCTAACAGTTGAGACGTAGAGCTGCGCGCTGCGGCTCTGGAAGTGAAACTGAACTTCAATAAAGACTTTTGTACTTAACCAAGAAGCAGCGTTGGTCCTTTGTGAGCTGGGACCTCGGGCAGCCCTGACACACGCTGATTCCCGACTGTCTGTGGGACGGATTTAGAAGGTGATTGGACTGGATACGGCCCCCGGGCCTTAGTTTGCCAGGTTTTTACCGGCCCCGGAGCACTGCTGGGCAGTTGGCTGGGTGGCCAGGCACTTTTGCTCCTGGCTTGATTTGGGTCGCCGGGGGAGGGGGTGTTCAGTGGTTTTCACAGTTGACACGCTGGGCGTCCCTGGTTCCCCTTTGGCAGTGGCAGCGGCAGTCTCAGCAGCCCGGAGCCAGCCTGGTAGCGCAGTTGGCTCTGGCTGGCTTCAGGAGCTGCTCACTGCCGTGGCACCCGCCATTTTGCCTCGCAGGAAGTCCCCATATGATGTGTCTTGTGCCGTTGAACCAATCATTCATTCCCTACTAATTAATCTACAACATTTAAAATATAAATCCGGGGAGATGAAATGAAATCCGTGGACATTCTGGGGGCGGATTTTGTCTGGGGACAGATATGTAAATACGGGGTCTGTCCCCAGGAAACGGGGACGTCTGGTAACCATATGTTAGGATCCCAGAAACCCCTGTGAAGAGGGATAGATAGTTAAACCACACTGGGAATTGTAGTTCTATGAAAGGGATGGGGGTAGCCTAACAGCTCTACCACTGAGCTACAGTTCATCTGCTATGAATCTAATAAGATTCCAGTCCTCATGTTTCTGAGAAAAGGGATGGTTTGAACAGAAATACAGGAAGCCACTTTCTACTGAGTCAGACCCTTGGGTCCATCTATATAATAATAATAATAATTCATTATTTATAGCCCGCCCATCTGGCTGGGTTTCCCCAAAATACAATAACCTATTAAACATTAAAAGCTTCCCTAAACAAGGCTGCCTTCAAATGTTTTCTAAAAGTCTGGTAGTTGTTTTTCTCTTTGACATCTGGTGGGAGGGCGTTCCACAGGGCGGGTGCCACTACTGAGAAGGCCCTCTGCCTGGTTCCCTGTAACTTTGCTTCTCACAGCGAGGGAACCGCCAGAAGGCCCTCGGCGCTGGATCTCAGTCTCCGGGCAGAATGATGGGGGTGGAGACGCTCCTTCAAGTATACTGGACCGAGGCCATTTAGGGCTTTAAAGGTCAGCACCAACACTTTGAATTGTGCTCGGAAATGTACTGGGAGCCAATGTAGGTCTTTCAAGACTGGTGTTATATGGTCTCGGCAGCCGCTCCCAGTCACCAGTCTAGCTGCTGCATTCTGGATTAGTTGTAGTTTCTGGGTCACCTTCAAAGGTAGCCCCACATAGAGCACTTTGCAGTAGTCCAAGCGAAAGATATCTAGAGCATGCACCACGCTGGTGAGGCAGTTTGCGGGCATGTAGGGTCTCATCCTGCATACCAGATGGAGCTGGTAGACAGCTGCCCTGGACACATTGGTATTGCCTGCACTGTCTGGAAGCATCAGCTGTCCAGGGTTTCAGACATGGAGTCCTACCTGGAGGTGGCAAGGACTGAACTTGGAACCTTTTGCACGCAAAACAGATTTTCCATTACTATTCTTCAGATGCTGCTGGACTACAACTCCCATCGTCCCTGGCCATTGGCTGAGGATGATGGGAGTTGGAGTACAACAACATCTGGGTTCCCACCCACCTCTGCTTTAAAGGGGCCCATCTCACCTTGCTCCCTCTTAGGTACCATCTCATAGAGGTGCATGGGATGGGCTGGTCCTTTTTCCCCAAGACCAGAGCTGCACATATCTCGCATGGCCATCAGGGGGCAGCATCGGACAGGCCTTGAGGACCAAGCCAGCGACTTTTCCCTATGATCTGATCCTCTTCCTCTGGATTAATTGCTTCTGCCCCCTCGATCTTTATTTCATTTTTTTTTTTAATTACAGGGGGAAAAGGAATACATTAATCCTAAACCACATAGAGGAAAAAATAAAAAATACATAAAAGAAAATTTTAGAAATTTAAATTAAATAAATTATAAAAAAGAAGGGGGGAAAAACAAAAAGAGAGAGAGAAAAAATATCTATAAAATACACAACATTATTTAAGGAGCACAAACCTTAATTTGAATATTCTATACACAAAATTCCTAAAAAGGAGTTATCTTCATATTTCATCTTTTCTTCTTTTTTCTTTTCTGGTTTGTCTCCCTTATATGTTTATTGACTTCCCTCTATCTCTTTGCAGCTTCATCACAATTATTACAGTTAAATAATCTGTATTTGATTGTTTTTAAATAATAATAAAAATTCCCTTATATCTGTGAACTTAATCTAGGCACAACCGAGTGTTATTGTTGGATCTGTATTTTGTCAGGTAGTTTTTAAAGTAACCCCATTCTTTTTTTAACCTTTTCACCTGAGGGTTCAGTGCTTACCTGTTTGTTTCATGGCTCCATTTAAAGTCATAGAATTGTAGAAGTGGAATGGGACCCAAGGGCCATCTAGTCCAACCCTCTGCTATGCAGGAGTCCTACCCACAGCCGTCGCTGGGTGGCCTTGAACCACCAGCTTTCTGGTTAACAACCAGATGCACGGGTCCATTGTGCCGCTCGATGGATTGTACTTGACCCCCGGAGCCCTAAGTTGGGGGTGAGCAGCCTCTAAGCATCTTCCCCGACATGGAAGCCTGGTCAGTGTGTATGGAGGTCCTGGGCTGCCCAGATGACAAACCCCCCTCTCTAAGCCTCACAGATGTGGCCCAAGATATTTGGCACCAGCTTGGCTGCAGGAGTTTGCCAGAAGGGGGCATATAAGACACCATCTAACTGTCTTAGGGACTGCACTCTGGATTTGTGCAGGGTTTACTCCTTAGCCCAGGGGTAGGCAACCTAAGGCCCAGGGGCCGGATGCAGCCCCATCCGGCTCGTGGACAGTCTGGGAATCAGCGTGTTTTTACATGAGCAGAATGTGTGCTTTTATTTAAAATGCATCTCTGGGTTATTTGTGGGGCATAAGAATTTGTTCATATTTTTTTTTTCAAAATATAGTCCGGTCCCCCACAAGGTCTGAGGGACGGTGGACCTGCCCCCTGCTGAAAAAGGTTATTGACCCCTGCCTTAGCCCCTTCTTCTCCTGGAAATATCTCGCAAGGCAGCAGAGGTTTAGCACTAGAGTTTTCCTTCTCCTAGATGATGATGATGATGATTATTATTATTTATTTATTTATTTATTTATTTATTTATTTATACCCCACCCATCTGGCTGGGTTTCCCCAGCCACTCTGGGTGGCTTCCAACAGAATATTAAAATACAATAATCTATTAAACATTAAAAGCGTCCCTAAACAGGGCTGCCTTCAAATGTCTTCTAAAAGTCTGGTAGTTGTTGTTCTCTTTGACATCTGGTGAGAGGGTGTTCCACAGAGCGGGTGCCTCTACCCAAAAGGCCCTCTGCCTGGTTCCCTGTAACTTGGCTTTTCACAGTGAGGGAACCGCCTGAAGCCCTCGGAGCTGGACCTCAGCGTCCGGGCAGAACAATGGGGGTGGAGACGCTCCTTCAGGTATGCAGGACCGAGGCCGTTTAGGGCTTTAAAGGTCAGCACCAACACTTTGAATTGTGCTCGGAAATGTACTGGGAACCAATGTAGGTCTTTCAGGACCGGTGTTATGTGGTCCCGGTGGCCAGTCGCAGTCACCAGTCTAGCTGCTGCATTCTAGATTAGTTGTAGTTTCTGGGTCACCTTCAAAGGCAGCCCCATGTAGAGTGCATTGCCGTAGTCCAAGCGGGAGATAACCAGAGCATGCACCACTCTGGCAAGACAGTTCACAGGCAGGTGGGGTCTCAGCCTGTGTACCAGGTGGAGCTGATAAACAGCTGCCCTGGACACAGAATTGACCTGTGTCTCCATGGACAACTGTGAGTCCAAAATGACTCCCAGGCTGCGCACCTGGTCCTTCAGGGGCACAGTTACCCCATTCAGGACCAGGGAGTCCTCCACACCCGCCCGCCTCCAGGTGGAAAAGCCCCATCTGCCTCTACCAGGGTACCAGACAGGGGACATTCCCATCTCTACCTGGAGATGCTGGGGAGGGAACCTGGGTCTGCATGCAAAGCAGATGCTCTACAACCAAACTACAGCTCCTCTCCTACATAATGCATCTCAATGAATATCCGAAGTTCAGAGCATCCCCCCATCTAGTCCAGTATTGTCTGCTCTGACAGGCAGTGTCTCTCCAAGGTTTGAAGCAGACTCCCATCTCTCTCATCTTTAATTCATTTTATTATTTTTTCAAAACTGGGGATCACAGGAATCGAACCAAACAGGTGCAATGATTTAAGTACGTTTGAAATTTAATTTAAAATCTCATCAAGGTGGGTTACATTCTTTTGTGTTCTGTTAATGGTTTTTCGGCAGTAATTTTGTATTGCTTCATCAATGAAAAACAATATTATTATTTTTTTTAAAGGATGCTGGAAAGCCCCTCTGTACCCTCACTCTCTCCCCTGCCCCTCACCCTTTAACTCAGACAGGAACTAGGATTTTAACCAACTATGTAACTGACAAATCTCATGATCCCCCATTTATTGCATCTTAAATCTTCTGAGCAAACAAAATGAAACATTTTATGGGCTCGTGACTCAGCTCAGAAGAGGGGCGGGGAGCGAGGCTCAGCTGGAAGCGGCAGGCTGTTTCTCAAACAGGGGGGGTCCTGCGGCTTATGCCTGTGTGCATAATTTGAAACCTCTCCTCCTTCCAGTCCTAAGCTCTTGAGTGAGGCACAAATGCAGTCTGTGCATGCCCAGAGGCAACCTCTTATTCATATGCACTTAAGACATGCTCCGTTTGTTTTCAACTAGGGTTAAAAGCCTTGATTGGGACTCTTCTCTTTGAGAACTGAGTCACTGTTTCCAGCCAAATCTCACTGCCCACCCCTTTCTTCCTAGCTGAGTCCCTGCTCCCCTCATTGGATGAACCACCCCCCCAATCTCCGCTTTTGTGTTTTGTTTTGTTTTTAAAAAAGGTCCAGTGGCGTAGCGTGGGTTGTCAGCACCCGGGGCAAGGCAAGTAATTTGCGCCCCCTAACCCATGGATTTGCACCCCCTAACCCGTGGATTGGCGCCCCCTAACCCGTGGATTTGCGCCCCCTAACCCTAACCCCCAGATGTTGCGCCCGGTGCGGCCGGCCCCCCCTGCACCCCCCACGCTACGCCACTGAAAAGGTCACTTTCCAGCATTTCTAGAAATTCAGCTATGAGACAAAATGTGCAAACAGTATTCTATTATTATTATTATTATTATTTTAATTTTTTTATTCAAAATTATAACAAGACATATTATCCAAAAACATATCATCCTTGTTTCCCCCCCCCCCATTTTTCCTCCCTCCCCCCTCCCACACAACCCCCCCCCCCCAACTTCCCTCAGTTCCAGTCTTTGGTTTCTCTAAGAATGCTGTTTTCTGCATGTTACAAAGTTGTATAGATCCTCAAACTATTTAGCTGATTTAAAAAGTTTGTGAATGTTTATTCAAAACCTGCCAAGGAGTCCAGTTTGCTTTGTTGCATCTTCAGCTACTTTGTAAAGGGTTCCCATTCATCTTTAAAGTCACAGTTATCCTTGTCCCGTAGCTTATATGTTAGTTTTGCCAGTTCTGCATAGTCCATCAATTTTTCTTGCCATGATTCTTTGGTTGGGGTTTCTTCAGTCTTCCATCCTTGTGCTACCAGAACTCTTGTGGCCGTTGTCGCATACATGAAGATTTTTTTTACTTTTTTGGCAGGTCTTTCCCTACAATCCCCAACAAAAATGCCTCGGGTTTTTAAACAAATGTTAAATGGAACATTTTCTTCAATTCGTTGTATATCATTTCCCAAAAAAATTTAATTACCTTACAATCCCACCACGTATGATAAAATGTCCCCTCCTTTTCCTTACACTTCCAACATATATTTGAACTAGTTTTGTACATTTTCCCTAACTGCACTGGTGTCGTGTACCATCTGTACATCATCTTAATGTAATTCTCCTTCAATAGGGAACAATCTGTAAATTTTAAGTCCGTTTTCCATAATTTTTCCCAGTCTTCCATCATAATGTTGTGACATGCAGACAGTATTCTCAGTTGTGTGTGAGAGAGAAAATAGGATGTTGCAGCGCACTGCCAGTGTTTCATTTTGTTCCCTCCCCGGAAAAAAATCCATGCAGCTCAGACTTTTCCTCTTCAACCTCAATGAGGGCTAGAAGCTTGCCTTCTGGAAGCCAAAGATGAGGCTGCCAAGAAGCCAGCTCTTGCCATCAGTCTGGAAATGAGTTCAGCTTCCAATTCTGTCTCAACACAGAGCCTGTGAGCAGTTACATGAGAGAGTCCTTTGATCTTCAGTTCTTATGAATGAGACATCTTTAGGGACCTGATTTCTCTCAATGGTTAGCTGTGGTCTTTCTGCAGCATGCCCAGGCAAGCTCTTTCTTACCCACAACCCCCCGCCACCCTACAAAAGAATCGCAGGCCTTTGCTGGGCTCCAAACCCATTAGCCGACTTCAGACAGCCCCAGGTGCAGATGGTGGCTTCTTTTGATCATCTCTTGCCCGAGGCAAGATCTAGGCAGCGACATTTTAAATACCAAGCGCTGGCTGTTCATTTCCTTCCTAGACTCGCTTCCCCCCCACCGCGTTTAGACTTTGTATGTGCTAGGGGACTGCGGCCACATTCGCAGTGTTGCAGGAATTTATGTATAGGTTGGGGGGGTTGCATGCACATGCAGCCCACTACCAAAACCAGCACAATCGCTTTTGTGACTTTTGTGATTTGTCCCCACTTCATCACAGTTTCTTCCTATCTATTCAAAGGGCCTCTGCTGCACGATGGGATGCGGGTGGCTCTGTGGGTTAAACCACAGAACCTAGGGCTTGCCATTCAGAAGGTCGGTGGTTCGAATCCCCGCGACGGGGTGAGCTCCCGTTGCTCAGTCCCTGCTCTTGCCAACCTAGCAGTTCCAAAGTACATCAAAGTGCAAGTAGATAAATAGGTACCACTCCGGCGGGAAGGTAAACGGCATTTCCGTGCGCTGCTCTGGTTCGCCAGAAGCGGCTTAGTCCTGCTGGCCACATGACCTGGAAGCTGTACGCCGGCTCCCTCGGCCAATAAAGCGAGATGAGCGCTGCAACCCCAGAGTTGGCCACGACTGGACCTAATGGTCAGGGGTCCCTTTACCTTTACCTGCTGCAAATGTAACAATTCACTGATAAATGTATCTATGTACTGGCTCACTGGGAAAACTTCAGAAATTCATATAGACACGTGTGCTCAGCTATTCAGCAGCCCCTCTGCCTGAGTGATAATCCCTGGCATCCTGATACCTGAGTGCCAGACAGGTAGCCATTCCAGAAATAACAAACCCAGATGAAGACAAAAGGGTGTGATTAACTTGGCGGGGAAACAGGGAAATGTAAATATCTTTTTTGTTACACTCCATGGGTGTTTGGTGGAGGGCAAGGGGAACCATGGGGTAGGGTCCAGGATGCTCAGATTACTGCCACCAGACCTTCCCCTTTCATGATGTAACCATGATGTATTAGTGATGTAGTTTGGGGGGTGTGTGACATAGGGATTAGCAGCTAATAAAAGTTTGGGTTCTCTTTTGTTCGGGGCTTCCATCTTGTTCCACCTTGTGGCAGGTGGGAGTCCTGTCGCGACAGTCTTCAATAAAGACCAAGCCTACTGGCTGCTGTTTACTCTGGTATTCCTGGCTGGTGTCCTTGCTTTTTTGTCCAAGGGAGCCCTCAGATTTCTCTGTTAACAGCACGAAACGCGTAAAGCTCTGCGATACCACTTTAAGCACCCATGGCTTCACTCAAAAAGAATCTTGGGAACCGTGGTTTGTTAAAGGTGCTGAGAGATGTTAGGATTTTCCTTTGATTTTCCTTGCAGAGCAACAGTTCCTAGAGAGGTTAAAAACAGTCAATCCAATGAATGGTCGCTCTGCTTTTTAAATGCATGGTGCAAATGTGGCCTGTGACTCCTTTGGGGAGTGACATGTTCCAGCCCTGGATAGGGGCAGTGTTATGTACTGAGTTGAATATACTCTGAGTATATTTCAGGCAGCCTCTCTGAAGCAGGAATGAAGGAGGAATTTGATTTAGTAGTAGGCATTTAAAGGCAAGCATGATTGACACCTTTCAAAGCAGGAAGTGGACCGAAACGCAAAAATAGTACCCGGCAGTAGGTGGCGCTAGAGCCAAACCTGACCCTATACTCCGCAGGGAGCCAGTGCAACTGGTAAAGCACTGGGTGAATATGCTCCCATGGCAGGGACTCCAATGGCCCATCTAGTCATAGAATCAAAGAGTTGCAGAGTTGGAAGGGACCCCGAAGGTTCTCTAGTCTAACCCCCTGCAACGCTGGAATATGCATTTGTCAAACTTGCAAGCTTGGCACCATGCTCTAATCAACCGAGCTATTTTCCAGCATCGTGTTGTCTCAGTGGCCAGCTGGATGCCTCAATGCAAAACTTGCAATTGGGACCCAGTCCTTCTCTCCTCCTGGGGCCTCCAGCAACTGGTATTCAGAAAGATTGCCACCTCTAAACATGGAAGCAGAACTGAGCCGTTATGGCTAGTAGCCATTAATCGCCCTTTGATGAAGAGATGGCGACTCTTGGGGCCTCAGCTGTCCAATCACGGTTGCTGGCTCCCATCTGCCAATGCCGGTTGCCAGCCCAACAAAGGCCCCCGAACCCATTTGTCTTTCATATGAAAAATGCCACGGTACTTTTCAGCCAAGCAAAGGCGGTTTGTGTATGTGTGCTGGGGAAGAAGGAAGGCTGCCTTTTTGCTTCCTTCCCTCTCCGCTCACCTCGAGAGACCTGTAATTGCTGCTGACATTTCAACCAAGAATAGATTCAACACCTGCTTGAGGCTTTTTTTCCTTCTCCCTTCTCCCTTTTCATTTTCAAAGCCCGGTATCCATCACTCATTCCTTTCAACAGCGATGGAGAAAGCAGAAAGGACTTGGTGAGCTGCGCCATCGGAAAGCGTTTTGTAGAATAATAGAATTGTAGAGTCAGAAGGGGCCACGAGGGTCATCTAGTCCAACCCCCTGCAATGCAGGAATCTTTTGCTCAACGAGGGGCTCAAACCCACTGCCCTAAGATAGAGTCAATGCACAGCAGGAGATATGCAATCTCTCACTTATTCTGGTTTGCTTGAAAGCTCCATGTGAGAAGAGGGCTGATTCTGAGGGTCATGTACTCAAACGTGGGGGGCCCAGGTGGACCCCAGGGAGAACATAAGAAGACCCCTGCTGGATCAGGCCAGTGGATCATCTAGTCATTGGGGGATATAGGAAGCCCTGAACACATATTTTTTAGATGTCCCTTTTACGATGAGGCACGTAGAGAAACCATTGACCCCCTGCTGGTGAAGTTTGCTGACCTCCCGGTAAAGCAAAAATTCGATCTTCTCCTGTTAGGCAAAGATCGCAAGACGACCCAGATTGTCGCCGGATTCTGCGCACAGATCTGTAGGCGCAGACTCCCCCCCCCTTTCAATCTAGTTTGCTAAGAAAATTCCCAAACCCGGATCCACAGGTGACTTCGGGTCATTTCTCTAAGGCAGTCTATTTTAAAGTTTTTATGTGTTTATATGCCTATCGCACTTTTAAACTTAAAATCCATTGTCGTACATTGTTTTAAATGTCTGTTTTGCTATTGGGATTGTAGTTCCATTTGTGTTTCTCAAGCTGGTCTCTGACCGTAATAAATTTCATATCATGTCATCTAGCTAGCATCCTGTTCTTATTGGTGGCAAAACAAATAGCTATGGGAAACCCACAAGACAGGACCCAAGGGCAAAAGCAGTCTCCCCTCCTGTGATTTTCAGCATCTGGTACTCAGGCATTGCTGCCTTCAACCGTGGAGAGAGAACATAGCCATTTTGGCTTGAAGCAGTCGGTAGCCTTCTCCTCCATGCGTTTGTCTAATCCTCTTAATCTAAGTTAGTGGTCATCACTGTTTCCTGTGGGAGTGAGTTCCACAGTTTCACTCTGCACTGTGTGAAGTTCTTCATCTGTCCTGAACCTTCTAACATTCAGCTTCATTGCATGGCCATGAGTTCTAGTGCTACAACAGAGAAAAACTTTCCTCTACCCTCTTTGTCCTCGCCATGCCTAATTCTATAAACTTCTAACATGCCTACCCACCTTTCCTCTGAACTAAGAAGTCCTGACCGCTGAAACCTTCCCTCATAGGGCAGTTGTTTCATCCCCTACAACACTTTGGTTACCCTTCAGTGAATCTTTTACAGCCCTACAATATCCTTTCCAAGGCGAGGTGAAAGGGGATGTGGGCAGGGAACAGGCCTGGAACAGAAGACAACCAGCAGCAAGCAGATAAAAACAAGAGCTTTGGCTACAAGCAGCAACTCTTTCAGGACCAGAGACAGCTCCCTAGGGATGCAGATGTTGCTGCAGCCAAGGTTATACTTTGACCAGCTTTTTAGATCACCACTCGGGATCCAGTGATGACCAGAGCTCTAAAGGTAAAGGTAAAGGGACCGCTGACCATTCGGTCCAGTCGTGACCGACTCTGGGGTTGTGGCGCTCATCTCGCTTTATTGGCCGAGGGAGCTGGTGTACAGCTTCTGGGTCATGTGGCCAGCAAGACTAAGCCGCTTCTGGCGAACCAGAGCAGCGCACGGAAACGCCGTTTACCTTCCCGCCGGAGCGGTACCTATTTATCTACTTGCACTTTGACATGCTTTCAAACTGCTAGGTTGGTAGGAGCAGGGACCGAGCAATGGGAGCTCACCCCATCGCGGGGATTCGAACCACTGACCTTCTGATCAGAAAGTCCTAGGCTCTGTGGTTTAACCCACAGTGCCACCTGTGTCCCGCTGACCAGAGCTCTATCCCTCAAATAAAGCAGTGAGGGATTAGAAGGGGAGGGGGCCTGACAGCTGCACACCTCATTGTTTGGCCTTGAGTTGCAGCTTTTTGGCCTTCAGCAGAGATGTGGAGGATAGCAAGCAGCTCTTGAGTGATGGGTGGAATAATTCTGTGTCCTTTCTAAAAATGCCCACTTCCTGATTAACTAACAGTATTCTTCCACAAAGATCTATGGCAAGGGGTCATCTCTCACCATTCCTATCTGGGACTGATGGGAGCTGGGGAGTCCAAAAGGTTTCCCCACTCTTGGGCCATGGGGAACCCTGTCTTTCTATTGAGAGAGGAGATGTCAAGGTGGGAGTTGGGCGCAGGTCAGCAATAACTCACAAGGGTGAAGTTAACTCTTTATTCAAAGAAAGAGAACAGCTCAGGCTAATGAGCACAGCAACTCTTCCCAGAAAGCCTTGCCCCAATGAGGCACTTGCGAGGACTGATGGTCCCTGCCTTCCAAGGGATCCCTAAGTCTCCTCCTCCTCCAGGTCCTTCCCTTGCAACCCAAGACTACTTCGCCATGTCTGTCTTTGCTTCGCCTCCTTTATAATACCACTGCAGGTTCTAGGAGATGGACAGATGGGGAGTGGTCGTAGCAGGAGGGGGAGACTCCCTGGCTTCTTCAGCAGCCTGCCTCCACCCTGCCTCTTGTCCCCTCTCAAGCCTCCGCTTCTGCCTCCACTTCTGCACTGCTCTCTGCCACAGCCTCTTCCTGCTCACTATACCCTGTTGCCTCTTCAGCTTCCAACACCTCCTCCTCCTAGCCTGCTCCCTCTGACCACTTATCGTTGTCCCACCACCAATCCCCTGGCTCTGAGTCTTCTTCCCTTGGGGATTCCCCAGCGCTCCTCTGCATCCAGACAGTCCATGATAGGAGAGGACTCTGACTAGAGGATATTAGCAGAGGGGTCACAAGTACTCAGGGGTGGATAGGAAAGGCACTCTGCATATTCTCAAGAGACGCGTTGTTTTATTAACGTGCCCAAGTACTGAGGCCGAGCGATGAGGTTCTGCTAGGTGTGCATGGGAGCAAAATAGCTCCCCTTTTCCCTGCAGTTGGCCTTGCTGTTAGACCTGGGCTGCGGAACCTGTGACCCTCGTCCAGATATTGCTTCCAACTCCCCTCAGGCCCACAGCCAAAGTCTAGGATCTGCAACTACACTAGACAGCGTGAGATCATTGTCTCAAGCAGATGGTTTTGGAGATCATGAATGGGCAGCAAATTGTCGATCCAAGGCTGCAATCCTAACCTGGTGGCTGGGAATAGGCACCACTGAATCCAACAGGACTTAGATCTGAGGAGACATAATGTACTTTGCTCTAATGTGTGTGGTTGGGGTTGTGTGTGTGTGTTTGTGTGTTGGGGGGGAGGGTTGATCGATACTGTGAAAAGCGGATTAGTCTCCCCTCGTGACTTCCATTCTTGGTGCAGAGGTCTCCCCGAGGGCAAACCAGTGCGATGAATGAGCTTCCCATAATCCGACATCTCCATTCAGCCTTCCCAGGCGAATCAGCTCACCGCAGCGGTAATATTCCGGTTCTAAATTTATTACAGAGTCTTAAACATTCGTCTCCCTCGCTCTCCCTGCCTGCTGCCTGATTTAATTTTAAATCCAGTTCTTCCTGAGCGGAGGCGTCCCTTTGGTTCTGGAGAGACAATGGGCACCCCCAAACTCCTGCTGTTTTTCAGGTGGGATTCAGTCGTGGGCCAGGAATATCGGGTTCTGTGCAACTAAGTTGGCTGGGAGGTCTTGCACGTCACACCCGCTCCCCCACCCCAAATGAAAACACTTCATGGTAACTATGCCAATGTTATTAACTCAGATCAAACCAGGACTACAGCAGAGTAGGGAGATAAGTTTGGCATCTCCATCCAATATCTAGGTACCCTTAATTGTTTCTGCAACACTTCAGCAGTTGGACTGTTTGTCAGCATTCCGTGACTCCCCCTCCACTGATTGACAGCCAAGGCAAATTTTCTGCAGTGAGGAAAGTGACAGGGAATATGCACTCAAAAGTGCAAGACTTGCCTCAATGCAACATTGTCTAAGCACCCCACAATCTCATCTGAATGGGTGCTGCTTAAGTAGCAAACATCATCTAATCTCCTTGCAAACAAATGATATTAGTGGTCAAGAAAGCTGGTCATCTGGAAGGGCCCATGAAGGATTTGGAGGGGAGGTGGAGCAGGGAGATATTTGGTCTGGATCGTTTTGCTAGAGCTACCTGCTTCCCATGTTCCCCCTTTTCCTTTCAGGGTGGGGTGCCATTCATCTATCGAGGATGTTCTGGATTTCCTGAGCATGGAGTTGGACCAAGAGGGAATAAGTAGCAGAGGGAGGGATCTTTCCCGGTCCAAAGGCTGCATCCTGCTGGACTCAGGCTTCCAGGGGCCAGCAGCGAAAAGCAGGCCAAGTGAGAGATAGGCTTCAGTTGAACCAGGAAATGGCAGAGGTTTCAATAGCTCTCCCCTTGCTTCTCAACCCAGGCGATCAAGAGGCACTACGGAACTTCAAGGACACGTTTCAGCCAGGCTGGAGGGCTTTGAGTAAGTCGGGGGATGGGTGTGGTCTGGGGAAGAGCCCTGGGGGCCACGTAAAGGTAAAGGAACCCCTGACCATTAGGTCCAGTCGTGGACAACTCTGAGGTTGCAGCGCTCATCTCGCTTTATGGGCCGAGGGAGCCTGGCAAACCAGAGCAGCGCACGGAAACGCCGTTTACCTTCCTGCCGGAGCGGTACCTATTTATCTACTTGCACTTTTTGGCGTATTTTCGAACTGCTAGGTTGGCAGGAGCAGGGACCGAGCAACGGGAGCTCAACCCACCGCAGGGATTCGAACTGCCAACCTTCTGATCGGCAAGTCCTAGGCTCTGTGGTTTAACCCACAGTGCCACCCGTGTACAGAGGCCTAAAGGGGTACATCTGATTCCCAGACCTGAGGTTCCCCAGCCCTTCAACCAAGGCCCTTCCCGCTCCACAAAGTTTCAGCTTGTGAAGATTTAAGCAGCAGTGCCAGAACAAAGAGACTAGCGAATGTTTTACTCTGCAGTCGGTGTAGCTTGAGCCTCGAGGCGGCACAGGCAGTGGTTATTTCCGAGTCCCCGGAGGTACCATTACTCTCTTTTCTCCATCCCACACATGCCAACCATTATTTGCAGCCTGGGAAATCTCTTTTTTTCATCTGCAGAACCAGGATTTGAGCACAGGATCTTTGGGGAGGTTTTTCGCAGAGCCAGTTCTTGGAGAGATTCAAGATTAAATGGGGGGGGGGGGGAGAAGGGGAACCGGGGCTTTGTTTGGAAATACTTTATGCTAACTACACCAATGTTATTAAGCCAGGTGGCTGAAGTGTGGAGGGGGTGGGGAGTTTGACATGTTTACCTAGTATCTAGGGACACTTCTTCATTTCCGCAACACTTCAGAAGTTGGAATGTGCATCAGCGTTCCGTGACTCCTCAGTGTAAAAGCCAGCCGCTAAGGTAGGCTCAGGGATGCAGGTGGTGCTGTGGGTTAAACCACAGAGCCTAGGACTTGCTGATCAGAAGGTTGGCGGTTCGAATCTCCGCGACGGGGTGAGCTCCCGTTGCTCAGTCCCAGCTCCTGTCAACCTAGCAGTTCAAAAGCACGTCAAAGTGCAAGTAGATAAATAGGTACCACTCCGGCGGGAAGGTAAATGGCGTTTCCGTGTGCTGCTCTGGTTTGCCAGAAGTGGCTTAGTCATGCTGGCCACATGACCCGGAAGCTGTACGCCGGCTCCCTTGGCCAATAAAGCGAGATGAGCGCCACAACCCTAGAGTCGGTCACGACTGGACCTAATGGTCAGGGGTACCTTTACCTTTAAGGTAGGCTCATTTGAATCAGCTGAAGGCACAGATCTTGTGGTCAAGCTATGGCTGTTTTAGAATCTGCACCTGGCCTTTGACTCAAGCTATTCATTTATTTATTTTTGAACTGCCTTCTTTTATTCGGCTTACCTGATTTTTGAGGGACACATTCCAAAATGACTGTGGCAATGTCTGCACTGGAAATTTATGGTTTGCAATTAAATTTGATCCTTCCCTCATCTCTCGATGATCCTACTGACACACCCAAAGGCAGGGTTGATGTTGCATGACATGGTGTGTGTGTTTTTTAAAAAGCCTTTTGAGCAATTGGAATGTTTGCAAACACTCCGTAGCCCCCCTGACAACCGCCAAGACCTCTTTTCCAGTCAGCTGACAGGTGGAGCTCTCCTAGCTCTGCAGCTCTCAAACACCCGCAGCCTCCCTTTTGACTTCCCTTGTGTCAGGCTTATCTGATTCCCCCCCCCCCCAGGTAAAATTAGCAAGAAAAAGAAAGGGGGGAGAGAGAGCTATTCAGCTGCTTTCCTGTGCAAGGCTGATGCGTGCTCCTGTGATTTGACATGTCTCCCCACCAGCTCAGCGAGAGTGCGGAAAGATTATCTCAAAGCCGAGGGTTGAAATTGCAAATAGATAATGGATTGAGGGAATACTTAATAAAAATTAGAGGAGAGAATGGGCCCGAGTAATCTTCTGATCTGGGGAAGGAATGAAAGAACAGAGAACACACACAGAGAGAGAAAACACAAAAGGGTTTCAAAGCCTTTTATATCAGGACTGTCTAACACGTATATGCTGTGTCCGTGTCTCTCTATGTAGGTATCTACATAAATTATATACCCGCATAGGTGAAGACATAGAGAACAACCTCTTGAGATTCAAATCCAAGGCACTTTTTTTTAGTTTTACTTTTTTGATTCTTTACAGTGAACAGGTTAAAGCCATTAGTTTGGATTCAGACATGATTGTTTCTGGGTACAGAGCTGATTGTTTTTCGAGTGGTGGGGGGACACGGTTGTTGGAGATTGCCAATTGCTCCCTCCCATCTCCTCCTTTCCCCCTCCTGTGCCACCCCCTCTGGTTAAAGACAACCCGCCCCCTGCTCCTCCTCAACTCGGGCACAATAAAGCATGGCTGCTTAAGGTTGCCAACTTCTCCTGCTCGTGCCAGCTCCTCCGCCACAAAGCAGCAGCACGGCCTGCAAGCACACGGTGTGTGGGGGGAAATAGCCACACCTGCCGTTTACTCTTAAAAGGCACAGGAGCAGGCTGGTGATTGGGTCAGTTGGCAACCATACTAACAAGCCCAGAAGGGATGGGGAAGGCAGGGGGAACACGCACACATGCTGCTGATAGTTTCTATTCCTCGTTCTCCTTCAAGCTTAGCTCCCAAGGTCTGCAACTGATGGTCTGCAAGCCCCCGTCCAGCCACTAAAATTCAGCCCTTCAGTCTTCTGAAACTTGAAATTGGGGAAAGACATCACAAGAAGGGCTGGGTGATATATCAACGTATTGTCCAAAACCACTTTGAAGTCCATATCGTGATATCAATTTCCTAATTTTTGACCTGGCAACAGATTGAGAATCACGATGCATGTTAGGGCTGGGTGATATACTGCCCAAAACCACAATATTGGTTTTATCATTTTTGACCTTGCAATATATTGCAAATCGTAGGTGTGTGGGTGGGTGCTATGCAAAAATTGCAATGTGGGGGGAAACCGTGAAGCCAGCCAACGCCTCTACCTGGCTCCATCCTTATTTCAGGCCTTGTGATATATTGGGATGTTTAGCTGGTGATATACAGTGGTACCTCGGGTTAAGTACTTAATTCGTTCCAGAGGTCCGTTCTTAACCTGAAACTGTTCTTAACCTGAAGTACCACTTTAGCCTATGGGCCTCCTACTGCTGCCGCACCGCCGGAGCATGATTTCTGTTCTCATGCTGAAGCAAAGTTCTTAACCTGAAGCACTATTTCTGGGTTAGCGGAGTCTGTAACCTGAAGCGTATGTAACCCGAGGTACCACTGTATCATGAAGTTGAAAACCAGGTATCGCCCAGCCCTAATCACTAGTGCAGGGAAGGGGGGGGGGAGCCTGTGTCCAAGATGCTCTTGGACTGCAATTCCCATCACTCCTGACCACTGATCCTATTGGCTGGGGCTGATGGGAGTTGGGAGTCCCATGTCTTGAGGGCCACAAGTTCCCTCATCCCTGCACTAGACTTTGTTGCTGCTTTGCCGGCCTATTTTGTCCCTCTTGAGCTTCTGTAGAGGCCCTTCCAGGATCTGCTTGGAAGGTTGTACACAGGTGACCAGACTGAATGAGGCACACTGCATGGTTGTCAGCAGTGCCAGCGTCCAAGAGACATCAACACTAGGGTTGCCAGCTTGTCAAGCGGACACCTGCTTCTCTGCCTTTAACAGCGGCGTTCTCCGAAGATGTTCGAAGGTTGCAACGGCAAGAGGAGCACCTGTTCAAAGCAGAGCAGCTGGACAAGGCAGGGAAGTCAGGTGGGATCTCCATGTAAGAGGTACTCACTCGCACCCCCCAGCGCTGCCAGTCAGAGAAAACAGAACTGAGCTAGACTGACAAGTAGCCTGACGTGGTATAACAAAGACAGCTTCTTGTGTTCTGAAGGCAGGACGGATGCTCATCGAATAGACCAGCTGCTCTGCATGCAGAAGGGGGAAACGATGGCCCTCGAGATGTTGTTGCCTATCATCCCAAACCACAGGCCACGCTGTGGGGTTGATGGGAGCTACAAGTCCAAGAAGCTTCTCCCAGAAGCAAGGTTGGGGGCGGCAAGAGACGCAGCCTTTTCTGTGGCTGCTCCCATATTGCGGAATCCCTTCCCGAGAGATCAGACCGGCTCCTTCTGGGCTTTCCTTCCACAGGCATGTTAAGTCCTGCCTATTCGGACAGGCCTTTGAAAACTAAGCTGCAGATGAGGCCAGTTACCGGGCTGCTGTCAGGGCGGACTGTATTTTAATTGCTGCTTCTCAATGTATTTTAACTACAGTATTTTCTGCTCTATAAGACGCACTTTTTCCCTTCTAAAAAGCAAGGGGAAATGTGTGTGCGTCTTATGGAGCAAATGCAGGCTGCGCAGCTATCCCAGAAGCCAGAACAGCAAGAGGGATCGCTGCTTTCACTGCACAGCGATACCTCTTGCTGTTCTGACTTCTGAGATTCAGAATATTTTTTTTCTTGTTTTCCTCCTCCAAAAACTAGGTGCATCTTGTGGTCTGGTGCGTCTTATAGAGCGAAAAATACAGTAGTTTGCGCTTCATGTTTTTGTATGCTGGAAGACACCTTGAACCCCAACTTAGGAGGAAGGTGGGATATAAACAGGTTCATAGAATTAGAGAGTCGGAAGGGAGCACAGGAGTCTATCTAGTTCAACCCCCTGCGATGCAGGAATCTTTGCCCAACGTGGGGTTTGAATACATGGCTCTGAGATTAAGAGTCTCGTGCTCTAGTGACTGAGCCAGGGTGTGGGTGTGTGGACACATGCACACTCTACATCTGAAGCACTAGGGTGCCAAATCTTGATACTCATGGCTTCCCCCAAATAAGCTGTGGTTTATTATGGCCACTGAGAGCTGTTAGGAGACACCCCCCCCATTCCCTCAAAGAGCTACAATTCCCCGAATCCTCTATAAAGAGGGTTTGCTAAAGCACTCTGGGAATTGCAGTTTCCTGAGGGAAGAAGAAGAGTTTGGATTTGATATCCTGCTTTATCGCTACCCTAAGGAGTCTCAAAGTGGCTAAGATTCTCCTTTCCCTTCCTCCCCCACAACAAACACTCTGTGAGGTGAGTGGGGCTGAGAGACTTCAGAGAAGTGTGACTGGCCCAAGGTCACCCAGCAGCTGCATGTGGAGGAGCGGGGAATCGAACCCGGTTCACCAGATTACGAGTCCACTGCTCTTAACCACTACACCACGCTGGGTATGGGAGGAAAGGGGTCTCCTAACAACTCTCAGTACCCTTAACAAGCAAGAGCTCCCAGAATCCTTTGGGGGAAGCCATGACTGGTTGAAGTTGTATCATAGTGTATGTAGTTTAACTGTATGGTACAAAGAGAGAAAGAGAGAGAGAGAGAGAGAGAAGCGGAGAGAAAGAGTGTGCACATGAAGGAAGGAGGGCAAGAGTGGAGAGTGGGTGGCTGGGTGAGAGAGTTTTAAAAACATTTGGTGGCAACGCAATCTGAGTCAAGTCACACTTCAGAAAACAAGAGCCAGCTTGGTACAGGTCCAACGCAGGGAAGAAGGCCAAACTGGCAATTAGCCATGGATGGTTTTAAACCCACAATACAGCAAAGTGGGTGTCCAGCTGTGCCTGGCCTTTCCCAACAGCCACCTTGTATTTAATGAGAAACAAAGAGCTGGCAGAGTTCAGGGTGGCAGCGGAAGCCCTGCCCAGCCCTTGCTGAACGGTGGAGGCTGGGAGAAAAAAGACCATGCAGCAGTTAATGAGGTTCCTATTCAGCTCGCGAGGCAGGGGGGTAGCTGTAATCTGCTTTTGTGCCCACTCCCTGCTCCTAAAAGACCTTCAGGGGAGAGTGAGTGGTTTGGGCAAAGCACAAGCCATTGGAAAGAACACCCCCTTCCTGCCTGCCTGCCCTTTCTTCTTTCACTGTTGCAATGAAATCCTCCTTCTGCTACGGGAACGCAGAGCAAGCGTGTTTGGAAGGTGTGGGGAGAAAGCACGGAAACGAACAGTGCAAAAACCCACCAATCGCAGCACCCAGCTTCCCCCCCGCTAGGCTGCCTCTGACGGTAGGGGTTCCATTCAGGCATCGCACCTAACAGCCAGCATTTGTGCACGCCTTCGCTCCCCCTCAAATGTCAGTGCATCCTTGCAGTTTTCATGGGAGTGGGGTGGACAAGAGGCACTGATGTGCCTCTGAACGCCAGCTGCTGGGAATTGCAAGTGGGGGAAGCGCTGCTCTTGCGCCCAGGCCCCGCCTTCAATCTTCCCCAAAGAAGCATCTGGGTCAGCCCTCGAAGGGCTGGATCATTGGCCCAATCGATCTGCGATGCTCTTCCTGGAGACCTTAGGAAGCCCAGGGGTCAGTTCTGCAGCTCTGCAAACAAAATGCTTGTTCACTTTGCCAGAAATCCGTGGCCTGTCCATTTTTTGCTTTGATGGCTCCAAAACTCTACTGGGAGAGAAAACAACAACTTCTGCCCGCATTCTCCACCAAACCTGAAGGCTGGTGATTTGCAGAACTATCGTATTTTTTGCTCTATAAGACGCACTTTTTACCTCCTAAAAAGTAAGGGGAAATGTGTGTGCGTCTTAGGGAGCGAATGCAGGCTGCGCAGCTATCCCAGAAGCCAGAACAGCAAGAGGGATTGCTGCTTTCGCTGTGGAGTGATCCCTCTTGCTGTTCTGGCTTCTGGGATTCAGAATATTTTTTTTCTTGTTTTCCTCGTCCAAAAACTAGGTGCGTCTTATGGTCTGGTACATCTTATAGAGCAAAAAATACGGTAGTTTCCAGGTTGTTGGTAGAGAATCTTTTGTTTTGTGGGGCTTAGGAACAGAAACACAGGAAGATGACTTATGGCTAGTCAGGCCACTGGTTGAATCAGCTCAGTATTATCTCTGCTGTCAGCTGCTTCCTAAGATTTCAGACATGGGGGTTTCTGCCAGCCCTATCTGAAGATGCCATTGGGGACTGAACCTGGGAGCTCTCGCATGCAGTGCAGACGCTCTCCCACTGAGCTACAGACCTTTCAAGCCTTACCTTCAGGTGCGGAGAATTCCCAGCAGAGATCTCCCTAAGCCCAGTTTCAGGCTCCCTCTCCTTGGGTGGCGGGACAACAACAGAAGACTTCAAACCAGCCTGGAACCAGTTGAAAACCTCCCGCCGTGTGTCGACGCACCACGCCACGTCCCCTTTGTCTGCCAAGCGACCCGTAACCCCAGAAACAATCACACGAGCAAGCAAGGTTCAGGCAGGAACACTCTCCCCAAACTGCCCGCCTATAAACTAGCTCGTCAGATACAAAAAGAGTACTTTGAAAGTTACAATATTATCCTTTATAATATAGCAATATATTTTCATAGGTAAAATAAAACTATGGTTATGCTTTCCCCTAATAATCTTTTTTTTTAAAAAAAGAAAAGAAAGAAAAAAAATAAGAAAAAAAAAGCGAGCTTTTAAGTGCGGCTTCCTCACCGAAGCTCTTATCGTCTCAAGAAACGCGTCAAGCGCCAGGCTAGGTCAGACGCAGCTGTTTTGTAAAGGTGTGCAGTTGCTGTTTGGCTCCTTTCTGACAGTGGGGGGCGGGCGGGTAGACATTTGTGGGTCAGACCATGGTGGATTTGCTGAGGTGGCATTAGGACATTCGTTGCCAACACCTTCTCGGTGGTACCAGTGTCCCCTATTCCTCCGCCTCCGCAGGCATTTCCAGATGATGGGTGATTATTAGCAGCAGAGAGACGTTGTGGGAAGGTGGCTGGAACCCGAGAGAATGAGCACAGGGTGCCTGCTGCACCGGAACAGTGGCGCACCTCCGAGTGGCGAACCAGAAGCCTGTGGGAAACAGGCAAGCAGGATCCGAGCACAAGAGGACTCTCCCCTCCTGAGGTTTCCAGTGGCTGGTATTCATAAGCACAGCAGCCTTCAAAGCCATGGTGGCTAGAGGCCACAGGTAGCCCTCTCTCCCATGAATTTGCCTAATCCTCTTTCAAAACCATTTAGGCGAGTGGCCAACACTGCCTCCTGGGGAGCAAGGAACGGGTAACGGGGGCAGAAAGGAAAAGGGCAGAATTGAGTTTGGGCACATACCACGCCCTGTTTCAAAAGCAGTATGCCATTTCAGGAGTCACGGCTTTCCCCCCAAGAATCCTGCAGTTTAAGGACGCTGAGATTTTGCTGGCAGACCTATGCGCTAGTCCCCCCACGGAGCAACAGTTCACAGAGCGGTTTGACAATCAATCCCTCTTCCCGGGAGACTCCGGAAATTGCAGCTCTGAGAGAGGAATAGTGGTGTTTCCTAATAACTGTCGTTGCATTTAACAAGCCATAGCTCCCAAAAATCTTTTTTTGGGGGGTGGGCGGGGAGCCGTGGCTGTTGAAGAGGTATCATAGTGCTCCAAACGGTGCAGATATGACATTTATCTTGTGCCTGGCATCTCATTGCTTTGCCAGATGGTTAGCTGTAGGGGGCATCTTTGCCGAGACCTCTCGTCCCATTTTCCCACCCCACCCTTTGTATACCTGGCTGTGTCGCCTCAGTGGCGGAGATGGCTTGTTTACATTTTTTTTAAAAAAAAGGTCGCGGGGGGGGGGGGGCAGGGGCTGCCGCAAGGTGTCTTGGTGTCAAAAATACGCTCCAGAGCTGGATGCACACATTCAAGAAGTAAAAACACAGCACCTGATACGGCTCTGCTGAGACTGTACCACTCTGGAATGTCAGGATGTACAACCCAACTACACTTCCTCCTCATGTCATACATGACCAGAAAGCTAGAACATAGGAAGCCATCTTGTACTGAGTCAGATGAGCTCAGGCTTGTCCACACTGACTGGCAGCAGTTCTCCTGGGCTGGCAGATGTCTCCAGGTGTCTACCTGGGATAATTTGCATGCAAAGCAGGGGTTGGGCTCTTCCACAGGGCCATGGTGCTCCCTCCCTAAGCTAAGCTGCAATATCTCTCTCTCTCTCTCTCTCTCTCTCTCTCTCTCTCTCTCTCTCTCTCTCTCATGAAGAATGCGACTTTCCGAAAAAGGGGTTCTAACTGAAGGGGGGGCAATCGATCCTGCAATCTTCTCCCCTTGCCCAAAGCGGTGTAAGAAAAGCCCCAGGCTGCAGTGTTTCACATGCTCTTTCCAAAAACCAAGCCCATCAAAACTGGTAAGGCATTGCAAGATTGGCACCTCCGGCTGCACAGAGTGTCTCGGGCTCATTTCTGTTTAGTAAAAGAAAAAAAGGGGGGCGAGGATGCTCTCTGGTGAGCGAAGGAGTTACTAGGAGGGGTGTTAAATCTGATCCTGCAGTCTGTAATCATTGCCTCCCCAAAAAATCCTTCAATTTGTAGTTAATTGCCTAACAGCTGCCTTGGAACAGGCTGCTCTACGAAATTCATTTAAGCATTCATCGCGGCCCATTTTTTCTCTCCAGCTTCCGGTCCCAGCGGGGTTTTGACGGGCTCTTCTCATTTCCGGTGAAACACAGGTGCTTTGAGCGATGGCGGGAGATGCCACGGAAGTAAGGGGCCTGACCTGGAGAGATGAGGGGGAGGGGCAGACGCGGGGCTGAGATCCTGCCAGCCAAACAGATAGAATCTGACGCTCCCTTCTCTGGATTCATGTCAGAAGGACGGGGTAGGAAGAATGAGGCGCCTTTGGGAACAGGGGTTTGGCTGGTCACCAGGGTGGGCAAAGAAGACCCTCCAGCCAAGCAGCCAGCAATTTTCTCTCTCTAGACTGGATCAAAAAATAATAATGTTCTTGCCCCCAAGCCACTGATATGCCAGAAATGATCAACATTGGGGTGGGGTGGGGTGGGGAGGAGGCTAGTAACTTTCCCAGACTAACAGCCATTGGGGGATCCGAAATGGCTCAAGGGAGTGATCAATTAACCCTTTCCTACTGTGCAGTTCTCCCGTGATTGAAACCACCTGCTAGGAGTCCTGCAATGTGGAACTGAGTCTGCATTCTGAGTAGCTTGAGGTAGAGGCAGGCTTGCCTTCAGAACGGGAGAGTGGAGCTGTCCAGGGTGCTGAAATGGAATGAGGCTCTTTCTGTGCCAACTGTGTGGGCTGGAGCTGCTTCTCTTCCTGGAATTTCCCCATGTCTCTTGCCCACCATGCTACCCCCTACCTAAGAGGAATTGGGAGGGGTGGGTGTGCGTGCTTCGAACTGCACCTCTGCCCTCTGCACGGAGCCTTAGAGGAGCCGACCTCCTTTCTCTGAGTCTCCATCTTCACATCTGCCACATATGGGCCAGAAGACTCTTGCCTGTCTCACAGGGCTGCCAAATGAGGATTTACAGAAAAAAGAAACATGTAGAGTTGAAGTGCTAGGAATAAAGACGTAGCAAGCTGCTTTATACAGAGTCAGACTGCTTTCCCACCTAGCTCAGGGATGTCGACATAGGCTGGCAGCAGCGGCTGTCCTGGGTTTCAGGGAAGGGACATTCCCATCCTTAACTGGAGATGCCGGGGGTTGAATCTGGTGCCTTCTGCTCGCAAAACAGATGCTTTAACAATGAGGAGTGGCCCTTCCCTTCAAAATAAAGATTCTAGTCCTCATAGATGCTAGAGCGTGAAGCCAGTCTCTTCCTTTCCCCATGGTGGAGGTGCCCTAACTCGCTTTTATGTAGCTAAAGGAACGCAGGGAGGGGCTGCCTTATACAGAGTCAGGCCATTGGCCCATCTAACTCAGTATTACAGACACTGACTGGCAGCTGCTCTCCAGGCAGGGGACATTAACAGTCCAACTGGAGATGCCAGGAACGGAACCTGGGACCTTTTGCATGCAAAGCGGATGCTCTAGTGATGAGCCACAGCTCCTTTCCCAACAGGGGAAGCTGCCTTATATTGAGTTGCAGCATTCGGCCCATCTAGCTAAGTGCTCTGTACCCCGGCTGGCAGGCGAAATGTCCTCGTTCAGACAAATCCCAGCTTTTCTGGGAGGCCGGGGGACTGACCGAGAAGACTCAGAGTGGCTCGCACCGTATATAACCCTCCTCCAAATATTTCCTGGAGAAGCAGGGCCTCTCCAAAGCCCCAAACTGGCATGGTGGTGGTGGGGGAGAGAATCCAGTGGGCGTTGTAAGGATCCTGCCCTGAAGCTCCGCTCCGTTTCCTAAGCAACTTCAATTGCAAGGAACGCGGGCCACCTACCATCCGCGCTAAGTGGCATGTTCCCTCCCTCCCTCCCTCTTCCCCGTTTAATGCTTTCTGGCGCTGCGATATTCGGAAAAGCCACACACAGCTGCTGAAGGGGAGTTTTGACAAAAGACCGCGCATCCCCCCCCGCCTCCCCTGAAATAAAAACCCCACATGCCGAAAAATCGCTAAAAAGCACTTAGATCTACCTGGGGTGTTTTCTCCCTCCCCTTTCTTGGCTCGCAATTAACCGGAGCCGCGGGGCGGCGCGTAATTAATATCGCTGAGCAATTACACGCTTGCTTTGCCTGTTCAAAGGGAACATGAAGAGTCACCTGCTCGGCTCTCGCTGGAACGAGCCAGCGGCCGCCTCGCGGGGCTTAGAAGCCGAGCCAAGGCCCCCACCCCACCCCAAACAGCCTGAATGAGGAGCCGTGCCAGAGGGAGGCATTTGCCTGACAAAAAAGCAGGTGTAGCGAATGGGTGATGCCAAAAATTGCCTTGACAAAAGGGAAGGGAAGGTTCAGAGCAGAGGGCTGTGACTGTTTTGCTCCTCGCTCCCTCTGGGGAGTTAAAGGTAAAGGGATCCCTGATCATTAGGTCCAGTCGTGGCTGACTCTGGGGTTGCAGCGCTCATCTCGCTTTATTGGCCAAGGGAGCTGGTGTACAGCTTCCGGGTCATGTGGCCAGCATGACTAAGCCGCTTCTGGCGAACCAGAGCAGCACACGGAAACGCCATTTACCTTCCCGCCACAGTGGTACCTATTTATCTACTTGCACTTTGACGTGCTTTTGAACTGCTAGGTTGGCAGGAGCAGGGACCGAGCAACGGGAGCTAACCTAGTCATGGGGATTCGGACCGCTGACCTTCTGATCGGCAAGTCCTAGGCTCTGTGGTTTAACCCACAGCGCCACCCACGTCCCTGGGTCTCTGGGGAGTTAAAGGGGTGTTAAAAGCAGGCAGCGTAAAAAAAGTGAGTTTGGGCCCCTTCGGGGGAATGGAGAAACCCCTTTTGACCACCAGCAGGTGACACCAAACTGGGAGGGATAGCTAATGCTACAGAAGACAGAATCGGGCTGCAAGATGGCCTTGACAGATTGGAGAATTGGGCCCAAACTGACAAAATGAATTTCAATAGGGACAAATGTTAAGTTCTGCACCTAGGCAGGAAGAACCAGCTGCACAAATATAAGGTGGGGGACAGCTGCCACTGGCATATGTGAAAAGGGTCTAGGAGTCTTGGTGCACTGCAAGCTGAATATGAGCCAACAGCGTGATGCAGCAGCAAAAAATACTAATGCTATTCTAGGATGCATCAACAGAATTATATAGTGTCCCGATCAAGGGAAGTAATAGTACCACTGTATTCTGCCTTGGTCAGACCACACCTGGAATCCTGTGTCCAGTTCTGGCACCACAGTTTAAGAAGAAGATTGAGAAGCTGGAAGGTTTGCAGAGGAGGGTGGCCAAGATGATCAAGGGCCTGGAAACCAAGCCTTATGAGGAACGGTTAAGGGAGTTGGGTATGTTTAGCCTGGAAAAGAGAAGACTTAGAGGAGATATGATAGCCTTTTTCAAATCAAGGGCTCTCACACGGAAGAGGGAACAAGCTAGTTTTCTCCTGCTCTGGAGGGTAGGACTCGAACCAATGGCTTCAAATTACAAGAAAGGAGATCCTGGCTAAACATTAGGCTCTGTCTCTCTTTGGAACTTTCCCACCCTGCAAAGGCCTTCGTCATGGAAGTCTGCTTATTTCCTCCTCCCTCCCAACGCGTTTTCCTTTTGTGCTGTGGCATTTTTTTAAAAAATACGCATCCGCAGAACTAAAAAGATGAAAGCTCATGCAAGTGCCGCCCCGGGACTCACTCAGGGAGGGATGGGAGAATCTAATAGTCTCCCCTTAAAACGTGTGCATTATTGGGGCTACATTCTCATCCCCAGCCTTCAGGTAGTCTCCAGATCTGAGCCCGTGGTGTACGGAGGGATTTTAATATCCAGAAATGAATTGTTTGGAAGGCCTTACATTTCACACACTGAGAAGAGAAGACTCCCTGAAAAAGACCCTGATGTTGGGAAAGATGGAGGGCACAAGGAGAAGGGGACGACAGAGGAGGAGATGGTTGGACAGTGTTCTCGAAGCCACAAACATGAGTCTGACCAAACTGCGGGAGGCAGTGGAAGACAGGAGTGCCTGGCGTGCTCTGGTCCATGGGGTCACGAAGAGTTGGACACGACTAAACGACTAAACAACAACAACAACATTTCGCACACTGCAAAATGGCACCCTGGCTTTTCTCCAAGGGAGATCAAGGTAGCATGCACAATTCTCTGCCCCTCTCTACTTTATCCTCACAACACCCCTGCGAGGTAGGGTTAGGATGGGATACGCTAACCGCTAATGCGAATGGCGGCATTTTACGCATTTCCGAATGGGCTGTAGCCGAGTGGGAAGGGCTCAGCCTGAGCTCAGTGAATAAATGGTAGGATTCAGACATGACTTAGACAGCGGTGGCGGGGAACCTGTTCAATCCCTGGTGTCTCCAACAGAGCCTGGATACGCCCCCTTGACTGAAACTCTGGACAGCCACTGCCAGTCAGTGTAGACAGCACACAGCTAGATGTACCAAGGGTCTGACTCTGCATTAGGCAGCTTCCTAATGATTCCTAGTAATTGTTTTTTCAAATAAGCTGTGCACTCCACACCCTTGTACCGGTGTGCTGAAAAATCCCAGGGCTTGCACACCCTTCAAATGCAAGCCAGTGGCATTTCGAACCAGGCTTGGAACTGATTTGACTGCCAGTGGCAATTCAGTTCAACCATTTTGACTGCAGTTTCATCAACCAGTGTGCAGCCTAGTTGTCTATATGGCAATTCAAAGCGGGAGCAAACCAATTTAAGTGCCAATAGCGAATTACATTTAAACCGGGTTCAAACCAGTTCAGTCGCCAATGGCTGAATGTGCAGGACTGCCCACCACCATAAAAAACAAACAAACCTACAATTCCCAGGGTGCTTTTAGTGGGGAGGGAAGCCCTACTAATAATAAAAAGTTGATGAATCTGGGAAGCCGAGATGAGAGGTTTGTAATGTGGAAACTGCAGTGGCAACGCAGTTCAGGCTGGTAACCGCAACGTTTAAAGAAGGGTCGTGGCCCAAAGGGATGTGATTTTTCAAAGCACCACTGGCAAGCCAAAGGGGCTCGGGGCGATTCTCTCGGGAGGACGATGGAGAACAACTTCTCTTTTGCTTTGTGTTTCTTGGAGCGTTCGGAATCTGAGCAAACCCATTTCCTTAGTGGCAATCCCCTTGCCCGTGGCAAGGGGAGGGCAAACGCCAGCCTATCTGGACACGTCGAAATCGCTGCTTTGTCTCCGCAAGGACACGCCAAGAACAGCTTTAGTGGTGGAAAACTTCTGATCTGTCCAAGTCAAGGTAACTCTTCTCCGGCCTCAGCAAAAGGTGACACCTGCCTTTTCCCCATTTTCTTAAAACCAAACAAAAAAGACCCAACACAGAAGAGGCCACAAAGGGTACCTTTACGGCGGTCTCTTTGGCAAAACCAATTTTGAGGGAGCTGGAATGATACCTCGAGACCTTTGCCAAGATTCAGCAGAGGAGTGGGGGCAGGGGGGGGGCACTTCTGTTTCGGCCAATTCGCCACCTCCCCGGTCGCCTTTTGACTTTCTTCGGCAAGACACTTAATGCGTGGAGGGGAAGAAGGAATAATGTTTTTTAAAAATAAAAATAAAAACAACCAGGGAAGAAAGAAGGAGATGAACAACCCCAATGCCAGTGGCTTGGGGTCCAACACAGTGGAATGGTCCCCCTACCTTGCGCCGTTGCATCGATGCCCTTGGAGTTGGCTTGTTTTTTCGATTTTTGAAGACCTGAGATTGAACGTGGATTCCTACGGTCCACCGAACGCCGCTGCGAGGGGCTCTGCCGAAAACGCCCGTTTCACCCCACCCCACCCCGACAGCAGGGGGCGCTACCACCCAGACGAGCCCGCATTGTTTCCAGGCGACCCCACAAGGCGGTGGCCGGGGTCCTCTGCTCTCCCTCCCCCCCACATCCGGGGCCAGGATTGACACCCCCACACGGATAACAAAGACCCACGTGTGCGTGCATGTGTTGTTTTTGTCGTTTCCCTCACGTCCGACGGGGCTCAGCAACTACTGGAGCTGGTATAAGGGGTGGGGAAAGAGGTTGAGCTGACCCCCAAAGGGCTGTCCGAGAGCGGAGTCTGGGGGGCGCCCACACCCATGCTCACCCCCCGGGCCTCGAGGATGGTGGCCAGGAGCTGCTGCTGCTGCTGGCACAGAGCGTCCGTGATGAGCAAGGGCAAGGAGTGGAAGCTGCTGTTCAGCTGTTCCAGTTTGGACTCCAGCCCGCCTATCTGCTTCTCCAGGTCTTCGCTCCGGTCGTTCAGTTCCGTGATGAGGTCGTACATGACGTTCTGCATCTGTTTAATAAAAAAAAAAAATTAAAAGAAGAATTTATTTTTTTTAAAAAAAAAGAAGAGGCAAATTAGCAGGCTACATTGAGATCGGAAGGGACGCGGGTAGTGCTGTGGGTTAAACCACAGAGCCTAGGGTTTGCTGATCAGAAGGTTGGCGGTTCAAATCCCCGCGACGGGGTGAGCTCCCGTTGCTCGGTCCCTGCTCCTGCCAACCTAGCAGTTCGAAAGCACGTCAAAGTGCAAGTAGATAAATAGGTACCGCTCCAGCGGGAAGGTAAACGGCGTTTCCGTGCGCTGCTCTGGTTCACCAGAAGCGGCTTAGTCATGCTGGCCACATGACCCAGAAGCTGTACGCCGGCTCCCTCCGCCACTAAAGCGAGATGAGAGCCGCAACCCCAGAGTCAGCCACGACTGGACCTAACGGTCAGGGGTCCCTTTACCTTTAACAAGCCCTGGGGATACCCCCTCTCCTCAAGCCACCCCTGTCTCTCCAGGCCACGCTCCTTCACCAGCCCTGCTTTGCACCCTCCTCAAGTGTTTTTGCCTGGCTGGAACGTGAAAACCAGCAAGGCCTCTTTGCTTTCTTAGATGGGAGGGCAGAAGGGGATAAGCGTGTGGGCCTCAGTTCCACAGGGATGGCCAGCAACCCGGATGGTTAGATAGATAGATAATTTATTGCGGTCGGAGACCAGCTTGTAAAACACACTTGGGGGTATAATTCCAGAAGGAAAGCAATTTTATCTAACCCCCATTGGACTCAAAAGAGCACTAAGAAAACTCACAGCATACTGTGAAACTGAACGTCTCAAAATCAATTACCGTATTTTTTGCTCTATAAGACTCACTTTTCCCCCTCCTAAAAAGTAAGGGGAAATGTGTGTGCGTCTTATGGAGCGAATGCAGGCTGCGCAGCTATCCCAGAGCCACAACAGCAAGAGGGATCGCTGCTTTCACTGCGCAGCGACCCCTCTTGCTGTTCTGGCTTCTGAGATTCAGAATATTTTTTTTCTTGTTTTCCTCCTCCAAAAACTAGGTGTGCCTTGTGGTCTGGCACGTCTTATAGAGCGAAAAATATGATATCAAAAGACCAAGATACTCGCTTTTTGGGGGGAAACCAAAGCTTAGAAGCTGGGAACCTTCAAGGCCATCAATTAGAACAAGTCACAAATTATAAGTATCTAGGAATGGTGGTACAGGCTTCAGGAACCAACAAACCTGGATGGTTTAAAAAAAGAGGCCTGACAAATTCACGGAGAATAGGGCTATTAACAACTACTAGCCACAAAGGCAAGATTGGGAGGCAGTATGCATCTGAATACCAGCTGCTGGAAAACACAGGAGGGGAGAGAGCTCTGAAGCTCAGGTGCTTCTTGTGAGCTTCCCATGGACGCAGCTG
The DNA here is from genome assembly GCF_964270895.1 of Podarcis filfolensis. Lineage (NCBI taxonomy): Eukaryota > Metazoa > Chordata > Lepidosauria > Squamata > Lacertidae > Podarcis > Podarcis filfolensis. The sequence goes on from NC_139620.1 coordinate 8,745,121, forward strand.
GCTGGCCAATGTCAGAACAGGATGCCGGACTAGATGGGCCATTGGCCTGATTCAGCGGCCAGGCTCTTCTCGATGTTCTTAATAATAATAATAATAATAATAATAATAATAATAATAATAATAAATTATTTATACCCTGCCCATCTGGCTGGGCTTCCCCAGCCACTCTGGGTGGCTTCCAAAAAAAATATTAAAATGCTGTAATACATCAAACATTAAAAGCTTCCCTAAACAGGGCTGCCTTCAGATGTCTTCTAAAAGTCTGGTAGTTGTTGTTCTCTTTGACATCTGGTGGGAGGGCATTCCACAGGGAGGGCGCCACTACCGAGAAGGCCCTCTGCCTGGTTCCCTGTAACTTGGCTTCTCGCAGTGAGGGAACCACCAGAAGGCCCTCGGAGCTGGACCTCAGTGTCCGGGTAGAACGATGGGGGTGGAGATGCTCCTTCAGATATACTGGGCCGAGGCCGTTTAAGCAAGCAAGCAAGCAAGCAAGCAAGCAAGCAAGCAAGCAAGCAGTGAGCTCCATTAGGTAAGCACATTTCTTTCCCTGCTCCACGCACCGCCACCCGTCGCAGGTCTGAGCCGAGAAGAGAGTGTGTTATCACTTCCTTCCACAGGGTTGCCTGGCAACCAAACGTTCGGGGAAGCCCCGCATGGAAGGTGCCAGATCGCTGCCTCCCACCTCTGCCACCACTCCCTGACTCAGAAGCCCCATGCAGTCGAGAGAAGCTGGAGGGAACAGATTTCGGCCAAGGGGGAGGAAGCAGCCTTGTCCAAGACTGGAGCTGGCTCGGAAGAAAGATCACGGCTGCAGTGTGGGGTACCCTCATCTCCCTTCTGGGGTTCCTTTGGTGAGCATCTTCAGATCAAACCCAAGTACAGTGGTACCTCGGGTTACAGACGCTTCAGGTTACAGACTCCGCTAACCCAAAAATAGTACCTTGGGTTAAGAACTTTGCTTCAGGATGAGAACAGAAATTGTGCTCCAATGGTGTGGTGGCAGCAGGAGGCCCCATTAGCTAAAGTAAAGTGGTGCTTCAGGTTAAGAACAGTTTCAGGTTAAGAACAGACCTCCGGAACGGATTCTTAACCCGAGGTACCACTGTAGCCACAAATGGCACCATCCTGATGTCGGGCATGGTATAGTCCAAGCCTGTCCACAGATAGACTCTGTAGGACTCAAATCGCCTCATCCTATCCCCCATCTCCTAAATCAGGCATGGGGGGACCTCTGGCCTGGACCGCAGGGGTCCATGCACTGGTAACCTGATTGCTGCAATGAGCTCTCTGTGGGGCTGCCCTTGGGGGTTGGTCTGGAGGCTGCTGTTGCAGAACACAGTGGCTTGTGGGGGCAAACTCCTGCCAATGTATGGACACCTGAGGTGCAGGAGGAATTTGCATTGGTTGGCAATCTGCAACCAGGCCAAGTTCAATGGGTCTTTAACTGTTCTATTTTTTTTGTGTGTAAATAGCCTGGTTTAGAAGGTGCTGTGGGTTAAACCACAGAGCCTAGGACTTGCCGATCAGAAGTTCGGTGGTTCGAATCCCCGCGACGGGGTGAGCTCCCGTTGCACGGTCCCTGCTCCTGCCAACCTAGCAGTTCGAAAACACGTCAAAGTGCAAGTAGATAAATAGGTACCGCTCCGGCGGGAAGGTAAATGGCGTTTCCGTGCGCTGCTCTGGTTCGCCAGAAGTGGCTTAGTCCTGCTGGCCACATGACCCGGAAGCTGTACGCTGGCTTCCTTGGCCAATAAAGCGAGATGAGCACTGCAACCCCAGAGTCGTCCACAACTGGACCTAATGGTCAGGGGTCTCTTTACCCTTTACTTAATAATAATAATAATAATAATAATAATAATAATAATAATAATAAAATGTGGCCCTCCAAGCCTCTGTCTGGCCCCTAGGACTCTCCCCAAAGCACTTCTGTTCCCCAGGCCACACCATTCCCTGGACCTGCCTCCTTTAGTGTTTCTGCCATTCCTGAGCACTAGATAATGCCTCTTCGGACGAGTGCATGTGCAGAAACTAACCTACTGTAGAAAGGTAAAATCTGCATTCGTTGCTCCACCCACTTTTGCCTCTGGCCCCGCCCACCCCAGGCACATGGCCCCTGGAAAGTTGCCCAGAAGGGAATGCAGCTCTCGGGTTTTGGGAAAAGGTTCCCCACTCCTGTTTCAAATCCCGGGAGAAAGAGAGAGAGAGAGACGGTTACCTTAGAAAGATCGACCAGGGTGTTGGCTTGGTCACTCAGTTTCCTCTGTTCCATCTTCACACCCCTTAACCTGGAAAAGGCGGGAAAGAGCAACCAATCAGCTTGCGAGCATCAAAAGGTGCGTCTTGCCTGCCCCACCCAATCCGAAGCCCAGAGCTCTGATTCCAACTGTTGCCTTGCTGGGTTCCCAATGATGACAAGAACCTTGGCAAGCCGAGCCTTTGCCTGGAGGTCAAACACTGCCGGCGGCGCTACCGGAGGAAGACCCGTAGATGAGCCCCTTCCCATTCACCTGTACGCCATCCTGGATTAATCTTCTGCTGGCTAAATTTGCACCCGCACCGGGACGGTTTATTTTATCCCACCTATCTGATTTTCAGTTTACTTCATCTTTAACAGTTTACATATATCATAATTTCTAACCATCTTCCCCCCACACACACTTACTTTAACTGTAAAAAACTTCACATTTTATCACTTATAAAATATATCTTCTACGTCTAACCCTACCGCCTATATCCACTTCCAAAGCTATTCTAAGATTCAAATATTAACATATTTTTTCCAAATATTCCTTAAACTTCTTCCAATCTTCTTCCACCGTCTCTTCCCTCTGGTCTCGGAGTCTCCCGGTCAGTTCGGCAAGTTCCATATAGTCCATCATCTTCATCTGCCATTCTTCGATAGTTGGTAAACCTTGTTTTCCCTGTCACTTGTTAACTGATTTTTTAAATTATTTTACTTTTCTTTCCCAAAACAGCAACCTGGGGATGCTGTGGACTCAACTCACAGCATTCTGCATGCAAGGCGGTTCCACGGACCCACAGCCCTTCCTCAGCTGCCTTGGGACGGAAGCAGCCCTTTGCTGCCCCTAGCGCAGAAAAGCCTTGCTCCAAATGGCTACAGCGACTCCTGACATCCCAGGAGCAGCTCTCTGCAACCTGCTATCCCTTATAGTTAGGAGATGCAAGCGTGGCAGAACAGAGGAGAAAAGAGCCCAGCTTACTGATGAATGGCTTGGAGGAATTTTCTCTGATGCTTCCGGACTTTGGCGTGGTCAATTTTCTTCAGCAGTTTGGTGTGTTTGTAGATGAGCCAGGTCTCCCGCAAGACGTTGGCAGCCGCGTTTTTGATCTGCAAGGGGAGAGAAGAAAAAGCCGGGCCGCCCGGGGTTAGCTCACCTGCCCAGGTGAAGTGCACCTTTTCCTTCCCTCTCTTCCTCCCCCAAAACAGCACATAGCCAACAACTGATCTTATGCTCTGTGAAGGATTAGGCAGGCTCTCAGAGCAGAGGGCTCTCACCAAGCCCTTTATTTTCCTTTTTTTTAAAAAATACATTTTTATTGGTTTTTTTACATATCATTTTCAGCAATCATTTAACATAACTTCTTATAAAATGTTTTAAACTTCCGTCAACAACCTCTGATGATTTCCTGTTCTTTATCACTTATTCTGCATTTCTTAATTTCTCTATTACTCTTAATTATCATTAACAAAAACGGGACGCGGGTGGCGCTGTGGGTTAAACCATAGAGCCTAGGACTTGCCGATCAGAAGGTCGGCGGTTCGAATACCCACGACGGGGTGCGCTCCTGTTGCTCGGTCCCTGCTCCTGCCAACCTAGCAGTTTGAAAGCACATCAAAGTGCAAGTAGATAAATAGGTACCACTCCAGCGGGAAGGTAAACGGCATTTCCATGCACTGCTGTGGTTCGCCAGAAGCGGCTTAGTCATGCTGGCCACATGACCCAGAAGCTGTACGCCGGCTCCCTCGGCCAATAAAGCGAGATGAGCGCCGCAGCCCCAGAGTCAGCCACGACTGGACCTAATGGTCAGAGGTCCCTTTACCTTTACCTTTATCATTAACAAAAATTCTCTTTATAGCCTTTCTTGCAATATTTCAAATAGTCCTCCTTACAGAACATCTTCCAATCCTACTAGCGTAATCTGTTCGTTACAATTGCTTTTCAAGTATTTTCCATCTTCAGGTAAAACGTGCCAATTCTTTTGCAGCTGACATTTTGGTCCTTCCAGGCCCAAGGAGGAGGGATCAGCAGTTTTGGATAAAGTTCAACATTTGTATAAGAACAGCAGATCTTTATTTGCAAAAAAAAATAAAAAAATTCCTAAAAGTGGGGATGATGACTCTAAAACAGTCCAGTGAGGGCTGAGTAGGCCCTCTTAATCATATCTCTCTCTCTCTCTCTCTCTCTCTCTCTCTCTCTCTCTCTCTCTCACTCACACTCACACACACACACACAAATAGAACAGTCCTGGCAAAGGTAGACTGCCGCTGCCCAAAGAGGTTCCATTTTGAAAACCACAGCTCAGAGCCACCGACGAGCCCGACACGCCATTTGTCAGGACGGCCCTTCCCTGAGCCAGTGGCTACCGCTGTAAAATTTCACAACCGCAAATCAGTGTTAAGAGGTGCGGAGGCTGGCTGTGGTTAACCCAGAACACATTCACACCTTGCATTCAAAGAGCTATGATACCACTTTTAACCATCGTGGCTTTGCCCAAGGAATTATCGGAACTGTAAAGGGTGATGAGGGTCCTTTGGGGAACCCAATTCCCTTTGGGAACTAAAATTCCTGGAGCCTTGTGGGAAGAAAAACTGGCTGTTTAAACCTCTCTGAGAAATCAGGTCTGTGAGGGGAATGGTGGCACAGGGGTAGGGGGCTCTCCTAACAGCTCTCGGCACTCTTAACAAGCTACAGCTCCCAGAATCCTTTGGGGGAAGCCATGGCAGTTTAAAGAGTATCATAGCACCAATATACAGTGGTACCTCAGGTTAAGTACTTAATTCGTTCTGGAGGTCTATTCTTAACCTGAAACTGTTCTTAACCTGAAGCACCACTTTAGCTAATGGGGCCTCCCGCTGCCGCCGCGCCGCCAGAGCATGATTTCTGTTCTCATCCTGAAGCAAAGTTCTTAACCTGAGGTACTATTTCTGGGTTAGTGGAGTCTGTAACCTGAAGCGTATGTAACCTGAGGTACCACTGTATGGTGTGAAGAGACGGCATTCTGCACATGCTCAGAGGAACGCTTTCTCTTCCCATGGGCCTGAGGTAGACATTCACAGCTACAGAAGCCCCACAATGGACATGGCCAGCAGACGGGACCACAGCTCCTTCTGCACGCGTAGGGTTGAAACAACGCTACAGCCTTGGCTCCAGGCCAACCGGCCAATAATCCTTGATGCACCATTGTGTTGGGAGTGGAAAAGGATGAGGAAGATGGTACCAAGTGCAACTGGGTTTTGTGATGCTCTGCAAGGCTAGCTCTCCAAGGTGGTGCCCTCCAAATGAAGTTGAATTATAAGTTCCAACATCCCCGGTCTATTATTATTATTATTATTATTATTATTATTATTATTATTATTATTATTCTATAATACCACTTGTGGCCCAAATGTCTCTCAGCAGCTTACGAACGAACAAAGCTAAAACATGTTTTTTTTTAAAAAAAAACATTTAAAAAAAACACGACCGAGGAAAGGGTTAATACTTAAAGGAAGAAACAATCATTGGGTTGTATGCGGTGTTATTCCTACTCAAGAGTAGACACCCCAAAATTAATGACTACAACTAACTTGGGTGCATCTATTCCAATGGGTCCACTGTGCCTGTAAATAATGATTTATTTTTAAAAAATTACAGTATATATAATATTATTATTTATTTGGTTATGCCTTCGTTGACATCTTTTTGGAGCCAGGAAAAGACTGAGCTCAACACAGAGACCTTTCCATAGACTGTGTCACCGGATGGGTGACAATTCTTAGTGCAGAAGGAACTGCACTCTGCACGTGTTGAATGGCACTCTTGTGTGCTGCATTTCTGGGGACACCCCAGGCCAAAGTGTGGCATCCTGGGATCTGAAAAGGAGTCGGCCCAAGATACACAGAAGGAGCTGCACTCTGCATGTGCCTAGATGGACTAATGGTCTGACCCAAAAAATACGCCAACACAAGGCACCAGCCTGGCCTTGCTGCCGAGGGACGAGCGGAGTATCCCACAGACAGGGAGCCAGAGATTCCCCAACCCTCTGGTAATGAGTTGCTGTGCTAAATTTTGCATCCAGTTTAACTCTAATTGTATTTTTAAGTTACAGATAGGTAGCCCTGTTGGTCTGCCATAGTCAAAACAAAAAACAAAAATTATTTTTTTTCCTTCCAGTAGCACCTTAAAGACCAACTAAGTTAGTTCTTGGTATGAGCTTTTGTGTGCATGCACACGAAAGCTCATACCAAGAACTAACTTAGTTGGTCTTTAAGGTGCTACTGGAAGGAAAAAAAAAATTTTTGTTTTGTATTTTTAAAACTGTTTTAAATACTGGACGTGCCCAAGAATCAAGGCTTTCTGGGAGATGATATATAATGAAATGAAAAAGGTATTTAAATATACCTTCCTGAAGAAACCAGAGGCCTTCCTTCTCGGCATCGTCGGCCAATTGGTGTCAAAGAATGACAGAACTTTTTTTATGTACGCTACAACAGCAGCAAGAATACTCATTGCAAAGTATTGGAAGACACAAGATCTACCCACTTTGGAAGAATGGCAGATGAAGGTGATGGACTATATGGGACTGGCAGAAATGACTGGCAGAATCCGAGACCAGGGAGAAGAGTCGGTGGAAGAAGAGTGGAAGAAATTTAAAGACTATCTACAGAAATATTGTAAAATTAATGAATGTTAGAATGATGTTGGATAGAAATTAAGTGGTTTCCAGCTGTAATGCTTTAAGAGAATATGGAAAAAAGGTTATAATTAGGTAAAAACATAATTAAAATGATGTTGGATTGGAAATAAGTGGTATTAGCAACAAAGTTAATAAGAATATGCAAAAATGAATTGATAATGGATGAAAATGCAGAGTTATAAAATGTTAAGTTATAGAGATAAGATAAATGAAAGAGGGTAAGGATTTGCTGATTTGATTATTTAAATGGGAATACAAGAAGGGGAGGTGTGAGGAAGTCAAAGAAACAAGCAAATGAGTTTTAAGTTATGAAAAATGGAATTGTTTTTAATTTTTCTTATTTTTTCCGTGTTTTATTTTTATTTCTTTTTTTCTTTTATTATGTGTTTTTGTATATTTGTTTTTGTAAAACTTTAATAAATATTTCTTTTAAAAAATAATAATAATGCTGTAACCTGCCCTGGGACCTTAGGGTGAAGGCAGGTATAACAACAACAACAACAACAAAACAACAACGCCCTCGTCACTCATCCCCTCAGCCCAGAGAAGGATATCAAAGAAACTCTAAGAGCTTGGGTTTGTTGGAATCAGGAGAGGTGTCCCAGGAGGTATTGGGGTCCTGAGCTGTAAAGAGCTTTCTAGGTCAAAACCAGCACTCTGAATTGTACGGGGAGCCAATGTAGCTGTTAACAGAATTGGTGTCATGCGATCTTGTTTGCCTTGAAGCTGTCAACAAGTCAGGCGGCTGCGTTTGGTCCTAACTGAGGCTTCTGAGTCATTTTTAAAGCACACTGCAGTATTCCGACCTTCCAGTTACCACCGGGGCCACAGATTCCTGTAGCCAAGTTACCCCTAGCCCCGGTCTGGTTGTAGCTGGGCCACCAGCCGAAGCAGATTGTGTTGGCTGGGGTTGCGTGGCAGTTACATGCAGCCTACCCCTGTCTATTAATAGTATTAATTATAATTATTATCATGTTGTTGTTGTTTAGTCGTGTCCGCCTCTTCGTGATGCCCTGGACCAGAGCACGCCAGGCCCTCCTGTCTTCCACTGCCTCCCGCAGTTTGGTCAAACTCATGCTGGTAGCTTCGAGAACACTGTCCAAGCATCTCGTCCTCTCGTCCCCTTCTCCTTGTGCCCTCCATCTTTCCCAACATTAGGGTCTTTTCCAGGGAGTCTTCTCTTCTCATGAGGTGGCCAAAGTATTGGTGCCTCAGCTTCAGGATCTGTCCTTCCAGTGAGCACTCAGGGCTGATTTCCTTCAGAATGGATAGCTTTGATCTTCTTGCAGTCCATGGGACTCTCAAGAGTCTCCTCCAGCACCATAATTCAAAAGCATCAGTTCTTTGGCAATCAGCCTTCTTTATGGTCCAGCTCTCAATTCCATACATCACTACTGGGAAAACCGTAGCTTTAACTATACGGACCTTTGTTGGCAAGGTGATGTCTCTACTTTTTATTATTATTATCATATTAATGATTAACTCATTCATATTTACATCCCAGCTTTCATCCGAGGAGCTCAAGGCAGTTGCATGCTTGTCCTTCTCCCTGTTTTAAGCCACACAACAACCCTGGGGGGTGGGCTAAGCTGAGTCAGAGACTGGCCCAAGGTCACCTTCACGGCCGACTGTGGACAAGAACCCAGGTGTCCCAAAACCACTACCCTAGAGCAGGTGTGGGGAAGGTTTGGCCCTCCAGGAGTTGGTGAACTACAACTGCCATCACTCCCAGGCGTAGGTTATGCTCTCTGGGGCTGATGGGAGTTGTAGTTAAGCAAAAATAAGATCTGATCACCTCTTCTAACTCACGGAATCCTTGACCCTCCAGATCAGGGGTCAGCAAACTTTTTCAGCAGGGGGCTGGTCCACTGTCCCTCAGACCTTGTGGGGGACCGGACTATATTTTGAAAAAAAATATGAACGAATTCCTATGCCCCACAAATAATAATAATAATAATTTATTATTTGTACCCCACCCAGCCACTCTGGGCGGCTTCCACAGAAACCAAAAATACACTAAAATAAATAACCCAGAGATGCATTTTAAATAAAAGCACACATTCTACTCATGTAAAAACACCAGTCAGGCCCCACAAATAACCCGGAGATGCATTTTAAATAAAAGGACACATTCTACTCATGTAAAGACATGCTGATTCCTGGACCGTCTGTGGGCCGGATTTAGAAGGCGATTGGGCCAGATCCGGCCCCCGCGCCTTAGGTTGCCTACCCATACTTCAGATGCTGCTGCTGGATGACAGCTCCTGCCTGTCCCTGAACCCTGGGCCTCGCTGGCAAGGTCTGATGGGGGCAGCGACAACATCCAGAGTGCCACAGGGCCCCTGCCCCTGTTCTAACAGAGGACGCTGAGGACTCAAGCTGTGACCTTCTACATGCAAAGCATGTGACCTACCCGCTAAGCGGCAGAGTCCCTCCCTCTGGAGGACAGGAGCTTCCTTCTGGATCCAATTAAATTATCTGCAATGTGTGGTTAAGCTAATGCCAATAACAACTCAATTTCCACTTTGATTCCCCAGCCCTGGAGATGCCACACCGAGCAGCTAATACCTTTTTAATTTACAGGGCTACGGAGACATTTGCAAAGGGGGTGGGGGTGGGGCTGGCAACTGGCGGAAGGGAGAGGGGCAGGCAGGCAGCTCGCAGCAGCAGCAGCAGTGCAGCAGTGCAGTTTACTCTCCCCCAAAGAAAGAGAATCTTGCCTGGAACCTGGGAAGACGGCTGCCAGTCAGTGTAGACAGTATTGAGCCGGTGGTCTGACTCAGTCAATTATTATACAGCTTTCTGGAGACATATGAAGGCAGCCCTCTACTGGGAAGTTTTTAATGTTTGGCGTTTCATTATGTTTTCTATATTCTGTTGGAAGCGACCCAGAGCAGCTGGGGCAACCCAGCCAGATGGGTTGTTTGATGTTGTTTAGTCGTTTCGTCGTGTCCGACTCTTGGTGACCCCATGGACCAGAGCACGCCAGGCACTTCCACTGCCTCCCACAGTTTGTTCATAGCTTCAAGAACACTGTCCAACCATCTCGTCCTCTGCCGTCCCCTTCTCCTTGTGCCCTCCATCTTCCCCAACATCAGGGTCTTTTCCAGGGAGTCTTCTCTTCTCATGAGGTGGCCAAAGTACTGGAGCCTCAGCTTCAGGATCTGTCCTTCCAGGGAGCACTCAGGGCTGATTTCCTTGCCAGGTGGGTAGGTATAAGCAATGTTGTTTTTTTCTGGGGGTACGCATACCCCTAAACATTTTGTAAATCTAAGTTTTGCCTCATTGAGGGGCAGTATTTCAATATGAGTAGGAAAATGAGAGTACCCCTAAACATTTTTTTGGGGGGGAAGCACTGGGTATAAGTAATCATCATCATCATCATCATGCCTGGTCTTTGGCCATGTTCGCTAGGAGTGATGGGAGTTATACTTCAGAAACATCTGGGGGGGCAAAGGTTCCCCACTTGTGGCCTACACAGGCTGGCAGCAGCTCTCCAGGGTTGGGGGGTCCCTCCCGACCTTACCTGGAGATGCCAGAGATTGAAGATTCTCTACCACTGAAGCTGATAGAAGGCACTGAGGCCACCTGAACCTCAAATGACAGCAAAGGATTCAGACGTATCCCCAAGCTATGTACCCGGTCTTTCAGAGGGCAAGGCTCTCTTGCCGCCCCCATGTCTAGGGAGATGTGAAAAAGCAAGCCTTGCTCTCTCGACTCCCCCTTCACAGTTCGTCTTTTTTCCCTTTTTCTTTTCAAGGAGCTAAAAAGAAGCAGCTTCGAGGTGGGGAAGGCCGGTTCCACCCATGAATCATTCTTGCTACGCACAAGGGCTGCTCCTTCGGAAAAACTCTCTAAGAAAATGGATTCTTAGAATTAGCAACCTGGGAGGGCAGCAAACCCACCATGCATGTGTAACATAAAAATGATGGATTGGGAGCTGTGCTTTGCTCATCACCTGTGAAACTTAGGTCCGTGCCTGGGTGGAGCTGGAGAAGGAAGAGGCTGGCGGATTGCATGTTGCATCTCAGTGAGTGTAAAAATGAGAAGAGGCTTCGTCTTACTAAGAACTCTCCTGGGATGATCTTCTGTAGATTTGGTATTGGGTTTAGTTTAAGGGAGAGGTTTTCTTTCCTTATTACCCAAAAGGCTGTCTGCCCCTTTACAGATCTGCCAGTTTGTTTGGATTTCTGGGGAGATTCTTTTGGAGGGGTTTATTTCCTTATTGTGGCTGGCACAACCCTCTTTTATATAAAACAAATAAATTATTTGACAATTATTAACAAAGCCACTCCGGGGGGGGGGGGGGAATACACCAGGTGGTAACATTCTGTAAGAAAATATTATTTAGCATAAAAATGACAGGATTTCTGTCATTTTAAAACCCTCAAAACCTACTTGAATTTGCTTTCGTGAGAGTTAATCATTTTCTTGATGGGACAAACAGTTTCCCCATAATTTATTTCTATAGTGACTTGCAATTATTGCTTGTAGATGATGTGTGTTTGTGTTTTTTTGTAAGGTTCTCCACTTCTGGCTGTCTGAGGCGGCCACTGGCCCAATCTTAAAAGCTTTCTGCAAGCAATCAGTTCAGGTTCCTTCTGAAAACAGCCAGTTCTTTCTCCCCCAGCATCCCACCTTCTGGGGAGAAAGATGGGAAGGATGTAGGGAAGAGAGAAAGGGGGGTGGCCCTGTCCTGGTTTGGGTTTCATCTTGTCCGCCTCTGATTTTGGCCCTACCCACAATCATCATAAGGGATGCTGGTGGCGCTGTGGGTTAAACCACAGAGCCTAGGACTTGCCGATCAGAAGGCTGGCAGTTCGAATCCCCGCGACAGGGTGAGCTCCCATTGCTCGGTCCCTGCTCCTGCCAACCTAGCAGTTCAAAAGCACGTCAAAGTGCAAGTAGATAAATAGGTACCGCTCCGGCGGGAAGGTAAACGGCGTTTCCGTGCGCTGCTCTGATTTGCCAGAAGAGGCTTAGTCATGCCGGCCACATGACCCGGAAGCTGTACGGCGGCTCCCTCGGCCAGTAAGGCGAGATGAGCGCCGCAACCCCAGAGTCATCCGCGACTGGACCTAATGGTCAGGGGTCCCTTTACCTTTACAATCATCATGCAGCCCCCAAGGGAAATGAGTTGCTTGATGACACCCCTTCCCCCCAAAAATGTTGAATGCTTTGAAAAATGTATCCTGCTCTGGGATCTGATCCAATTAAGAGTACTTTAAAAACAAAACCCAGAAGAAACAAATACATAAATAAAATACAATTGGCACACAAAAACCTTATTAACACCTTGATGCTGCCTTGCCAGATAAATCTCTCTCCCCCTCCAGTTGTCTGACATGCACGAGACCTGGGAGATCTTCGCGCAGGCCTGGAAGTGTTGGGAAACTTGTCATGATACAGGGCCTCTGAAGAAACAGCTTCTCGAATCATTAATTTGCTCTAGTGCTCCCCTGATGGACATGCACACAGCCCCTGCCAGCTCCGAACAAGCCTTTCAGGCCGTGCTCCTCTTCTTCTCACTCCCCTTCAAAGAGAACACCTCTGACATTTCTCCCGGCTCCAACCTCGGGCAGCTCAGGGATCTTGCAAAACCTGCCCCTGGGGACCAAGAGCTCCTGTTCTCCGCCTCATCTAAAAAAAGCCTTCCATAAGCAAGCGAGGGAAATTATCCAGAGAGGCCGGAGAGAAAGCAATTTAGATAATGAATCTGGCGGAAGGGGGAGGGGGGGAGAGAGGTGGCCCCGGAGGACCAGAGGGGAAGTGCGAGGAAGTTGCTAGGCAAAAGCATCAGCCTAAAAAAAGAAGGTTCTGATGCAGCCTTTTTCCATTCAAGGGATGCCAAATCCAAGCATAAGGATGAACGAAATCGGAATATTTTAATGTCTACAGTGGAGCCGCTCCGTTGCCAATTAGCATTGCTGTAATATCAGGTACTCAAGACCCAGAATGCACAACGTTGTGGAGGGTATGTCTATTGGCAGCTCTTAGCCGTGACTTCTTATGATCCTCCAGCATCAGAGGCAGTCTACCCCTGAATACCAGCTTTTCTGAAGTGAACCACTGCCCACCCAGCTCAATATTGTCTACACTGACTGACAGCAGCTCTCCAGGGTTTCAGGCATGAGGCACCCCCAGTCTGGCCTGGAGATGCTGGGGCCTGATCCTGGGACCTTGTGCATGCAAGGCAGATGCCCCGTCTCGCGGGAGGGTCTCCCTCTACCCGCTCGCAGGCCGCTTACCCGCTTGGTGAGCTGTGTGTCCATCATGAAGTTGTGGACGTGCTTCTCGGCTTTGGTGAGCTCCAGCTTCCGTGCCACGACAGCCACTACCAGGGCGGTGCAGCCAGCCCCCTGGCAGGCGAACGGGAGAACCAAAAACAAAACACAACACTGAGAGTTAGCCAGAAATCCAACCCAAATATTAACTCAGCTTCCTGTTTGCACTGCTGCCGCAGCCGGTTTGAAATCCCCGTGGCTGCTGTTTTGAATTTCCCCAAGAACAGAAATCCTTGCCCTTGCGGCTACTACCATTAATATTTTTGTTTTCTAGCCCACGGTTATGTTTCTGGCTGACACCCCCAACCATTTTGTATAGTGAGGAACCTCAGGCCTAGGGGACCAAGGTGACCCTCCAGGCTTCTCAATCTAGCCCTCGAAAGTCTCCCTAGGCCACAGCCCCTTCCTCAACGGCCTCGGCCCAGTATACCTGAAGGAGCGTCTCCACACCCATCATTCTGCCCAGACACTGAGGTCCAGCTCCAAGGGCCTTCTGGCGGTTCCCTCATTGCGAGAAGCAAAGCTACAGGGAACCAGGCAGAGGGCCTTCTCAGTAGTGGCGCCCACCCTGTGGAACGCCCTTCCACCAGATGTCAAAGAGATAAACAACTATCTGACTTTTAGAAGACATCTTAAGGCAGCCCTGTTCAGGGAAGTTTTTAATGTATGACATATTTAGTGTATTTTTGTTCTTTGTGGAAGCTGCCCAGAGTGGCTGGAGAAACCCAGCCAGGTGGGCGGGGTACAAATTAATAATAATAATAATAATAATAATAATAATAATAATAATTGTTATTATTATTATTATCAACCCCACCTCTATCCCCAAGGCCACACACTCCTGCTGGCCTTGCTCTGCACCCTCATGGGGTGTTTTTTCTTGCTTGGACGTGTCCTTGAACTCTAATACTGCCTCTGGCTTGTCTTGAGGGGAGGATAGAGAGGGGAACGGGTGTGTAAAAACAAACCTATCTCTGCCCACTCTTGCCTCTCTGTCCCCACCCATCACAGACATAAAAGATTCTTCAGCCCTGATTGATTGATTGAGTGATTGATTGATTTGATTGATATATCAAAAGATCTTTATCAAAAGATCCCAGGGCAGCATACAACACATTTTATGAACCATAATAATAAAAACATAATACAAAGCGTAATAATAGACAGCACAGGGCACCTGCCCTGTGAAATGCCCTCCCGTCAGATATCAAAGACAGAAACTATTATACAACCTGCCACAGAAATCTGACGGCAGTCCTATATTGGAAAGTTTTTGATGTGTTGTGTGTTCTCTTATATTCTGTTGGAAGCAGAGTGGGTGGGGCAACACAGTCAGATGGGCATGGTACAGTTGTTGTTGCTGCTGCTGCTGCTCCTATTGTTGTCGTCAATACAGTCATACCTTGGGTTACAGCCACTTCAGGTTGCGTCTTTTCAGGTTGCAGACCGCAGAAACCCGAAGGTACCGGAACAGGTTACTTCCGAGTTTCAGCAGCCGTGCATGCGCAGAAGCACTAAATTGCACTTTGTGCATACGCAGAAGCGCCAAATTTCAACCTGCGCATGCGCAGACGCGGGTTGTGAATGCTGCGGGTTGTGAACGTGCATCCTGCACAGATCACATTCGCAACCTGAGCATCCACTGTATTATTATTATTATTGTTGTCATCAGCGTCCAAGGCAGCTGCAATGTCCTGGTTCCCTCCAGCGCCACCATTTGGCAGGTGAATTATCAAGGGCGGGGGGGGGGGGGAGTATCAGACAGAATATGCCACTCACAGTTGTCCTGGGACCTCAAAACTCCCCACAGCCATATAGCAAGGAGAAAAGGACAAGGATATACAACAGCCCCTGCCCTAAAGATTTGCATCTGAGCCGCTATCCATGGTGCTGAAACAGCACCTGCTTGCTCCAGAAGTGGACAGTGGCGCCTGCTGTTCATCCACAAGCCCCATTAAGCAAGAAATTGCCTTAAAAGAACTGGGGTTTTTTTAATGAATTTGCTTATTAATGAGAACATTAAGGATAAATGCCTTTTACTGGTATTCTTACAAGCAACAGTAAGCACCTAGGAACTGTAAACCAACACAGTCGGGCTAGACTGCAGACTTGCAACCTAAGGCAGCCCTCCCTGATCCAGGGCAATCCAGAAGTGCTTGGGACTTCAACTCCCATCAGCCCCCAGCCAGTAGGGCCAATGGTCAGAGATGATGGGAATTGTGGTCCAACAACATTTGGAGGAGCACAGGTTCCCACACCCTTTGCTGCCATGACCTTATCACAGCCAGCTGCATGGGTGGTGGGGGAACGACACACCTGGGGGCTGAACGTGGCCTCCAGGCCTCTCCATCTGGCCCACCAGTCTCTCCCCAGACCAGCCCTGCTTTTCTCATCCTCCTTAAGTGTTTCTGCCTGGCTGCAAGATGCCCTTGAGCTCTGTTTGTGGACCTCGCTTCCCTTGGCGAGAGTAGAGAGAATGTGTGAGTGAACGCTGGAACTAGCCTGTCGTGCAAAGGTAAAACGTGTATAATAATAATAATTTTTATTTATACCCCGCCTTCCCCAGCCAAGGCCGGGCTCAGGGCGGCTAAGAAGCAATAATAAAAACAAGTTGAATGAATACAACTTAAAAACAAGATTAAAATACAACATTAAATTATTAAAATGCAGCCTCATCACAGGAGGAGAAAAGAAAAAGAAAAAGAAAGAGGGGGAAGGAATCAAATTGGCTCCAAGCCAAAGGCCAGGCGGAACAACTCTGTCTTACAGGCCCTGTGGAAAGAAATCAGATCCTGCAGGGCCCTGGTCTCATGAGGCAGAGCGTTCCACCAGGCCGGAGCCAGTGCTGAAAAGACCCTGGCTCTGGTTGAAGCTAATCTAACTTCCTTAGGGCCCAGGACCTCTAGGGTGTTGCTATTTATGGACCTTAAGGTCCTCCGTGGGGCATACCAGGAGAGGCGGTCCCGTAGGTACGAGGGTCCTAGGCCGTGAAGGGCTTTAAAGGTCAAAACCTGTATACATTTTGCTCTGCCTCCTTTTGCCTGCTATTATCCAGTGGCTCTCAGAAGGTGGACCAGAAGAGAATGAAGCCCTCAGCCCCTCAAAGGCTCCCCATCCCCCACCCCTCCCCTCCCCACTTGGCCCACTGGCCAAAGGGGAGGGAGCGGCAAAGCCGTTACAAATTGCCATGTAAAGAGTGAAGTGGTTCTTAAGCTCCGGGCGCCGGGTTACAAAACAGAGGCCGGGTGGGGAAAGAGATTGTAGCCTCTGCCTCTCCCTGCCCGCCTTCCCCCCTTGCCGGCCCAGAAGAATGACAGCTGGGCTGTGTCTTTTCTCTTTATCCGAGTGATTACATCCCAATCAGGACCTGCTGGGGCCGCAGAACGGCGCATCTGGCAGAGGGACGGTGGGCAGAGGAGCCGCTTCCTCTGCTAAACGCAAACAGCTGCCAGGCCTCCAAACAGTTTAGGTAGAAGTGTTGTTTTATGGGTGTCGTGGCGTGTGTCTGTGTACATGTCCGCAGCAGGTGTTTGGCATATGAACGCATGTCCAACTTGACAGAACCACACATCTATTTTTGCCCTTTCTCTCTCTCTCTCTCTCTCACTGCTCCCCCCCCCCCCCGCCCTGCCACCACCCTGGAGATTAGACACTCCAGTAAGCCCATCTCAGTCTTTAATTAACAAGCCTGGTCCGATCTCAATTCTGAAGCATTCCCATAAGCCCTGGCCTGGTGGGGTTTAGGGCTTTTGTTATCTCCAAACACACACACACACACACACACACACACATTCACACCACACTCTCTCCCTGAATATGCAAAGATTTTCTTTTTAAGGCCGCTCTTTTAAGGCAAAATCCTATTGCGGCAAAAGAAAGAGACCCAAAACCCAAGCCGTGTGGAAAATGGTGAGCCTGCCGCTTTTGAGTGATAGTAAACGACAAACCTTTTGAGGAAATCATCTTCAGAGAGACTCTGAATGAGCAGCCACCTGAAGTGAGCTGGATGCGAGAGGTGTCAGCTGAACCGGAGAAGCCCTAAAAAACAACCTGGGGCCATCCAGATGTTGTGGGACTTCAAACTCCCACCAGTCCCATCCAGCAATGCCATTGGTCAAGGGTGATGTTGGAGTCTGAACCCAAGGCCAGGGGAGGTGTTTTCAAAAAAAGGCATCTCTCCATTTGCCAGGAGACTGGGCAGCAAGTTGTAGGTGCCCACTGCCATGTGTGGGTAGGTCAAGGTAAAGGGTAAAGGGACCCCTGACCATTAGGTCCAGTTGTGGCCGACTCTGGGGTTGCGGCGCTCATCTCGCTTTATTGGCTGAGGGAGCCAGCGTACAGCTTCCGGGTCACGTGGCCAGCATGACTAAGGCGCTTCTGGCAAACCAGAGCAGCGCACAGAAACGCCGTTTACCTTCCCGCCGGAGCGGTACCTATTTATCTACTTGCACTTTGACGTGCTTTTGAACTGCTAGGTTGGCAGGAGCAGGGACCGAGCAACGGGAGCTCACCCCGTCACGGGGATTAGAACCGCCGACCTTCTGATCGGCAAGTCCTAGGCTCTGTGGTTTAACCCACAGCGCCACCCGTGTCCCCCATGTGTGGGTAGACTGATATATTTCTAAGAGCTGTGAAGCACGTGACCTTCACACATGCTGTTGCATAATAGACTTCAGTTCCCTGTGATATGCAGCCCCACTGAAACTTTTGAGAATGAAAATGAGAAAGCTAAGCTTGCTAAAGGAAATGCAGGCTTGTTAGAAAAGGTTCTGTGTCCAGGGCAGCTGTTTACCAGCTCCATCTGGTACGTAGGCTGAGACCCTATCTGCCTGCGGACTGTCTCGCCAGAGTGGTGCATGCTCTGGTTATCTCCCGCTTGGACTACTGCAATGCACTCTACGTGGGGCTACCTTTGAAGGTGACTCGGAAACTACAACTAATCCAGAATGCGGCAGCTAGACTGGTGACTGGGGGCGGCCACCGAGACCATATAACACCAGTCTTGAAAGACCTACATTGGCTCCCAGTACGTTTCCGAGCACAATTCAAAGTGTTGGTGCTGACCTTTAAAGCCCTAAACAGCCTCGGTCCAGTATACCTGAAGGAGCGTCTCCACCCCCATCGTTCTGCCCGGACGCTGAGGTCCAGCGCCGAGGGCCTTCTGGCGGTTCCCTCATTGCGAGAAGCAAAGCTACAGGGAACCAGGCAGAGGGCCTTCTCGGTAGTGGCGCCCGCCCTGTGGAACGCCCTTCCAGCAGATGTCAAAGCGATAAACAACTACCTGACATTCAGAAGACATCTTAAGGCAGCCCTGTTCAGGGAAGTTTTTAACGTGTGATATTTTACTGTATTTTTGGTTTCTATGGAAGCCGCCCAGAGTGGCTGGGGAGGCCCAGCCAGATGGGCGGGGTATAAATAAATTATTATTATTATTATTATTATTATTATTATTATTATTATTATTATTATTATTCTGGTTCTATCCAAGGGAGGAAGAGAACAAGGACCTGCTACAGGAAGAGATCCCAACAAAAGAAGAGTAGCAGTTGACCTTAATGGACTATGCCAAGTAGGCAAAACTAACCAGGAAAATTTGGAACCAGCAGGACCAAGCCTTTTTGAAAGACTGAAATAAATTTACATTCTATTTGAGAGACAACTGTAAACAACTGACATCGTTAGTAGGGCTACAAGAAGTTTTGTAAGGTCAGAGATATCAATTATTATCAATATGATGTTTAAATGTTGTATTTAAGATCTGGATTTAAGGGTTATAATAATACAGTGGTACCTTGGGTTAAGAACTTAATTCATTCTGGAGGTCCATTCTTAACCTGAAACTGTTCTTAACCTGAAGCACCACTTTAGCTAATGGGGTCTCCTGCTGCCGTGCCGCGATTTCTGTTCTCATCCTGAAGCAAAGTTCTTAACCCAAGGTACTATTTCTGGGTTAGTGGAGTCTGTAACCCGAGGTACCAGTGTAATAACAAAATGCAGTATCAGAGCATAATTAGGAAAACCACTAGTTGAGGAGGAGGGAAGTCTCGGGCCAAGATGGCCAAGTGCTCTTTATATACTATATGTAAGATGGACGTTTTGTCAATTTTTTTTTATAAAATTCAATAAAAATTTATATATATAAAGAACAGAGAATAAGGACCTGCTAGAACAAGCCAATGGCCTCTCTAGTCCAGCATCCTGTTCTCACTGTGGCCAATCAGATGCCTGTGAGGAACCCGCAAGAAGGACCGGAGCACAATAACTCTCTCTTCTCTGGCGGTTTCCAGAAACTGGTATTCAGAAACATCGGTGCCCCCAACAGAGTCTACTAAGCAGTTGGTCCCTTACCTTTCCCGCCCCGACCTGGCCACAGTGATCCATGCAATGGTCACCTCCAGGCTTGACTACTGTAATTCGCTCTACGCGGGGCTGCCCTTGAAGCTGACCCAGAAACTCCAGAGGGTGCAGAATGCTGCAGCGAGGCTCCTCACGGGGTCTCTGCCATGGGAGCATATTCACTCAGTGCTTTTCCAGCTGCACTGGCTCCCAGTGGAGTACAGGGTCAGATTTAAGGTGCTGGTTTTGACCTTTAAAGCCCTTCACGGCCTAGTACCCTCATACCTACGGGACCACCTCTCCTGGTATGCCCCACGGACAGCCTCAAGGTCCATAAATAGCAACACCCTAGAGGTCCCGGGCCCTAAGGAAGTTAGATTAGCCTCAACCAGAGCCAGGGCCTTTTCAGCACTGGCTCCGGCCTGGTGGAACGCTCTGTCTCATGAGACCAGGGCCCTGCAGGATCTGATTTCTTTCCACAGGGCCTGTAAGACAGAATTGTTCCGCCTGGCCTTTGGCTTGGAGCCAATTTGATTCCCTGCCCCTCTTTCTTTTTCATTTTTCCTTTCTCCTCCTGTGATGAGGCTGCATTTTAATATTTTAATGTTTCAATATTTTAATGTTGTATTTTAATCTTGTTTTTAAGTTGTATTCATTCAACTTGTTTTCATTATTGCTTGTTAGCCGCCCTGAGCCCAGTCTTGGCTGGGGAGAGTGGGGTATAAATAAAAATTATTATTATTATTATTATTATTATTATTATTATTATTACTATTACTAGCCATGGTGGCTCTGCTCTGCTTCCACTGTTGGATGTCCACGGGTCCTCTAGAGTTCATAACTTTATAATTTTATAAACTTCTATCATGCCACCTTCGCCTTTTCTCTCAACTTAAAGTTCTCAAACGCTGCAAGATGGAGATTCATAGAACCACGCTTGCTCTCTGATATGTGCAGGTGGGAGAAACAAAGGATAGCGGTCTTCTCTCCCAAGGTGGCGCTGAGAAGGAGGAAGTGAGGTCAGCAACCCTGAGAGCATCCGTCCAAAAGCAGAAGGAAGGTCAGCACAGGTTAGGTCAGAAACACAGTCTAGGAAGTCGGGAGGTTATCCTCTCTATCACCTTTCTTCCAAGGCAAATCCCATCAGCATCAATACAAGCCGAGTTGCACTCCAACAGGAAGCGGACTTCAACTCTGGAAAAATCTTAACACTCCTATGTGTCATTCCACATATTAAACCTGGGTTTGCCACCAGCTGCACACTCAGCGGGGAAGCGAAAGCTATCCCAGCTCTCTGAGAAGTAGGGGGATTAATTTACCTTGCAAACCTACCAACTGTGCCCTTCCCGAAACCAATGCATGAACCGAAACACACTTATCCTCTGAAAAGCTGCCGTGAATTTTGAAATGCAATTCTCCAGCCAAAAATACACATATCCGTGAAAGGAATGGTCAATGATGCATCATCTGCTAATTGGAATCTGCGGGAGACATTCTCTGCCAAGCTTCAAAGATTTCAGAAGCCTGCTCCACAGTAACTCAGAACCAGCGCTAGAAATTGAGATATATAAACCAGGTGCCGAATGGCTCCTTAAACCAAGCTTACAGTAGCCAAAATGGAACGCCTAGTGGCCATTTTGGGGCCAGACGACTCAAAAGTCGTATTTTTCAAAAAGGCTTTTTGGTTCCTAAATTCATTCTGATTGTGCAGATAAAATATAACTGGTGGAATTCTGAAGGATGTGTTGCTAGTGTGTGAAAGCAGTCAAGACCCAAGAATCCCCAGGCATACACCTTCAGATGGTGGAGACTTCAGACGCCATTCTGGCACTTGGGAATCTTCACTAGGTTGCAAAATGCACCTTGCACCCAGCAAATTTTGAACGTTGCTTTTTAATTCTGAATAATTCCAAATGTTGTTGTTTTTACAGGGTAGGGGTGAGTATACGGCACGAAGAGGGGGGTGGCAGCCCCCCAAAGTTTGGGAAACACTTGCTACACCACCGCTGGGAAAGCACTTGCAAAAATGTAAACATTAGGGTCACGGGTATTTGAAGAAATACACCCCAAAATGCAAGCACACACAAAAAAAAGCTTGTCGAAAGGGGGAACAGCGAGAAAACAAAATTGACAAACTAAAGGATGAGCTGGTGAGACCCACCCAATACTCCTGGAGATGCCCTACTAAAATTTATCATTCTTCATTTAAGCATTCACATAAAAAGTACCGTATTTTTCGCTCTATAAGACGCACCAGACCACAAGAGGCACCTAGTTTTTGGAGGAGGAAAACAAGAAAAAAAATATTCTGAATCCCAGAAGCCAGAACAGCGAAAGCAGCAATCCCTCTTGCTGTTCTGGCTTCTGGGATAGCTGCGCAGCCTGCATTCGCTCCATAAGACGCACACACATTTCCCCTTACTTTTTAGGAGGGAAAAAGTGAGTCTTATAGAGCAAAAAATACGGTAACTTGCCAACCGAGCCCTGGTTTTAAATATTAAGCAGAGCCCTGCCGCTCTGGAGGAACTCTGCAGTTATCCGCTCCCTCCCTCCTGCCCACTCGGCCCTGAAGCAGCAGGATCCTACTTAGCGGGAGATTTCGTTGTTGTTTTTTAATACCTCTGTGCTCTGAGATCTGCCAGCCAGAAGCCTCAGGTGCTAAAAGACTCATTTTCTGGATGAATGGCGTAGAAAGGTCACTCTTGCCAGGTCTGGAGGGGATTTCCTCTCCAGCTCAGCTCGAGCTCTCCAAGCAGCCAATGCACAGCTCAGCTGCGTCTCCATTACCGCCCTGCCTTGTTCCTGCTTATCCCTGGCTGTGTCCCGCAATCCCACAAGTGTTACCTTGTAAGAGCGGAATATTGCATGGAGCGCAACAATCTGACGCCTTGAAAAACTCGGCTTTCTTCTAAGAACAAAAAATAAGAATAAAGAGGCTAGCCTTTAAGCTAGGCATGAGGAACTGGTAACCTGCAGGCCAAATGTGGCCCTTGGGGGGCTTTCTTCCCCTCCCCTGATGCAATTAGGTTTTAAAAAAGCTTTCACATCAGCTCCAATAGAAGGCTCCCCATCCCGCAGTCTAATTGCAGGGCAGGGGGCTTGTGATCTTCCGGGAAAGTTTAACCCATGGGTAGGCAAACTAAGGCCCGGGGGCCGGATCAGGCTCACGGACAGTCCGGGAATCAGTGTGTTTTTACCCGAGTAGAATGTGTCCTTTTATTTAAAATGCATCTCTGGGTTATTTGTGGGGCCTGCCTGGTGTTTTGACATGAGTAGAATGTGCGCTTTTATTTAAAATGCATCTCTGGGTGATTTGTGGGGCATAGGAATTCATTTATTTATTTTTTCAAAATATAGTCCGGCCCCCCCACAAGGTCTGAGGGACAGTGGGCTGGCCCACGGCTGAAAAAGTTTGCTGACCCCTGGGTTAACCCTTCTCTCCCCAGCTGCTACCTGCAGAAAAATTCATTCATTCATTCATTTTCTCTCTCTCTCTCTCTCACACACACACACACACACAAAATTTGGCTTAATAGCTAATTTCAAGCCTGACAGCTGGGTGTGTCTGTGTTCAAGAGGTGTACAGTATCTGTGTGTGTGTGTGCGCACGCACTTACCCACATTAATGTGGTGTGCCCATTACTTTTAAACCGCATGTTTAAAATAAGAAGAACTCTTATGTGTGCCTCTTGTTTTTGTATCTATTGCATGCTCAGAATCGACCTCTTGAAAGTAATGGGCCTGACTAACTTTAGGTTTCTTGCTACCTTTTATTTTAAAAAAATCAGTGGATCTACTTTGAGTAGAACTTAGCTGGGCAGGATTGGAACCAATGACTTAAAATGGCAGGGAAGCAGATTTCAGCTTGAAAATTGAAGCGATGTAACAGTAAGTGACCTATATGCCAATCTTGGCTCATGAGGCCATTCCCCCACCAAAAAAAAAAAAAAACTACTCCCAGCTGTCAATCAGCTGATATCACCATTGGTCGGCCGTCATTCTCCATCAACATATGTAGCAGAACAAGTAAATAAAATGAATGGCACCATTTTGGACTGCACCACTTCAGAGTGCTCTTCCAGATTTAAAAATTCCATATAATCCTGAAATGTAATTGGAAATTGTGCTGTGCATGTGGTTCCTATACACATGGGGTTCCCTGCAAATATAAAAGGGAAGGAACAGCAGAAATTTGTTCTAGCTATAGAAGAAATCACTGTATATAAATAATATACCTTATTGCATTAAGCCCGAGAACCATGAGTTAATGTTGCTGGTTATAGTATTTATCATTTCCTTTCTATAAAATTATTCCATAATTTGCTTTTTGTGTATGTAAGTAAAACTTAATAAATGTTAGGTTGCCGTTGTTGTTTTAAAAGCCTTACAAAGGGGGGGGGGAATAGCTAGGACAAGCATAGGCACACTCCGGCCCTCCAGATGTTTCGGACTACAATTCCCATCATCTCTGACCACTGGTCCTGTTAGGTAGGGATGATGGGAATTGTAGTCCCAAACATCTGGAGGGCCGGAGTTTGCCTATGTCTGAGCTAGGACATGTATGCTGGCTCACTATTTGTAGGGAGCTTTTTAAAGGCAAGAGAGCATCTTTTTTCATAAAAAAGCAGAGGGGGGGAGTAACATTTCTTCTTCCCCTGCAGTCTAAGGTGGTTCAATCCATTTCATCATTCTATTCCATGTGCAGATGAGGACTGGAAAGAGATTGGCGATCCTGGGGAGGAGCTGTAGCTCACTGACAAAGCGGCTGCCTTGCATACAGAAGGGGTGCTGGTTCAATTCCTGGAATCGCAAGTAAATGGATCACAGAGAGGAAGGAAAAAAAGGCTGTGTGTGTGAGAGAGAAAGCTGAGCTGACTCAGTAAAGGCCGCTCCTTTGGGTTAAAAGCGTGCGCGCACACCCACCCACACAAACCTACATGACCGTGGACAGCAGGGCTGTTAACCAGCACTAAGGGGAAATCGATCTGCGTTAAGAGATCCCGATTATGTGGCCCAAGGAAAAGCACACGGCTGATCAACCCTTTCCAGCGGCGGGTGTTTAAAGGAGGGTTAGTGAAAATAAACAAGAGCAGGCGCCAAGCTCAGAGGGATGGGAATCTCGGAGAACAAACGGCAGGTCTTGAAGTGGGGTGGAATCCCAAGGTTTCCAGCGGGGCAGCAGGAAGAGAAGCCGCTGTTTGGTCTCTCGTCTCTGCTTAGTATGGGTCAGAAAGTAGCAAGAGGCAGCCACCAGTCAGAAAGAGGGAGGAGAATCACAAATAAATGGGCATTTTATAGGAACTGGATAAAAAGAGGGGAAGCCAACCCTAACATACAAGCTCGAATGAACAGACTGTGTACAGGGATAAAGATATGAAGAAGGAAGGCCTGACCGGGGGGGGGCTGGAGGGGGGGAAGTAAATCGGAAGGTATTTTGAATTAAGCCTTTTTTTCCAGAAACCATATATATTAATGTTATGTAGTCAGGCATTGTAGTATAAATGAATTTTGTTCTGTATTCTTTGTTTTATAGAATATATATAATAATGTTATGTTACTAAGCAAACTTAATAAAACAGAAAAAATTGGAAAATAAATAAATAACTGCATTCTCCAAAAAAAAAAAAGAAAGAAAGAAAGAAAGAGAGGGAGGGAGGGACCCTCTGGTTCAGTGAGATGGCCCAGCAATTGCCCCGCTCAGGAATGCAGGAAGTCCCCTTGCGCTGCGACCAGAGACATCAAGCTCAGTATTTATGGTGTCGTTCTTCATCTTAGGTCCCAGGATGTTGAGAACGCAAAAGCGCTGCTGGAACAGGGCGATGGCCAGCCTAATCTAGCATCCTGTTCTCACGGCAGCCAACCAGGAAACCCGCAAGCGTGCAGGATCCAAGCACACATTGCTGGACCGCAATCCCCATCATCCATGATCATCGGGCTAAGCTGCCTGGGGACAATGGGAGTTGTAGTCCAGCAGCACCTGGGGGACCCAAAGCTGAAGAACACTTGGTGTACCCAGCAAGCACCACTGGGGTCCAACTGTTGGGTCCACAGAATCATAGGAGAGTTGGAAGGGATCCAACCCCCTGAGAGATCTCTCAGGGTGAGAAGTGGGAGAAGAGAGGGATGCTCCCAGGTGAGAGCTGGGGGTACACACCTTTTTCTGTATGGGGCAAAGTTTAAGAAATATTTGTGAGAAGGGATCTTGCATTCTTCTGTCTCTTCTGTTTCTTTTCATTTAATTGCTTCCTCTTGTTTTTTTATGTAGATTAGGTTGTCTTTTATTGTACAGTAGATGCTCAGGTTGCGAATGTGATCCGTGCAGGAGGCACGTTTGCAACCCACAGCGGCGCGTCTGTGCACGTGCGGGTTGCGATTCAGAGCGTCTGCACATGCGCAAAGCGCGATTTAGTGCTTCTGCGCATGCGCGACCGCCGAAACCCGGAAGTAACCCGTTCTGGTACTTCCAGGTTTCGACGCATCTGTAACCCAAAAAAACACAACCGGAAGCGTCTGTAACCTGAGGTATGACTGTATTGTGAAAAGTGTTAACGAAACACACACATCCCAATATTGTATTTTATTTAAGTTGGAAACCCTACCATTGACCCTCACCAGCTTCTAGAAGTGAATGTGGCCCCAGGCTGCAAATTGTTCCCCAGCTCTGCTAAAGTTCAAAAGGAAGCCAGGTTGAACCCTGGAAACTGTAAAGAAGCTGCTGTGTGTGTGTGTCTTCCCAGAATCCATCCCAACATGCATCAAGAGGTCACACCAGGATTATTTGGGTGTTGCTGAATTAATGATTCTCCAGCTGCAATGGAGATGCCGTGCCAGAGCCCTGATAAATCGTGTGGAAACCTCCCTAGTCTCAGATTAATGATGGGTCTTTAAAAAAAAGAGTTCCCAAGAAGAAGAAGAAAAGAGGTCAGGACAGAAGGAAAGGTTCTAGGCTGGCCAAGCCCTTCCAAATAAAGCACGTGGTATTTATTTATTGACGTCTGATTGATGGCGAAGAATTGTCAAGGCACCGCTGCACATCCCAGAGAACTGACCTCTGGGGAGTTGGCGAAATGGTGTTCTTAAACATTGTGCTGGCAGGCTTCTGAATAGTGAAATAAATAAACAGGAACGTTTTCTTGCAAAAGGAGGGGAAGGCTTATCCATTTGCACAAATCGTTTCCCTTGGTTTTGCTCATAAGAAGAGCCCGACTCCTGGATCAGGCCAATAGCACATCCGGTCTGGCACATCCTGTTCTCACAGTGGCCACCCAGATGCCCCAAAGGCCAAGCAGGACCCCAAGAGCAACAGCAATTCTCCCCACCTCCAATCCCCAACAATGCAGCCTCTGACGGTGGAAGCAGAAAATAACCATTGTGGCTGGTAGCCACTGATAATCTTTTCCTCCATGAATTGTGTCTAATCCTCTCTTTGAAGCTACCTAAGCTGGCGGCCATCAATAAAACTTGTGGGAGAGAGTTCCACAGAGTAACCATGTGCAGTGTGGAGGGAGAAGTACCTTCTTTTAATCTGTCCCAAATCTTCTGACATTCAGCTATATCGGATGGCTCCAAGTATCATGAAAGAGAGAAGCTTCTCTCTATGCATTCCCCCCCCCCAGTGCCATGCTTACTTTTAGATACCTCTATCATGTCGCCTCTCATTCCCCCTTTCCTCTAAACCCCAAAGCCCCAAACGTTGTAAGATTTTGGTTGGCCTTTTCCAAACCTTTTCCAGCAAGGGGAAAAAGTTTTCAAGCAACCCAGCAACTGCTGGGAAATCTGTATTCAGCTGCCTTTTCTGAGATATAGGCTGCAATCCTCTATCCACTGATCTGGGAGTAAGACCCGCCAAACTCAATGGGATTTAGGCTAATTTACACCATTCATTTTGGGACACGGGTGGCGCTGTGGGTTCAACCACAGAGCCTAGAGCTTGCTGGTCAGAAGGTCGGCGGTTTGAATCCCTGCGACGGGGTGAGCTCCCGTTGCTCGGTCCCTGCTCCTGCCAACCTAGCAGTTCGAAAGCACACCAGTGCAAGTAGATAAATAGGTACCGCTCTGGTGGGAAGGTAAACGGCGTTTCCATGCACTGTTCTGGTTTGCCAGAAGCGGCTTAGTCATGCTGGCCACATGACCCGGAAGCTGTACGCCAGCTCCCTCGGCCAACAAAGTGAGATGAGCGCCGCAGCCCCAGAGTCAGCCACAACTGAACCTAATGGTCAGGGGTCCCTTTATTTAACACCATTCATTTAACACCTCATGATACCACTTTAAACAGCCACAGTTTCCCCCAAATAACTTTGGGAGCTGTAGTTTGTTAAAGGAGAGTTATTTGGGGAGCCCTGTTTCCTCCACAGAGCTACGGTTCTCTTGATTGGTTTAACGACCAAACCTTCTTTACAGGTAACTCTGGGAGCTGTAGCTCTATGCGGGGGGCACTGGGGTCTTCTCACAGCACCCTTAACAAGCAACTGCTCCCAGAATCCTTTGGGGGAAGCCACATAACACTGCGCTTTAAATGTATGGTATGAGCTGATCATACCATAGGTCTGCATAGTTAAAGGTCCGTATAGTTCAAGCTATGGTTTTCCCAGTAGTGATGTATGGAAGTGAGAGCTGGACCATAAAGAAGGCTGATCGCCAAAGAATGGATGCTTTTGAATTCTGGTGCTGGAGGAGACTCTTGAGACTCCCATGGACTGCAAGAAGATCAAACCTCTCCATTCTTAAGGAAATCAGCCCTGAGTGCTCACTGGAAGGACAGATCCTGAAGCTGAGGCTCCGATACTTTGGGCACCTCAGGAGAAGAGAAGACTCCCTGGAAAAGACCCTGATGTTGGGAAAGATGGAGGGCACAAGAAGGGAACGACAGAGGACGAGATGGTGGGACAGTGTTCTCGAAGCTACCAGCATGAGTTTGACCAAACTGCGGGAGGCAGTGGAGGACAGAAGTGCCTGGCATGCTCTGGTCCAGGGGGTCACGAAGAGTCAGACACGACTAAATGACTAAACAATGAAATGAGCTGATCCTCAGTTCTTGGTAGACACCTATAGGAATGGTATCCAAAGCAGGCAATTCAACAGCTTCTTCTCCACCATGAGGCCTAGAGGGAGCTGGACATTGCCGCAGAGCCTGTGCTCCTTTCCTGAACCCTGAATGTGCACAAGTTTTGGACCGTGGCTCGTTGACTCATAGAGCTCTGGAATTCTCACCAGGCTGTGGATCCGGCTTCCGAGAAATAAATCTGGCAAAGGAACATCTCCACCCAGTTGCAAACCTTCAGCAACATTCGGAAGGGGAGAGGAAACAGGACCTGCCGCCTCTGTATATTTCCCCTGGGTGGAATAGGGCAGCCCAATCCAGCTCATTAATTAAAAGAGAGATAAACAAACCAGAAATGGCGCTGTGTGTGTAAGTAGCTTGGATTAATGGAGTGGGCTGGGGGTGGGCAGGCGAGAACGCTCCACAGCTGGCTCCGGAAGACATCTGGGACAGCTCTGGAGAGGTTGGAACCACGGCAGAAAGTGTTCAGGAAGAGCCTTGCTGGATGGGACAAGCAAAGACCCTTCCAGCAGTCTAATATCCTGTTTCCCACAGTCTTGGGCCAGATGCTCTTGAGAAATATCACCCCGCAGGGCGCGGGGGCAACAGCCCTTCCTGTGTTTTGTCCTCTACAGCTGGTGGCAGCTGGGTATTTAGAGGCAGGTTGCCACTGGACATGGAGGTTCCATTCCTAACCAGCAGAGGTTACCAAAGAGGCTCTGCCAGTTCAGGTGAGAACGGCCATCTTCATTCAGCATCCCACAGCAGCAAGCAGGGGAAACTGCTGCCAGGCAGACCCCACTTCCCTGCATTTATTAATTATTGTTATTATTAATTAAATATGTACACTGCACAACGCCCACAGGTTCACCGCATAAAATCACAACCGGAAAACACAAGGTAGATAATAAAAATAGAAACAAGAACGACGCAATAATGCCCCCTCCCCAATGCATTATTATTCTTATTAAAGGTAAAGGTAAACGTAAAGGGACCCCTGACCATTAGGTCCAGTCGTGGCCGACTCTGGGGTTGTGGTGCTCATCTCGCTTTATTGGCTGAGGGAGCCAGCGTACAGCTTCCGGGTCACGTGGCCAGCATGACTAAGCCGCTTCTGGCAAACCAGAGCAGCGCACAGAAACGCCGTTTACCTTCCCGCCGGAGCGGTACCTATTTAGCTACTTGCACTTGGACGTGCTTTTGAACTGCTAGGTTGGCAGGAGCAGGGACCGAGCAATGGGAGCTCACCCCGTCGCGGGGATTTGAACCGCCGACCTTCTGATCGGCAAGTCCTAGGCTCTGTGGTTTAACCCACAGCGCCACCCGCGCCTCTTTATTATTCTTATTATTAAAGCACTAAACTAGTTGTGGCTTCCCCCAAAGGATTCTGGGAGCTGTAGTTTGTCAAGGGAGCTGCGAGCTGTTAGGAGATGCCCTATTCCCCCCTACCAGAACTACAGTTCCCAGAGTTCCATGGGAAGAGGGGACCAACTGTTAAACCGCTCTAGGAACTGTAGCTCTCCGAGGGGAACAAAGGGCTGATGGGAGTTGGAGTCCAACAACATCGGGAGGTTGCCAGCCCTGAAACAGCACTTCAGACGAGACGCAGAATGTTTAATCTTCCCCCAGGACTGCCCAACGAGGTTCCCCCTTACCATAATGCCTGTGAGCAAGCAGACGCCTTTGCCGCAGTATGTGTGTGGCACCATGTCGCCGTAGCCGATGGACAGGAACGTGATGGAAATGAGCCACATGGCACCCAGGAAGTTGCTGGTAACGTCCTGCTGGTCATGGTACCTGCCGAGGAAATACAGGCACAGGTAAGGAACTTTTTTAAAAAATAAAATTTTCATTAAATTTTATGTTACACAGTTTAATATACTCATTTTAACACCCTGAAAATATCAAGGACTTCCCTTCTTCTCCTTCCATTGTTCGTTTTGCATATTGTTACGTACTGAAGTTCTCAGTTTTCACTCAGGTCCACATATGCAAATAAGGGACTGAAAGTGATGTTCAGTGATTGGATAGTTACAGAAAATGGTTACTGTTGCATTCTAGTGGAGCTCTATATAAGCAGGCTGGCTGAACCCTTCAGTTCAGTTCTGTTCTGGCCTGTGAATAAAAAAGAGCTGTTTGAAGAATCGCTGTGTCGTCTGATATGTTCACCCACAACTTAACACATATCATAGATTCCTGCATATTTTTCAAAAACTAAACCATTCAGTATTCCATTATCGCACCCACCAAACCTTATTTACACTGTCGAGTTTATCTTAAACGCTGCCAACGTTTTCAGGTGTGCACAATTTCCCCCCAGATACTCAATAAACGTTTTCCAATCTTCTCTAAACCTATGTTCTTCTTGTTCTCTAATTCTGTATGTTAAATCTGCAAGGTGCACATATTCCGTCGGCTTAAGTTGCCATTCTTCTTCAGTTGGGACCTCGCTCGTTTTCCATTTCTTGGGCTAACAAAACACGGGCCGCAGTAGTAGTAGTTGTTGTTTAGTTGTTTAGTCGTGTCCAACCCTTCGTGACCCCCTGGACCAGAGCACGCCAGGCACTCCTGTCTTCCACTGCCTCCCACAGTTTGGTCAAATTCATGTTGGTAGCTTCAAGAACACTGTCCCACCATCTTGTCCTCTGTCGTCCCCTTCTCCTTGTGCCCTCCATCTTTCCCAGCATCAGGGTCTTTTCCAGGGAGTCTTCTCTTCTCATGAGGTGGCCAAAGTACTGGAGCCTCACCTCTACACATAAATAACCTTTTTCAGCCAAGGGCCACATTGCCTTTGGGGCAATCTTCTGGGGGCCATGAGGCAGCAGGGGGAGGGGCCAGCAGCAAAAGTGGGCGGAGCAAGAAATGCAAACTTTACCTTCCTACAGTAGGCTGGTTTCTACACACAATTCTCACAAGACTACATCCATGGAAGAAGGCATTATACCAGATTTGAAAGATGCAGAAACACTCAAGGAGTCAAAACAGGAGCAGGGAAAGGTGTGGCCTGGGGAGAAGGGGTAGAGCCTACAGAGAGTCCCATGGGCCAAACAGAGAGGCTATCTTATTATTATTATTATTATTATTATTATTATTATTATTATTATTAACTTGTACCCTGCCCATCTGACTGGGTTGCCCCAGCCACTCTGGGTGGCTTCCAACAGAATATAACAGAACACAGCAAAACATCACAGACATTAAAATCTTCCAGATACAGGGCTGCCTTCAGGTGTCATATAATTGTTTATTGTGTACAGAATCAATCTTTTATTCTCTGGAACAACCCGCCTGTTGAGATTAGGCTGGCGCCTTCGCTTTAGTTTTCGGTGCCTGCAAAAAAAATATTTTTTGCTTAGGCAAGCCTGCCCAGCTGTGTAAAGCTGATGTGCATTTTTATATATTTTTATCCAATTTTAATTATAATGGGAGTGGGGGGGGAATAAGGCCAACCTGGATTGTAGCCAATGCTAGCTCTGCTCAGAGTAAACCCATCAAAATGAACGAATCTAAGTTAACCATGTCTATTAACTTCCAATGTGTCTACTCTGAGTAGGACTAGCACTGAATGCAACCCTCAGCGTTTAGCTTCTGACTTTCATTGGCAATTTTAATCTGTATTATTACATTTTATGTAAACCCGTTTAGAGGGTTTTTTTTAATAAAATAAAATATGTCCATGGTGAGAATGAAGAGGAATGGTGAGACAGTTTCAGACTAGTGCAGAGAGACCTCCAGGAGATGTAATCAACTCTTGCCATTGTGCAAAAAGTATCGCTGCACGTTAGACAGGGACCATAAAACATTTCAAACTGAAAAACGGGTACTGGGTTCTCAAAATATTCTCAAGGGGAAGCAGCCCAGGCCTTTTTATTTCCTAGAACACCAACCAGACATCAAATGTACCATTCTGGGGCAGAAACGTGCAGCTGGAAAAGGACATTTCTGTGAATCAAAGAAACCCACGTCCTCAAAAATGCCCCTGCCGAGAATCTGGGAACTGCCTAAATGTTCTTGCGGTGCTGCATATATCCACTGTTCCCCACCCCAAACTAGAAACTTTGTGTCTGACTACACTAAAAGGGGGAGGGAGGGAGCTTACTTTCTGAAGAGTAGTGGCTTCAATCATTTTATTTTTAATTACAGTGGTACCTTGGTTCTCAAACTTAATCCGTTCCGGAAATCTGTTCCAAAACCAAAGCGTTCCAAAACCAAGGCGCGGTTTCCCATAGAAAGTAATGCAAAATGGATTAATCCGTTCCAGACTTTTAAAAACAACCCCTAAAACAGCAATTTAATATGAATTTTACTAACAAGACCATTGATCCATAAAATGAAAGCAATAAACAATGTACTGCAGTCACACAATCAATCAATCAGTAGCTGTACTGGGTTCCACACAGCCACAAAAACAAAAAAGAGCCACAAAAAAAATGCAAAATAAATAGAGAAAAACAGACAGACCTCAGCGTAACACTCAAAACGGAAGAGTGTGGTACTCAAATCGGAAGGGTAACACTCAAAACGGAGCACGTTCAGCTTCCAAAAACAGTTCGCAAACTGGAACACTTACTTCCGGGTTTGCAGTGTTTGGGTTCCAGGTTGTTTGAGCACCAAGGTACCACTGTACATCTATATCCCAACTTTTATACCCCCCAAAGATACAGATTTAGATCAGGGTTTCCCAAACCTGGATCTCCCACTGTTTTTTTCTGACTACAATTCCCATCATCCCTGACCCCTGGCCTCGCTAGCTAAGGATGATGGGAGTTGTAGGCCAAAAACAGTTTATGAATCCCCTCCTATTTATGAATCACTGCCTCAAGGCAATTTGCATATGGCTCTATGGCTGAGTGGGGATTTGAACACACGTCTCTTGAGTCCTGGGTCCAGCGCTCTAACCACTACACACCACACTGATGTGCAGCCTCTCTTCTCTGGAAAGGAACATACTCAAATCCCGCAGCTTTTCCTTACAGGGCTTGTTCAAAAAAGTCTCACTGAAGGATAGTGCTGGTAGGGCAGAAGGCAAGGAGACCAACAGCAGGGGGCACCAGAGCCAACTTCAGCTTTGTCCCCCATTCTCCTTCTCTCTCTCTCTCTCTCTCTCTCTATATATATATATATATATATATATATATATATACATACACACACACACACACACACCGCCCCAAGGATATCATACACAATCTTAAATACATGCACAAAGAAAAGGTAAAACTAATAATAATAATAACAACCTTAAATAATTATACCGTTAAATATTGATTTAAACTTGTACTTATACGTGCTCTTTTTTCTACTTTATAACTAAACAAAAATAAACCAAAGTAGAATCCAATAAACTATGTCAAGATAGACTTTCCATCATTTCCCGATGTACTTTACATTTAAAACATTGAATGTACTTATACAGTGGTACCTCGGGTTACAGACGCTTCAGGTTACAGACTCCGCTAGCCCAGAAATAGTACCTCAGGTTAAGAACTTTGCTTCAGGATGAGAACAGAAATTGTGCTCCGGTGGCGGGCAGCAGCAGCAGGAAGCCCCATCAGCTAAACTGGTGCTTCAGGTTAAGAAAAGTTTCAGGTTAAGAATGGACCTCCGGAACGAATTAAGTACTTAACCCGAGGTACCACTGTACTTTCTTATAACATATCGTACCATTTTCCCTTATTTATTAATGTTTAATTTACACAAGGGTAAGTGCAACACAGCAACTAAGGAGGTCACAGTGCAACCCATTGGTTTTAAGTATAAAACCGTGGCCGGTGTTGGTGGAGAGTTTGAGGCAGCGCCTGTTTGCCCTAGCAGACTGGCCTCCACTGGCTGGAAGTGTCTGAGCGGGAAAGAAGTGAGAGGGAGCTCAGCTGAAGACAGGCTTCAGATTCTGACAGGTGATGATGACCTGTGAGGGCAGCAAAACTGCTGTCAGGCTAACCCAGGCGCGGGCTGCCAATGCCACCAACACTCTTTAACGCTCGTGCATCACATTTGCACAAGCACACTTGGACAGGCAGCTGAGAAGCCGCCTTTGCCTTGCAGCGAGATTGAAACTAAGCCCCCAAAGGGATGGGTTTTAAAGAGGATTGGGCAAACTCACGGAGGGGTAATAAGGCTCCCATCACCTCCTGGCAAACAGAAGGGGAAGAAATGGAGGCAGTGAGAGATTTTACTTTCTTGGGCTCCATGATCACTGCAGATGGTGACAGCAGTCACGAAATTAAAAGACGCCTGCTTCTTGGGAGAAAAGCAATGACAAACCTAGACAGCATCTTAAAAAGCAGAGACATCACCTTGCCAACAAAGGTCCGTATAGTTCAAGCTATGGTTTTCCCAGTAGTGATGTATGGAAGTGAGAGCTGGACCATCAAGAAGGCTGATCGCTGAAGAATTGATGCTTTTGAATTATGGTGCTGGAGGAGACTCTTGAGAGTCCCATGGACTGCAAGGAGATCAAACCTATCCATTCTTAAGGAAATCAGCCTTGAGTGCTCACTGGAAGGACAGATCCTGAAGCTGAGGCTCCAAGACTTTGGCCACCTCATGAGAAGAGAAGACTCCCTGGAAAAGACCCTGATGTTGGGAAAGATGGAGGGCACAAGGAGAAGGGGACGACAGAGGACGAGATGGTTGGACAGTGTTCTTGAAGCTACCAGCATGAGTTTGACTAAACTGCGGGAGGCAGTGGAAGACAGGAGTGCCTGGTGTGCTCTGGTCTAGGGGGTCACGAAGAGTCGGACACGACTAAACGACTAAACAACAAACCACCGTGGTTACGTTCTGCCTCCACAGTCAGAAGCAGCAATTTTCCCCCCCTGAATTATCAGCTGCTGGAAACTGCCGAGTTGGGAGAGGGCTCTTGTGCATGGGGGGTCCTGCTTTGAAGGTTTCCTGCAGGCATCTGGTTGGCCAAGGTGAGGATAGGGTGCTGAACTGAATGGGCATTGTCCTGATCCATGTCCTTCTTATGTCCTTACATCCTCAACCAAGCTATTCCTTTTTTGGAGGGTGGGTTCCAATCATGGCCTGGAAAAGGCAGGGTGAGCAATCATAGTCGATGGGGAAAGTCTTGCACAACAAACCTGCTCTCCACCCCCCCCAAAAGAAACTGGACAAATTACAATAAGGAAAGTCATGGAGGGGAGGAGAAGCAGTGAAAGGGCAAAAAGTCATAGGATTGTAGAGTTGGAGGGGACCACGAGGGTCATCTAGTCCAACCCCTTGCAATGCAGGAATATTTCACCCAAGGTGAAGTTCGAACCCACAACCCTGAGATTAAGAGTCTCGTGCTCTACTGACTGAGCTATCCCTTTATTTGATACAACATTGCCTGATCTCCTTGCAAACCAATCAGTACCGTAGGCTCATTTCTGTAGATGTTTTTGCGCCCCTCTCTATCCTTCATCTGATCGTGATCAGAGTTCAAGGGAAAATGCCAGCCTGGCAAAAACACTCCAGGAGAGGGCAGAGCAAGGCCAGAGAGTGGGTGTGGCCTGGGGAGAGCCCCCAGGGCCAAGAAAAGGGGTTTGGAGGGCCAGAGTTTCCACACCCCTGGCAAAAACACTAACGCTGCAACCCTGTTCACTCTTATTCCATTGGAAGATGCCCAAAAAATCTTTTTTGGGGGGTGGGGGGACGTAGTTGTACGCATACCCCTAAAATTTTTGTGACTTTTTCTACTTTTATCCATTTACTGTATTCATTTTTCCAGATTTGAACTATAAAATGGTGATTTTCTTGAGTCAAAATGTGAGTACCCCTAAACATTTTATTTTGTTTTTAAGAAAAAAAGCACTGCCATAAATCATTTGCATCCTGTTAACAATGCATGCAGGAGAAACAGTAGACTTTGTACTCTGATGCTCCAGAAGGCAGGATTAGAGAACCAACAGGTTAAAATTGCAACCAGGAAGGTTATTGGCTAGAAAGGCAATAGAAAGGAAAAAAACACTGGGGGGTGGCGTCTGGAGAGAATTCCAAGGGCCAGACAGAGAGGTCTGGAGGGCCACATTCAGCCCAAATGCCTAAAGTCCCCCTCCTCCCCACTCTAATTCAACACACACACACACAGGAAATCATTACCTACCTGGAAGCACTTGAACCAGGCAGGAAAAGATAGGGTTAATAGTAATAATAATAATAATAATAATAATAATAATAATAATATCCTGCCCTCCTCAGCCGAAGCCAGGCCCACCCCTATCAATACCCTGGTGCCACAGCCGGACAACAGCAACATAAAATCAAGTTGCCGGCCAGTTGACAACACTGGACATTCTCATCTTAAAGATGGGATTCGTCTTTCTTTTGGGGGAGGACAGAGGGCCCAGCTGTCAGCAACAGGATCCCAAAGTACGTCTCGCTCCTCTTTCGCAGCCTCTCTACCAGATCGTTAAACAGGCAAAAGCCAGATGGGGTTATTTTGGCTTGGTTTCTGAGGGATCAGTTGGGTCCAAGTTTCTCAACCCATCACTCTCAGAATTATGGGGCTTTTGGCATGCAATTTTTTTCTTCTTCCCAAAGAAGGAGAGGGGGGGGAGAGGAAATCTAATTCCCAACATCTCCTGGATGTGAAGAGGCTCGTGAAGTATGGGAGCATAAAAGTGAAATATGATGTACGTACACAGAGACAAACAGGCCCATTCAATGTTCGCCTGAAACACTTGCCTTCCCCGAATTCTATTTTGCAGAAAGTGGAGGAAGTTTGGGCAGGGGCAATGCAACCAAAAGCTCAGACCCCCATCTACTAAGCTAAGGCTCAACCCAGGGAATTTGAAGGATTAAAGAACAATTGAAAATCTCTCAGTGTTTTTAGATTAAGTCTAGGACTTTGTCCAGGTTGAAGGGTGGGGGTAGTTTTTTTATTATTAAAAAAAATCATCTTCCATGTTACACAGAACTCTTAGAATACACAAGGTTTGAAGTTACACAGAGCTCTGCATCAGGATGAATACAGCTAACGCCTTTGACTAGGAGGTCAGGACTCTTGCCCCAGCTTAAGGTGACTCATGTCAACAGCACTAAATTGTGAAACTCCCACCCCACAGAGCTGCGTTGAACATCTTTGTTGCGGAACATTTGCTTTATGCTGAAGACCTCTATGCACAGGTCTTTGGCAGTTTAGGGGTGGCTGGTTTGGCAATGGGGATTTGCCAGCTATCCTACAGGGAGGGAGGGAAAATTTGCCCATCAACTGACTTCAAAGTGATCCCTCCTGCAAATAAAACGTTAGCTGCCGATCAACTGCGCAGACAGGGACAAACTTGTCAAGAAAACGAGGTCCCATGTTAAAGGTCGGAGCTAAATAGGGAAGGGAACTGAAAGGTCAGAGATGATTTATGACAAGGCTCACGCAAAAAGGGGTGAGGAACGAGAGTCAGGTCCTGCCTCCCCTGTCGGAGTCAGCGTGCCTCTGAATTATCCGTTGCTGGGAATCGCAAGCAGGGAGAGCTGCTTTTGCTCTCAGGTTCCCATTGCAGGCTCCCCAAGATACATTTGGCTGGACACTGTGAGAAGATGCCGGAACAAATGGACCACTGGCCTGGTCCAGCAGGCCTCTAATTATATTCCTAGGAATAACAGATCACTGCAGATGGTGACAGCAGCCACGAAATTAAAAGATGCCTGCTTCTTGGGAGAAAAGCAATGACAAACCTAGACAGCATCTTAAAAAGCAGAGACCTTGCCAACAAAGGTCCGTATAGTAAAAGCTACGGTTTTCCCAGTAGTGATGTATGGAAGTGAGAGCTGGACGATAAAGAAGGCTGATCGCCGAAGAATGGATGCTTTTGAATTATGGTGCTGGAGGAGACTCTTGAGAGTCCCATGGACTGCAAGAAGATCAAACCTTCTGAAGGAAATCAGCCCTGAGTGCTCACTGGAAGGACAGATCCTGAAGCTGAGGCTCCAATACTTTGGCCACCTCATGAGAAGAGAAGACTCCCTGGAAAAGACCCTGAGGTTGGGAAAGATGGAGGGCACAAGGAGAAGGGGACGACAGAGGACGAGATGGTGGGACAGTGTTCTCGAGGCTACCAGCATGAGTTTGACCAAACTGCAGGAGGCAGCGGAAGACAGGAGTGCCTGGCGTGCTCTGGTCCATGGGGCCACAAAGAGTCGGACACGACTAAACGACTAAACAACAACAACAACAGGAATAACAGTGAGAGAAAGGCTCTTTCCTTTACGCTCTGCCTTTTGGCTTCCTGCAGAAATCCAGATGGCCACTGCGAGAACAGGATGATGGACTAGACAGGGCTTTGCAAGGCTGTCCAACCCTATCTGGAAATGTTATTAGGATTTGAACCCAAGGCCTTCTGCATGCAAGAGAGACACCATGCAGTGTCCCTTTCCTTTTTTCCTTTTTTTATATACAGTGGTACCTCGGGTTAAGAACTTAATTTGTTCCGGAGGTCTGTTCTTAACCTGAAACTGTTCTTAACCTGAAGCACCACTTTAGCTAATGGGGCCTCCCGCTGCCACCGCGCCACCGCTGCACAATTTCTGTTCTGTTCACCGCTGCGCAATTTCTGTCCCACTGCGGCGCAGCCGCAGTGGGAGGCCCCATTAGCCAAAGTGGTGCTTCAGGTTAAGAACAGTCCTCCAGAACGAATTAAGTTCTTAACCCAAGGTACCACTGCATAGGCCTCCACCTTTTAGCATTTTTTAGTAGCCTGTGGGAATCTTTAGTTTTTCGGGGTTTTCCTTGGGGTCGTGGGGTGCCGCTCCTGGGAGGTGCCACTCGTGTTTAGCTTGAGGTAACTGTGTGTCCCTTTCCTTAAATATGATAGTAAGATTCTAGCCCTCATGGTTCTGAACCGAGGGCTGATTAAAACAGGGCCTCCAACAGGGCACCTTCTGATGTTCTTAGCTCCGCGATTCAATGAAAACCTGGACAAGGAAATATTCTGCGCATATAAGGAGGTGCTCACTTTTTAAAATCTTCTATAGATAATTAGGGTTTTCACATTATTAAAAGAGAACAGGACCTAGGAAGTCAGAAAGCCGCATCCACCCTGATGTGACATGGATGACTTATCCAAGACTTATCCAAAAGAGTTTTTAAAAATAAAACTTTGCTGTGATTCCCAGCACTGGGATGGTGAGGCAAGCAACAAGCTCAGGGTGAGAAGACCCGCTAGGGAGAAGACCTGCTATTATGGGCCACGTGGAACGCACTGGCAAAGCACAAGAGCCCACCACTCATTATAAGATAAAGGAAACGTCTCCTCTCTGAAGAAGACAGACAGGAATATTGCAGATCTCTGGCTGTGTTCGTTAAGGGAATTGGAGGCAGGCAGGTGTGTGCAAGCAAGCAAGCAAGCAAACAAACAAACATTGAGGAGGAGGAGGAGAACAGCTCCCAGGTCCTAATGAGAAAAGGCTGCATTTCCTTTGTCAAGAGGACAGAAAAACTGACACAAGCCTTTGATGCTGGAGGAAGGCTTCATGGCCCAAGGATGCAATAAGAGCCTGGCTGCTGGATCAGACTAAAGGTCCATCTAGGCCAGCAGCCTCTTCTCCCAGAGGTCAAGCAGATGCCTCTACCAGGAAGGCCGGAAGCAGGACCAGACTGCAATGGCAGCTCTCTCCCTGGTGGTGATCCTCAGCAGCTGGCATTGTTGTTGTTGTTTAGCTGTTTAGTTGTGTCCGACTCTTCGTGACCCCATGGACCAGAGCACACCAGGCACTCCTGTCTTCCACTGCCTCCCGCAAACTCATGCTGGTAGCTTCGAGAACACTGTCCCACCATCTTGTCCTCTGTTGTCCCCTTCTCCTTGTGCCCTCCATCTTTCCCAACATCAGGGTCTCTTCTCATGAGGCGGCCAAAGTCTTGGAGCCTCAGCTTCAGGATCTGTCCTTCCAGTGAGCACTCAGGGCTGATTTCCTTCAGAATGGAGAGGTTTGATCTTCTTGCAGTCCATGGGACTCTCAAGAGTCTCCTCCAGCACTATAATTCAAAAGCATCAATTCTTCGGCCATCAGCCTTCTTTGTGGTCCATCTCTCACTTCCATACATCACTACTGGGAAAACCATAGCTTTAACAATACGGACCTTTGTTGGCAAGGTGATGTCTCTGCTTTTTAAGATGCTGTCTAGGTTTGTCATTGCTTTTCTCCCAAGAAGCAGGCGTCTTTTAATTTCGTGACTGCTGTCACCATCTGCAGTGATCATGGAGCCCAAGAAATTATTCGGCTTCAATTCCCTGCATCTCCAGTTAAAAAGACCTCTGACGGCAGCGGAGTTCAACAGGTCAGTGGTAGAGCATCTCCTTTGCACGCGGAAGATCCCAGGTTCAGTCCCTGACGGCATCGTTCCAGGCAAGGCTGGGAGAGAGACCCGCCTGAAACCCTGGAGAGCCACTGCCGGTCAGTGTAGACAGCATTGAACTAGATAGGCCAATGGGCCAATTTGCTATGAGGCAGCTATTCAAATCCCTATTTAAAGCAGCCCTTTGTTCAGAACCATGAGAACCGCAGTCTTGCTGTTACCTTTAAGGAAAGCACCACAGCTTGGGGGTAGGGCACCTGCCCTGCGTGCAGAAGGCCCCAGAGGTTTACCCTCCAATGGCACTGGAAGGGAAGAGAAGCAGCTCACACAAATACCTAAATACAGACGGTCATTTACCCTTGCTAGATTCAACATGTTGCCATCTGCCTTATTGTAGGCAGATT
This sequence comes from Podarcis filfolensis, assembly GCF_964270895.1. Classification (NCBI taxonomy): domain Eukaryota; kingdom Metazoa; phylum Chordata; class Lepidosauria; order Squamata; family Lacertidae; genus Podarcis; species Podarcis filfolensis. The sequence goes on from NC_139620.1 coordinate 8,786,377, forward strand.
TGAGGGTAAACCATACGCAGAACGAGTCTGCCCCTGCGGCTTGATGGAGGTAGAAACTGTCTCTCATGCCTTGTAAGGCTGCCATTTCTATGGGGATAGACACTCGGTATTTCTTACCCCTGCTATGCAAAAATCTCCAAATGAATCCGAACTTCAGTGTCTAAAATCCTGGTAGAGGACAAAGATCCTGAGATCACGTTAAGGGTAGCCAAATTCCGTGCAATTACCATAAAACTTAGGGAACAAGCTGTGCTATCATAATGATTAAGGTTTTAAATGATAATTTTAGGTTATACTGTATGTTAGTGACTAAGTTTTAATTTATATATATTTTTAACTGTTGCTATATCTGTATTGTCCCTGTTATAAGTAAAGGTAAAGGGACCCCTGACCATTAGGTCCAGTCACGAACAACTCTGGGGTTGCGGTGCTCATCTAGCTTTATTGGCCGAGGGAGCTGGCGTACAGCTTCCGGGTCACGTGGCCAGCATGACTAAGCCGCTTCTGGTGAACCAGAGCAGTGCACGGAAACGCCGTTTACCTTCCTGTCGGAGTGGTACCTATTTATCTACTTGCACTTTGATGTGCTTTTGAACTGCTAGGTTGGCAGGAGCAGGGACCGAGCAACGGGAGCTCACCCCGTCGCGGGGATTTGAACCGCCGACCTTCTGATCGGCAAGCCCTAGGCTCTGTGGTTTAACCCACAGCGCCACCCACGTCCCGTCCCTGTTATACCTAACTGCAAATTCAAATGTATCCCTATCGTGTTTCATGACTTCCTTGATATTGTATGTGGGCTGGAACTGGTCTGTGAGCGAATTAATAAAATTGATTCTAGAGAAGCAGCTCAGTCGTAAGAGTGTTTGCAGAGGAACCCAGGAAGGGTCCTGCCGGATCTGGCCAATGGTCCATCTATTCCTGCATCCTGTCCTAACAGCAGCCAACCCAATGCAAACAGAACCTGAGCGCAAGGGAGCTCTCCTCTCCTGAGCTTCCCAGCAATTGGCATTCAGAAGCACTACTGAATCATCACAGCGAATAGTCACCGGTAGCCTTATTCTCTATGGTAAGAAAAGCCCTGTGGGACAAGGCTAAATAGAGGGATCTGTCGACCGCAGCATCCTGACCCCGCCATTACCGACCAGATGCCCCAGCAGGGAAGCCTGTATGAGAGGACCTCTCCCTGCAACCGGTAATCAAAGGCATTCATACAAGAAGCGCCCTATGAGAATAACATTCTACACCTGGCAAAACATGGAAATCCAAGCACCCCAGCTCAAAGGGGTGGGGGTAGCAGTTTTGTTAGTACTCTGTGCATGCTCAGGAGCTCGCTGTTTCTGTGCGGCTCGTTTTCAAGCCACAGCCCCACCTGGCATCAGAAGTGCTCTCCCGGCTTAAAACCCAGCAAGCTTAGCAGAAGTCCCGTCGGAAAGCAGTGCGCCCCCCCCCCCAAAAGCAATCCTCTGTGGCTAACAGACTCTGGTTAAGCGGAGGAAAGAAACTAGGACTCAGCAGGTGGCGCCCGTGAGTCAAATAAACTCCCTTTATCCATCTCAAATCAACCCACAGCCTCTGTAGAAGCAGAGAAGGAAGGATTGCTTGCCTCCCCATCTGAAAGAGGTGGGGGGGGCATAATCCTACTCACAAGTAGACACAAGGGCCTCAGTTTGCTTGTTCATTTCAATGGGTCTAACTCGGAGGAGGGCTCACGCAGGATACAACCACTCTCTCCCCAAATATTCTGATCCCACAAGGAAACCATTCGTTTTCCAAAAGGGAGGCGTTGATGGTTTCAAGTGTGCTTGGAAATGCAGTTCCAGGACCGCTAGCCGTCCACCCTAAACCAAGCACAGACACAAGGCGGTCCGGTGTGGCTGCTCAGCTGTGCGCTCTGCACATCCTCAAGAGGTGCTCGTGAATAAAAAGAGAAGTCTCAAGGGCCTTCTCGGTAGTGGCGCCCTCCCTGTGGAACACCCTCCCACCAGATGTCAAAGAGAACAACAACTACCAGACTTTTAGAAGATATCTGAAGGCAGCCCTGTTTAGGGAAGCTTTTAATGTTTGATGTATTACAGTATTTTAATATTTTTTTGGAAGCTGCCCAGAGTGGCTGGGGAAGCCCAGCCAGATGGGCGGGGTATAAATAATAAATATATTATTATTATTATTATTATTATTATTATTATTATTATTATTATTATGTCTGCCAGCACATCACTGAAACCGAGCTGGGAAATAGATCACAGATATAACTTCAAAGGCAGATGTGGGTGGGTGTGGAGATTATAAAACTGTTGTGGCTGGCCCTGGTTACAATCTATTATTGTTTCATTTCTATTCATTGAACTGCCCATTTTTGCCCCGGTCCTGACCGTCAGTGGCATGTGGCCCCCAGAATGTTGTCTAGATGCGAATGCAGGCCTCCGGCGCAATGATACACTGGGCTATAGATATCGGAGTATAACAGACATAGGCAAACTCTGGCCCTCCAGATGTTTGGGACTACAATTCCCATCATCCCTAGCTAACAGGGCCAGGGGTCAGGGATGATGGGAATTGTAGTCCCAAACATCTGGAGAGCTGGAGCTTGCCTATGCCTGGGGTATAACATCGAAATGATAGCCTGGGAAAAGCTCTGGAACAAAACTATAAACTTTTCAGCCTGCTATTTGATAAAGGAAAGCATACAAAAAAGGCTCTATAGTTGGTATCTGACGCCCAGTCAATTGGTTAAAATGTACAAGAGAGGCTCCAAACTGCGTTGGAAATGTGAAGAGATTGAGGGATCTTTCATACATATCTAATGCTTATTTCCCCTAAATTGATTTTTGAATTTTGAATTTTATTGTTATTCATGTTTTTATACTGTATTTTATGCTGCTTTTATAATTAAGTGTTTTAAATTTGTTGTTAGCTGCCCTGAGCCCGGTTTTTGAACAGGGAAATAAATAAAAATTTATTATTATTCTACATAGGTGGTGGCAAATACTATGCTGCCAAATACAAAGAGATGGTCTATGGTGAGCTTTTTTTTATTTTTTTAAAAAATGCATTTCCAAAGAATCCAGAAACCTTTCTATTAGTGATAATTGGTGATGAGCTCCCCTCGAGGGTACTCAATTTATTTCTTTATGCAACAGCGGCGGCCGGAATAGTGCATGCTAAAAGTTGGAAAGGAAAAGAAACAACAACAAAAGAACAATGGCTGTATACCATATTTTTCGCTCTATAAGACGCACCAGACCACAAGACGCACCTAGTTTTTGGAGGAGGAAAACAAGAAAAAAAATATTCTGAATCTCAGAAGCCAGAACAGCAAGAGGGACTTAACCCGAGGTACCACTGTAGATAGATAGATAGATAGATAGATAGATAGATAGATAGATAGATGATAGATAGATGATAGATAGATGATAGATAGATAGATAGATAGATAGATGGATAGATAGATGATAGATAGATAGATAGATAGATAGATAGATAGATAGATAGATGGATAGATGGATAGATGGATAGATAGATAGATGATGGATAGATGGATGGATAGATAGATAGATAGATGATAGATAGATAGATAGATAGATGATAGATAGATAGATAGATAGATATAGATATAGATATAGATATAGATATAGATATAGATATAGATATAGATAGATAGAATGTGGAGAATGAATCGTTTTTCTTCTTCTTCTTAAACGCACACACATGGAATTAGGGTGGACCGGATTACTCAGTGTGGAAGGCGAAGGGGGAGTAAAAGAAGCTGGCAGCTAGAGAATTGTTGGCATCTGGCGTTCCGCAGGGCACCCGCTGGCATCCTGCCAACCTCCCCCACCTTGGCAAAGATCCGCCGCTCGCTGAGTCTTTCATTCTTCTCTCCCTTCTCCATCCACTTCCCAGGGAGCCTGGCAACAGGGGTATATTCCACCCTCTAAGCCGCTCCCATCGCTTGCCAGGCACTAATGAGGTCGTGGGCGTTTGGGGTGGGGGCAAGGCTTAGTCAGTCCTTTCCCTTAATTATTATTTTTGCAGGAATGCCCACCAGTGGTGACTCTTCCTTGGCACCCAGCCTCGCAAACGGTTGGGAGACTGGCACACACAATCTCGCATCTTTGGGAGGGTTTTTTTTTTTTTTGTCCTTCTTCAACTGCGGGTTGACTTTTGCCCGTGGCAACAGGTCTTTTTTGGGTGGGTGGGTGGCTGAGGTTTTCTGGGGACGGGTGAAAAGAGCAGAAATGCAGTTGCCGCTTTAAACCGATCCCCTGTCAAAACGGGAACCAGGCTGACGGCTGAAGGCGGGGGTCGCCTGTCTCGTGCTCTGCTCGCCAGAAGCCTCTCCTGCCAATCGGAGACAGCTGGTTCGTCCTGAGTCATCTGTCGCCGGGCAATGCCACCTCGCTTTGTGGCAGAGGTTTTGTGACAGGAAGGTCTGGCCAACAAATGCTACCCAATTTTGGCTGGGGAACCGATGGGCCCATGAGTGGTTGTCGGAGAAGAGGGGCTAAATCTGGATAAACACAAATGTCATTGGCCTCCAATTCCCGCCAACCCCCAGCCAGCACTGACAAGGGTCAAGTATAATCAGAGTTGCAGTCTGAAAACATCTGCAGAACACCAGGTTGGCTACCGTTGACCTGCATTGACTGACAGCTGCTCTCCAGAGCTTTCCCAAACAGGAGTCTTTTCCAGCCCAATCTGGGAATGCTGAGCATTGGACATGGGGCCAGCTTGAACCACTCTCAATTCCAACCTGATAATTGCCACCTGGCCAGATTTTAACTTGTCTGAATTAATTTTAAGATGTATTTTAATTACCGTATTTTTTGCTCTTTAAGACGTACCAGACCACAAGACGCACCTAGTTTTTGGAGGAGGAAAACAAGAAAAAAAATATTCTGAATCTCAGAAGCCAGAACAGCAAGAGGGATCGCTTGCGCAGTGAAAGCAGCAATCCCTCTTGCTGTTCTGGCTTCTGGGATAGCTGCGCAGTCTGCATTCGCTCCATAAGACGCACACACATTTCCCCTTACTTTTTAGGAGGGAAAAAGTGAGTCTTATAGAGCAAAAAATACGGTAATTGATGTCTCTTTTTATGCATATTGTGTTGTTTTTATGATGTTAGCTACTCTGAGCATGGCTCGGCCAGGGACGTTGGGAAACAAATATATTATTATTATTATTATTATTATTATTATTATTATTATTACTACTATTTCCACAATGGTTGTGCTCTGCCTCCACGGTCAGAGGCAGCCGTGCTTCTGAATAAGGAAAAAAGGTAAAGGTCCAGTCAAAGGCGACTATGGGGTTGCGGCGCTCATCTCGCTTTCAGGCCGAGGGAGCCGGCGTTTGTCCACAGACAGCTTTCCGGGTCATGTGGCCAGCATGACTAAGCCGCTTCTGGTGCAACGGGACACCGTGACGGAAGCCAGAGCGTACGGAAATGCCGTTTACCTTCCCACCGGAGCGGTACCTATCTATCTACTTGCACTGGCGTGCTTTCGAACTGCTAGGTTGGCAGGAGCTGGGACAGAGCGACAGGAGCTCACTTCGTCCTGGGGATTCGAACCGCTGACCTTCCAATCGGCAAGCCCAAGAAGCTAGTGGAAGCCAAAGAAGCGCAGAGTGCTATTGCATTCGGGTCCTGCTTGCATGTTTCCCTCAGGCATGTGTTTCGCCACCGTGAGAACAGTGGACTAGATGGGCTTTTAGTTATTCTTAGGTTCTTCGGCCTGCAAGTGCTCTACCCATGAACCACAGCTCTTCCCTTCCGTGCCCTTAGCACTTTGTGAGTGGCAAAGAAACCCCAGCAGAAATTATGCAAAGCAACAAAACAAAAGGAGTGCACAAATGTTGCCTTTCTGTAGTTTATTTAATGCTGGGTGGCAGAGCTTTATGCTGGCACACACAGAACCGTATCACTAAAACACTGGTGCGAGTCATGGCTTCCCCCAAAGAATCCTGGGAACTGTGGTTTGCTAAAAGTGCCAAGAGTTGCTAGGAGACCTCTGTATTCCCCTCACAGAATTACAATTCGCAGTGGTTTAACAATCAGGCCTTCCTCCCAGAGAACTCTGGGAACTGTAGTTCTGGGACAGGAGTACGGCTCTCCTGACAACTCGCAACATCCTTAACAAACTACAGTTCCCAGGATTCTAAAGGAAAAGCCACGACAAAGTGGTATCATAAGAGTTTCAAATGCCTAGGGCAGGCGAGTAAGAACCCCATCGGCACTACACATTTAAAGCAGTACAGTGATACCTCAGGTTAAGTACTTAATTCGTTCCAGAGGTCCGTACTTAACCTGAAACTGTTCTTAACCTGAAGCACCACTTTAGCTAATGGGGCCTCCTGCTGCCGCCGCGCTGGCAGAGCACAATTTCTGTTCTCATCCTGAAGCAAAGTTCTTAACCTGAAGCACTATTTCTGGGTTAGCGGAGTCTGTAACCTGAAGCATATGTAACCTGAAGCGTATGTAACCTGAAGCATATGTAACCCAAGGTACCACTTTGAACAATCATGGCTTCGCCGAAACCATGGGAGCTGTTGTTTGTCAAGGGCGAGTCCGGAGGCCCCTTATCCCACACACACCCGAGCTACAATTCCCAGAGTTCCCTGGGAAGAAGGACGGATGGTTAAAACCACTCTAGGAACCGCAGCTCTGTGAGGGGAATAGGGAACTCTCAGCGCCCTTAACAAACGGCAGTTCCCAAAAATCCTTGTGAGAAACAATGGCTGTCAACGTGCTTGAACTGTATGGTGCAGAATGGCCCAGGTTGCGGAGGAATGATTTGCTCTCATTCCCGAGCCCAGCAACATCCATCTTTTCAGTTCACAGAAGAACCTCTTCCCTCCCCACACAAATATAGGCCCTTGGCTCCCAGATGCCTGTGGCAGGAGTGGTCGCACCTATGGGCCTCCAGATTTCACTGGACTCCGACTCCCATCAGCCCCAGGCAGCACGGCCAATAGACAGGGGTGATGGGAGTTGTAGTTCAATGAATATTCCTGGATCTCAACTTCCATAAGTCCCAGACAGCACGGCCAACAGACAGAGATGATGGGAGTTGTAGTTCAATGAATATTCCTGGGTCCCAACTCCCATAAGTCCCAGACAGCACGGCCAATAGACAGGGGTGATGGGAGTTGTAGTTCATTGAATATTCCTGGGTCCCAACTCCCATAAGTCCCAGACAGCACGGCCAATAGACAGGGATGATGGGAGTTGTAGTTCAATGAATATTCCTGGGTCCCAACTCCCATAGTCCCAGACAGCACGGCCAATAGACAGGGGTGATGGGAGTTGTAGTTCATTGAATATTCCTGGGTCCCAATTCCCATAAGTACCAGACAGCACAGCCAATAGACAGGGGTGATGGGAGTTGTAGTTCAATGACTATTCTTGGATCCGAACTCCCATAAGTACCAGACAGCACGGCCAATAGACAGGGGTGATGGGAGTTGTAGTTCAATGACTATTCTTGGATCCGAACTCCTATCAGCCCCAGACAGCACAGCCAATAGACAGGGATGATGGGAGTTGTAGTTCAATGAATATTCCTGCATCCCAACTCCCATCAGCCCCCAGCCGGACACACACAAGAGGCACCTCCCTACGGCACATCCCCTGCGTCTCCGTGCGCGACTCGCGAGCTCACCTCTCACACACACGCACCGTCCAGGCAGCAATGATCCACAAGGAGATGCTGAAGACCAGGAGGACAGTCCCGGGGCAGATGGTCATGAGGGTCTTCATGACAAAGCGGGTGTTGAAGTTGATCTTGTTGAGGGCCCCGATGCTGCGGGACGAAGCGTCCGTGAAGAGTTTGCTGTGCAAGAGCATGACCCGGGCGATCAAGTAGAGACGCAGGAACATGGGGATGGAGAGGATAATGTCCACGTCCGCCTCCGCCCGCGAAGGCGTGTACGAGAAGGCCAGCCGGGCCGTCCAAAAAAACTTGTACTCCCCAGGGATGGGGTGAATGGCGCACACCAGCATCTCCAGGCTGATGTAGAGGATACGTTCGTAGGTCATGGCGATCCGCCAGTCGTCGGCACCATTGTCGATCACGAAGAGCTGGCGGGGGGGGGGAAGGAAGGGAGAAAACGGCAAGGGTTAGAAGAGATGGGCGGGCAGGGCTGGCAGCAGAATGTCATCGCAGTGTGGGGCATTCCTGTAAAAGGATGTCTGCCAGTCACCCAGCCATGCCCCACTCCACGATACTCCATTCCGTCCTGCCCCAGTTTCTCCCCAGCAGATGTTTAACATTCAATGGACATTGAGAATGATGAATCCTCACTGAGTTTAGGGTTTTTTTCCACGAAAAGTTTTTTCATCTTTTTTTGGGTTCTTCTGGTGATTCCCTCAAGATGTGCCAATACCTCCCTTTTGTGAGTGGATAGGTTCAAACAGTGTTTTTTTCTGGGGGGGGGGGAAACGCAGGGGTAAGCATTTCCCCCTAAACATTTGGTGAATCTTTGTACTTTTGTCCATTTGCTGTATTTATTTCTCCCGATTTGAACTATAAAATGGTGATTTTCTTGAGTCAAAGTGAGAATATCCCTAAACATTTCTTAAGAAAAAAAGCACTGGGGTCAAGCATAAGTGACCTTAACTTAGGGCTATACTGGATAATAATTATTATTGTTATTTACACCATTTCTATACTGCCCCATAAATATATAAACTTATATCTGTATATGTATATATGTACATACACATCTACACTGCTTTTTTTCTTTAAAAATGTTTAAGAGTACTCTCATTTTCCTACACATATTGAAATACTGCCCCTCAATGAGGCCAAACTTAGATTCACAAAATGTTTAGGGGTATGCGTACCCCCAGAAAAAAAAGCAGTGTGCATGTGTAATTCTAACCAATGTACTGACTGAAACAACAAGTATTAAAAAATGCATAGTTAGCTTATAAAAATGTTACATTAATACAAAATTACTAATAACTGTGAACCAATAACTATAAACCAACTATAAACTATAAACAAACTTTGGACGCAACTTCCCTCTCAGCCTCCTGGCTGACACTCATAGTCCCCACCCATCTACCACCCCCCACTCTCCGCAGAACCCTCAAGACTGCCCATATCTGCGTCCCATTCAGCAGGCAGCCGCACAGTCCACACCCAGTTCCAAGTACCAAAGTTTGGCGCGTTTCCTAGAGGATACTGAAGAAGATGGAAAGAAAAGACAGCCTTTCCAACTCACAGTTCTCTCTCCGGCCTCTGCCCCCTTCTTCTTCACCTCAATAGTCTCTACTTGTCCATTTCCTGGAGACATCGGGCCGGAGGACCAGTATGAAAAACAGGATGCAGGGCCAGAGACAGCGGGGACTCGATTCAAGTGGGCTCTTAGGCAACCTTTGTCCTCGCAGAGCAGGGAGGATAACTGCTGGCCAATAAGGTGGAGATCTTCCATTGTGTGTATAGGAAACCAAGGCTTAATTACAACCTGCATTTCTCACAGATAATCACATTAATACACCTGCAGGAAATATTCCCCATTGGAGAGGGGGGGGGAGTCAAGATTTCCTGCAGGTATATTAATGGGATTGTGTGTGAGAAATGCAGGCTATTATTTCCCACCCTCCGCCATCATCATGACCAAGAGGCGCGTCTGGGCTCCCCCCTTGGAAAGTTTTCATGCCTGCAGGGCAGCTGTAGTCTATTTAAAGGGAGCCAGAGGCCTTGGGCCAACCGCCAGCCAGCAACTCGGCCCTTCCTGCCTGGGGCTCCATTACATACTGTACACACAGAAACCCACAGAGGGGGGAAATGCCATTGATCTCTCTTGACATCCGCCCTCCCTCTACCCCAAACAACAACAGAATGGATCTATTTCTCGGAGACGGGCTCTCCACCCAACAACATGTGAGCGTTGCCACCGGGTTTCCATGGCAACCCCATCCTAAGTCCAGAGGTACCTAATTAGTCTTCCCTGATGCTAAGTTGGCAGCAGGGGAAGAGAGAGCAGAGTGGAAGGCCACATCTACCACATTCATTTAAAGCACTATGATACCGCTTTAAACACTCATGGCTTCCCCCAAAGGATTCTGGGAGCTGTAGTTTAAGGGTGCCGAGAAATGTTTAGAAACCACCACCTCCCGCTCCGTTCCTCTCCTAAAGCTATAGTCCCCAGAGAGGTTAAATCATAGATCTTTGCTTCATCCCAGATAACTCTGGGAATTAGGGCTCTCCTAACCTGAATGAGAGGGACACGGGTGGCGCTGTGGGTTAAACCACAGAGCCTAGGACTTGCCGATCAGAAGGTCGGCGGTTCGAATCCCCGCAATGGGGTGAGCTCCCGTTGCTCGGTCCCTGCTCCTGCCAACCTAGCAGTTCAAAAGCACGTCAGAGTGCAAGTAGATATATAGGTACCACTCCAGCAGGAAGGTAAACGGCGTTTCCATGCACTGCTCTGGTTCGCCAGAAGCAGCTTAGTCATGCTGGCCACATGACCCGGAAGCTGTACACCAGCTCCCTCGGCCAATAAAGCGAGATGAGCGCCGCAACCCCAGAGTCGGCCACGACTGGACCTAATGGTCAGGGGTCCCTTTACCTTTACCTTTAATCTGAATGAACGCCAACTCCCAGAATTCTCTGGGGGCAGCCATGGCTGTTAAAGGTGCAAAAAGTTGTCAGGAGGCCCCAATAGGCCCCATCACAGAGCTATCGCTTCCATAATTGTTTAACAATTAGTCCCTCTTCACTGAGAACTCTGGGAAATGTAGTTCTGGGAGAGGAACGGGGCTTTTCTAACGCCTCTCTGCAAGCGTAATGAAAGGCAGCTCCCAGAATTCTCTGGGGGAAACCATGACTGTTTACATTAGCATTACAGTGCTTTTAAAGTGTTTGGAGCAAATGTTGAATTACACATATTTTCTGGTTAGGTTGAAAGTTGCCTTCCAGGAAGGCCAGGTAGAGCTAGGCCCTCTCTCAAGGGTCGCTAAGGCTTTCTTCCTGAGCTGTGAGCTGCCTTCCACCCCACCAGTCACTACTGGCTCAAACTAAACAAGGGAGTCTCCGGACCTCAAATTCAGACAATAAATATTTTTTATAACTTTCTGGACTCCTTTACGCTTGTTTATGAAAAGACTACCTAAGACATCTAGCTGCTGGAGATGTCACAGGGTTATGCTTCTCTAAAACATACGTTTTTACAATGTCCCATATTGATAAATGTTTGACGGAAGGTAATAGAGACGATCAACACGACCCATACGGAATAATCTTAAATTTGCAAAAGAAAATATCCTTTTGTTTCCTGCTTGGCAGGGGGTTGGACTCGATGGCCCTTGTGGTCTCTTCCAACTCTATGATTCTATGATTCTATGATTCTATGAATTATACACCCAAGACATGGAACCTAAACAAAGGGACAATATGAATGGACTCTTCTTACTACGGCAAAAAGACAGGTATTGATGAACAGGGGAAATAAAAAATGCAGCTCCCGTTAACAAATGGATTGAAGGTATATACAAAATCACTACACATGAACAAGTTGCGGACAAACGTAGACTTTCCATGGACAAATTCAGAGATAAATACCATATTAGGTTAAGGTCTGCTTAACTATGATAACATTTTTTTGGTAATGTATATATTCACCTTTCTCTGTGTGGGTCAAGTTAAGATTTACCTGTGAAAAAGGACTTTGTATTACAGTGGTACCTCGGGTTAAGAACTTAATTCGTTCCGGAGGTCCGTTCTTAACTTCAAACTGTTCTTAACCTGAAGCACCACCTTAGCTAATGGGGCCTCCTGCTGCCACTGTGCCGCCGGAGCACGATTTCTGTTCTCACCCTGAAGCAAAGTTCTTAACCTGAAGCACTATTTCTGGGTTAGCGGAGTCTGTAACCTGAAGTGTATGTAACCTGAAGCATCTGTAACCCAAGGTACCACTGCACTGTTTCCCCTCCCCATTTCATATTTGTTTAGTTTGGTTTTATATTGTATTTTTTTAAAAAAAAAAAATCTTATTAAGGGGGGGGAAGGTGATGATGATAATTATTATTATTAATAATAATAATAATAGTAATAATAATACAGAGGAGAGGAGGGACTACCAAATGCATCTTACTCAATACTGCCCACCTGCCCCCAAAGCATAATGGAAGCCAATCAAATCAAGGACAATTGGGCATCCTCATGCCCACACCGACAACCTTTCCCCTCCTCTCTCGTTGCATAAATAAAGCAGCATAAATAAATACACACCACACTCCATGCCAGAAGCTTAAATGCCTGGCTTTCCCAACCACAAACACTCCCTTTTTAAGTCTCTCTTGGGGCTGTGGTGGGATTGCATTGCAATTCAGAGAGGAAACCCATTTGGAATTGCCCAGAGTGAAATGCTAATTAATGAAAGAGCGAGGGGGGGGGGGGGAGTGCTGTCATGCATGGCAAGGATTCCCTTGCATGTTAAAGGAGCTTTAACTCAGGCAGGTGTTAACTCCAGAATCCGCCACTCATTGCCAGGGACAGCAGACCCCAGAAATATTTACCGCTAAGTAGCAGTTACTGAAAATGACAAGTAGAGAGAACACTATCACACTCAGGTCAACAGGATGCTGGACTAGACGGGCCTCTGGCCTGACATTATCAAGGAAATATCACAGAATTGTAGAGTCAGACGGGAGCACGAGGGTCATCTAGTCCTACCCCCAGCAATGCAGGAATCTTTTGCCCAACACCTGATCCAGCAGGGCTCTTTCGATGTTCTTAACGTTTGAATTTGAACTGAATTTATTGTGGTCCCAGACCAGACTCACATACCGGACTAAACAAATCAGAAACACAATAAAATTAAGTTTAAGTTATCAATCAATATAACGATAAACCATACAGTTATGGCAGCAGTTAAAATATGGTTTAAGTCTTAATCTCTACAATATTCTCTGTAATTTGCTTCTAAGACCTTAGTCTTTATAATAGCACAGCTTGTTCTCTAATGTTTATACTAAATCTAATGGGTGGGAGGGAAGGGTCCTGATCCCACACACTTTACATGCAGCGCTGAAGTAGGGGGCACCCAACAAATAGTTCTGGGGTTTAACTTCAGTTTCAGCTTTGGCCCAAATTAAATCCTGCATCCTCTGACTGAGGCTCAGGGCTCCTATTTTTGCCCCCTCCCTTCTGCTAGGAGCCAAAACTAAACCCAGACTAACCCTACCTTATCACAAACAAACCCAGTCACCAAACCACCCACTTGACTTTTATTCATTTATCGTGGTACCTCCGTTTACGAACAGTCCCGTTTACAAACTATTCGGTTTACGAACACCGCAAAACTGGAAAGTAGTGTCCCAGTTTGCAAAATTTACCTCGGTCTACGAACGGAAGCCGAACAGTGGAAGGGCACGGGCGGTGGGAGGCCTCATTAGGGAAAGCGCGTCTCGGTTTAAGAACGGATTTGGTTTAAGAACGGACTTCAGGAACAGATTAAGTTCTTAAACCAAGGTTTTATTTCATAAAATTAATATGCCACTTGATCGTGTGTGTTGTTTTTTTTTATTAAAAAAAACCCCAAAGTGGTATACAATCAATGTTGTACAATGAAATTATCTGTAAACATTTAAAAACAACAATTGAAAAACCTTTTTAAAAGTTAAAGTCAACGATGAGCTAAAAACCAGATGAAAACCTCTATCTCCATGCTCTATGTGTCTGGATGGGCTTTTGCTATTTATTTATTTTTTTAAAAAATGCTTTTAGTAGGTGCCAGAAAGAATACAGCCTGGTGTCAACAGGCAGGGAGTTCCAAAGTGCAGGTGCAGCCACACTAAAAGATCAACTGCTTACAAACGTGGAACGCATCCCTTGCATGAGCAAAACGGGACTTTGGAGAAGCAAAAGGCTGTATTTAACTCTCCTAAGCTTTGGTGAGATTAAGCTCAGCCTAACGACGAAGTAATTTTGTATTGTTATGTATTTTGTGCTTTTGTATTGTGATTTTAGTGATGTATGGAAGTGAGAGCTGGACCATAAAGAAGGCTGATCGCTGAAGAATGGATGCTTTGAATTATGGTGCTGGAGGAGACTCTTGAGAGTCCCATGGACTGCAAGAAGATCAAACTTATCCATTCTGAAGGAAATCAGCCCTGAGTGCTCACTGGAAGGACAGATCCTGAAGCTGAGGCTCCAATACTTTGGCCACCTCATGAGAAGAGAAGACTCCCTGGAAGAGACCCTGATGTTGGGAAAGATGGAGGGCACAAGGAGAAGGGGACGACAGAGGATGAGATGGTGGGACAGTGTTGTCGAAGCTACCAGCATGAGTTTGACCAAGCTGCGGGAGGCAGTGGAAGAAAGGAGTGCCTGGCGTGCTCTGGTCCACGGGGTCACGAACAGTCGGACACGACTAAACAACAGCAACAACATAGTGATTTTACGTTGTCAACTGCCCTGAGACCTGTGGGTCTACAAATTTAATCAACAGCAGCAGCAGCAACAACACCAGTTCTGCAGTTTGGAGAAGTCCAGCAAGCATAGATGAGGTTAGGCAACCTTGCAGACTTTTAATGACCCACCTCCTTTCCAAAGCTAATCCTTGGCTTTGTGCAAAGCCCAGAGTCTGGAAACACACAGCTTCCTAGGCCAGCCCTTGAAGACAGATAAAAGTAACTGTCTGAGCAGGATTCACAGAAGTTGGCAAAGAAGGCAAGATGAAATTGCTTCTCGCAGTGGACATCTGTCACCAGAAACTTCCCTAGAGCAAACTAACACATCTTAAAAGGTAGCACAGTTCACACGTAGGAAGCTGCCTTATAATTTTCGCAGACCCTGGGGCCCACCTAGCTTCCCCCCCCCATATAATCTTTATTAGTTTTACAAATTTCATATTACACATACATATTCTATTACATTTTACATTTGTACTTGCTCCTAAGAGCTGACTTCCCTCCTTCCTTCTTCTGACTTCTTTATATCACCTCTAAATTTTTCGCATTGTCTTTATCCATTTAATATATTGTTATTCTCCTTCCACATTTGTCCATAAAATGTCTGTAGGTGAATAAATCCTTCTATATATACAATTCTTATTGTCTATCTATATATCATTTGCAACTATTGTTTATTTTGATCGCATTGTACATTTTACTTCTTATTGTTGTTATTTTTCCAGTACAGTGGTACCTCGGGTTAAGTACTTAATTCGTTCCGGAGGTCCATTCTTAACCTGAAACTGTTCTTAACCTGAAGCACCACTTTAGCTAATGGGGCCTCCAGCTGCTGCCGCGCTACCAGAGCACGATTTCTGTTCTTATCCTGAAGCAAAGTTCTTAACCTGAAGCACTATTTCTAGGTTAGCAGAGTCTATAACCTGAAGCGTATGTAACCCGAGGTACCACTGTATTTCTGAGTATTCCATTACCTTCTGTTGCCAATCTTACACTTCCTTGGCCCACCTAGCTTAGTGTTGTCTATACAGTGGTTCCTCGGGTTAACATAGGCTTCAGGTTACATACACTTCAGTTTACAGACTCCGCTAACCCAGAAATAGTGCTTCAGGTTAAGAATTTTGCTTCAGGATGAGAACAGAAATCATGCTCCGGTGGCGCGGCGGCAGCGGCAGGAGGCCCCATTAGCTAAAGTGGTCTTCAGGTTAAGAACGGACCTCTGGAACGAATTAAGTGCTTAACCCGAGGTACCACTGTACTGACAGGCAGAGGCTCCTCATCATTTCAGGCAGGGGACATTCCCAGACGTCCCTGGAGATGCCTGGGGATTGAACCCGGAGCCTTCTGCATGCAAGGCAGATCCTCTACCACTGAGCTATACCCATTCTGCAACAATAAAAAGATCTGGAGGAGGGAAAACTCGTTTGCAGGGGGGGAGAAACCAAATGAGCACAGAATGCTAAATGCTGGGGAGGTCAAGAGTGGAAAACCAGGGAGAGGAGGAACAGAGCTGCTGAACAGAACGCAGCAACGTTTTGTTGCAGGCTTGTAAATACACAACCATTCATTCCCCCCTCCCGGCATTCCCATATTTCCTCCACCAACTTTCTATGCCAACCCGCAATAATTTCAGGTTCGGGAACACGAGCTGCATTGCGACGCCATGGGCGTTTTTGCAGAGTGCCAGAATGCAATCACCTGTCTGATTTGGAACAAAGCTCTCTTGCGTCCTCTCCCCCAGAGGGCTGACCTTTACCTGAGACACATCAATAACATCTGCATCACCTGGAGCCAAGCAGGGAGGAGCCCCTGGGGAGAAATTCCACCTGCATTTTGGCAACCTCCACACCAAAGCCTGGACCAGTCTACAAAGGAGGTTCCTTTTTGGATAGCACAGAGCATTGATGCAATGACCGTATAAACACATTAAAAAAAATACCACCAGTGTTCACATATTATCTACAGCAGACAGAAGCTCAAGTGATCTACGCCAGATCAGCGAGAAGGTCTTCCGACTTCCAAGCGTCTAACCCAGTGTTTCCCAAACTTGGGTTTCCAGCTGTTTTTTCAGACTACAGTTCCCATCATCCCTGACCACTGGTCTTGCTAGCTAGGGATGATGGGAGTTGTAGTCCAAAAACAGCTTGGAACCCATAGAAATAGAAGTTACGCTCTGAACATACTACTATACAATAAAGGTAGTAGAATGATTTTTTAATTTAAAAATCCCCCTTGCTCACCAAAAAGCAAATCCGAAAACTTTACAAAGAGGCTCAGGCATGCCTCTTTCTGTGCGGGAGCTAAACACCAGGCACTGTTTTAAGAAACTTGTGTTACAAAGGTATGGCATGTCTACTCAGAAGTCTCTTAATGGGGCCTACTCCCAGGTAAGGAGGTACAGGATGGCAACCTAGGCTTTGTTTGGCACTGGGGGGGGGGGGAGAACGGGCTCTTGTGCTGTATAGAAAGGTAAAGGGACCCCTGACCATTAGGCCCAGTCGTGGCCAACTCTGGAGTTGCAGTGCTCATCTCGCTTTACTGGCCGAGGGAGCCGGCGTACAGCTTCCGGGTCATGTGGCCAGCAGGACTAAGCCGCTTCTGGCGAACCAGAGCACCGCACGGAAACGCCGTTTACCTTCCCGCCGGAGCCGTACCTATTTATCTACTTGCACTTTGACGTGCTTTCAAACTGCTAGGTTGGCAGGAGCAGGGACCGAGCTACGGGAGCTCACCCCATCGCGGGGATTCGAACCGCCAACCTTCTGATCGGCAAGTCCTAGGCTCTGTGGTTTAACCCACAGCGCCACTTGTGCTGTATAGCAGGCAGAAATTCAACAGGTTAAGTCTCTTCTGGTACAATTATAGGAAGGCGCACCAGGATCCTTCTGTTTAACGCTCTGTTGGTTTTGCTGGGTATTTTCCATGTATCCCTTTCTATTCCATAAAGACAGTTAAAAAATTTGCCAGCCAGCATTGAGTTATGCGTTTTCATTTGTGGCTATGCATATTATAGCTGGCTGCAGTACTTCAAAATGATTCCTGGGTTCGGGGGGGGGGATGTTTTCTAACCTACAGCAGCAGCCCACCAGTGACAGGTGATATAACAACCAAGATGGAACAGTGCTGAGAAAAGAAGAAAGGGTTTCAAACATGTTCATTTATGAACAACAACAACAAATGAATAGATTATCTCCCCCCAATCACTTTACGTTCCTTTCTCTTTTGTGCTCTTTCGGTGGGAGGGCAGCCATTTTGCATTATAGTCTCACCCCCGGCCTGAT